>NC_133385.1:14283282-14458626 GCF_049309525.1 Garra rufa
GAACATCATATTAACTCGTGGGAGTATGCATGTCATGGCAACAAGATCTTTTTGTAAAGATAATGACATGCCGGAATCGCCGTGCGGCTGCTGCCTTCTCTTGTAGTGGAAGCGTTTTGTGCAGTTGAGGCGGTGTTCGCGACGCGGTCACAGTGCGGACGCTGCCGCTCACAAAAAGATTTTTAAAAAAATTATCTTTGGCTGCGCCTGCTGCAAAGCGCCGTGTTCGTGGAAGCGGGCAGGATTTTGGGTGCAGGAGCAAAACTTGCACTTCGCCTCCCCGCCGCTCTCGCGTCCCGTGTGAAAAGGCCTGAAGTGATTTGTGCTGTTTTGGGAAAGACATTGCTATAGTTGCAAACAACAAGATCACATTTGATTTCATTAAAAATAAACACAACAGATGTACTATATGTGTTCTTCTATTTATAATTCATAGAGGCTGGTTGTGTGTGAGCTGAGGGACAATGGTGAACCGGGACAAATGATCACACGGGATGCTTTCAGAGGATCCACCACTGATGAGCTGCTATATGTTGACAAGAATTTTACATATCAGGGCACATTAAATGTATCAGCCCATGATGTGTTGAATATCCATCTTGAAATCAGCAAGAGGAATCATGAACATATATACCACCCATACTGCATTAAAACACTCAAGGGTTATCTTAAAAAGAGAAGAAATCAAGTTAATAAAAAAGGTACAATGACTGACTCCCAGCGAACCTAGTCAAGTCAAAATGTATTTGTTTCAGACATTATAAATAGCAGCACAAGAAGAAACTGAATGTTCATAAAGATTTTTAATGTTTTTTGAAACAACAAGACCTTTTAACTTCTTTTCAGATAGTGAAAAACATTTGATTGTGTGTAAAGTTTCAGACAGTTTGCCAAAAATAATTTACCCTAATGGGACAAAGTCAGTTATAAATGATAGAACCCTAAAAGAAAGTTTAAAGGTCAGAAAACATGATTTTACTCCTTGAAATATGTAAAATGTAGAGTCCATTATTTTTTCAAGCTGTGAATTCACAATTAAACCCATAGAGGGATATATATTGAAGTAATTGTTACTTTTTCCGCAGTGAAACCGCGGGTCAGATTCATTCAGAAAACAAACTCAGATTCTGGAGGGTTTCGTGTGAGTTGTTTGGCAACAGGATTTTACCCTCGTCACATCAACCTGACTCTGTTCAGAGATGAGCAGCCTGTAGCTGATCATGAGATCACTGGAGGAGATCTGCGGCCCAATGGTGACGGGACGTACCAGATGAAGAAGAGTCTGGAGATCAGTGCTGCAGACAAACACAAATACACCTGCTCTGCCACACACCTCAGTCTGGACAACAAACTGAATGCCTTATTGGGTGATGAGTTCCTCCAGAAAACATATCTTACAATCAAAACAAGAACAAATGAAGTCAATGTCTCAGTCTGTGGTTGATGTTTCAGAGTTTGATCACGGGGAACCATTTAAATCAGTGATTCCTTCGGTTCTGACCGTTTTGGCTTTGATGTTGGTGTTTGGGGCTGCAGCTGCTGTTTGGAAAAGACGATATGCAGGTACGACAAGAACTTAAAAAAAGGAAGAAAAAATGCAAGTAATGTTTTTAAGCAAGCAATCTTTTTAGTGTTTAGAGTCCATTAAAAGTGGTTATTCTACTGCTTCTGGTAAGTAGTTTATGTAATTATTATTATTTTTTATTTAGTTTTTCATTCATTGTACACTGATTAAACATTTCATTTCATTTTCAGCATCTGAAGAAACTGTGGACACAACAGCAACATTTAAGTCAATGTAATGAGACAAATCAATGCTGATAAACGGAGAAACTTCAAACAGCTACTATGTCTGCAAGTCTAGTCGTAGTAGTAGTCATTGTTAGTCATGATGTTTTGATTTTTTGTTTGACTTCCTAAGTTGTGGAAATGTTTTTGAAGATTTTTTTTTATTTAATTGTGTTTTATGGTGTGATGTGATGTAAGATTAATATTGTAATATAAATATATAAAGTTCCCACTTTAAAAAGGTCATGCTTTTAATGTAAGTTCTAAAGGTGTTTTTCATGTGTATGTGTGTGTCCTGAGACAATAAACTTCCCATACTGCACAGCAACAGAATTATCTTAAGAGAAGAAAAGAGAAAAACTCAAATGAATATGAAAGGTTTGAGTTGCAACACAGGAACTCCATCTGTTTTAATAACTGAAGCAATATCAGAAAAAAAAAAACAACAACTTATTATTAATACCCAGGACAGTGTTTTAAAAAAAGGTAAGATAGATCATTTTACAGATTAAAATGTAAATCAAAAATAAATAAATAAATAGCCTATTGAGTCTAAATATTAAAGTATTTGGCGCTGTGATGAACACCACTGCAAATACAAAAAATCAGAATGTATAGTTAAATAACTTTAATATGTTTTAGAAAGTAGCGCAGCTGCTTTGTTCACTTGTTAAAGGCTGCATTTGCTGTTTAGCGCCATCTGCTGTCAGAGAATAAATGTGCACTTTCATCCAGAGTCTCTCATGCGTTCCGCCATGTGCTTCTCATCCATGCTTGTTTACATCAGAGTGCACACAACTCTTACTTCAGTAATTATAAAATGCTTGGAAAGAATTTTACTTAAACATCTGGTGAGCAAGGAGTAGTTCACTTTCAGAACAAAAAATTACAGATAATGTACTCACCCATCCAAGATGTTCATGTCTTTCTTTTCTTCAGTCGTAAAGAAATGATGTTTTTTGAGGAAAACATTTTAGGATTTCTCTCCATATAATGGACGTCTATGGTGTCCCCGAGTTTGAACTTCCAAAATGCAGCTTCAAAGTGCTCTAAATGATCCCAAATTACTGATCGTTTTGCTAGATAAGACCCTTTTTTCCTCGGCTGTGATCGTTTAGAGCCCTTTGACGCTGCATTTTGGAAGTTCAAACTCGGGGGCACCAAAGAAGTCCATTATATGGAGAGAAATCCTGAAATGTTTTCCTCAAAACACATTATTTCCTTACGACTGAACGAAGAAAGACATGAACATCTTGGATGACAATGGGGGTGAGTATTATCTGTAAATTTTTGTTCTGAAATTGAACTACTCCTTTAAGCACAAACTTGATCCATGTCAATTTGCCTATAAGCAAGGTTGCAGTATACAGAGGATGCTGCTTTGGTGCATATTGTTTTTAAACATTTAGATAAACCTAATACTTAAGTGATAGCTCTCTTTTTAGATTTTTCCTCAGCGTTTAATTCAATTCAAGCTGATATTTTGGTGTCTAAACTTCTTAGGTAGGATGTAAATACCTACCTGATTCCGTGGTGTATTTTCTTTTCTTACAAATAGAAGCACCCCAAGGCAGTGTTAGTTCTCTTATGCTTTTCACTGTGTACACAGATGACTGTCGTATGGATAGGTCTAATCAATTCATCTTAAGGTTTGTTGATAAAACTGCTTTAATATTTGTGTTAAGTGATTTAGAAATCCTGGGATTGCACCAACAGGGGGTGAATAAATTGGAGTGGTGTGACAACAATGCTCTTAACATTAAAAATGAAGAAATTGTATTTAGGTCCACATCTGATGTATATACAAAGCCTGTAGTAATACATAATGAAAACATTAGACAGGTAGAAAAGTATTTAGGTGTAACAATAGATATAAGGTATCATGGAAAGATCATATTGATAGTTTGTGTAATAATACAAAACAGAGAATTTATTTTCTTTGTTGTCTCAGAACTTTTGAAGCATCAAAACAGACTCTTCTTTATTCTTCTACAGACTATTCTTTATGTCTGTAATTATGAGTGTCTTACAGTATTGCAGTTCTGTTTGGTACATGAGTTTGTCTGGCTAAAGACAAAGTTGAGGAACCAAATTAAACTCAGTTCAAAGATAGTAGGACAGCCTCTTGAAAAGTTATATGAACTGTCTTATCGGAACCTCTTTGTCATGATCGGGGCTGTGGGGTTTCCCTCAGCCACCTGAGGTCGCTGTTCCTGCACTGCACTCCCTTGATTGTTCACCTGTCTTTGTCATCAGCACTAATCACCCACATCTGTTCACCATCAGGACTATAAGTATCCTCACTGATCTTCTGCATGCATGTCTGCATTGTCTCGTGTCCTGTTTGTTTTTGTGTTTCTGAAATTCCCTGACCTTAGATTATGTTCTGGATCTTGTTTATTTTGTGTTCTAGTTCTTAGTTTGTGCCGTGTTGGCCTTTTTGTTTGTTTATTTGGTTTTCTTGTCATTAAAATCATTCTCACCTGCATTTGGACCCAGACCTCCTTGTTTGAACCGTGACACTCTTAAGGCTGGCTAAGAACATTGTTTCCAATCCTAGTCATAACGAATTATTTAATCATCGATATAAGGTTCCAAGATTTAATCGAGTGAAATTAAACATTCCTTGTTACATCAGGCTGTCCTAGAGCGGAATAAGGTCCATGTAAAATAAAAACTCCAGAAAATGTTTATTTATTATTATTATTATTATTATTATATTGTATTTACATGTCATGAATATCATAGATATCATATATCCCACACTTCTGGCTTTTGTCCTCTCAGAACTGACAAACTCACTATTTTTGAGTTAAATCGACTTGTAAAGTCCAAATTAGGAGATATAAAGTTGCATTTGTAGAATGCAAGAAAAAAAAAAGTCAAGAATTGTCAGATAAAATAAACAAATGTTATTATGAAATATTAATAGTAATAGATTTAAATAATATTTCATGCTGTAACTGTACAGTATGTCCCCTATGAACAGCATATGTGAATATTATGTAGACCTATTGTTTAAATCAAATGTATGCTTTAAAAGTATAATCATAGCAGTTTTGTATGTATGTCCGTTTAAAAGTCTACGTTTTAAATGGCTTCTTTGACAACAGTATTATATAAAAATGATTTGCATTCCGATTTTGACATCAAAAGGCTCAAAAATATTTTCCCCCTCTTATTTCATGGATTTTTTTTTTTTTTTTTTTACTCGTTTTTCTGCAACCACTATGCGCGCAGCTGTGACGTCTACTCCAAAGTAGTCTATAAACAACCAGTAGAGCTAGATAGTTTCGCTTTCGAGGAGCCTATCCAAAATACTTAAATATCAAGATATGGCTATAGCTCTGATCCTGCTTGTGCTGTCAGTTCCAACAGTTACTTCAAAGGGTAAGATTTCAAACAGGCGGAAGGCTAAGGCTTGTTTGTCAGCTTGTAATGTATCTTAATTAAGTGCGTATTTAGGGACATGTCCTTACCAATATCCAGCGACTACTAAATTGTCCCTAGCAATAATTTTGATCAAACAAGTAAATGTACGTATATGTAACCAATGTTGTTGTAATTTCGACCGCATCTAAAATAGGTCTTACAGTAATTTGATGACCTGATTTAAAGTAAATACGCCAGAAAACTGCGCACTTTTAAGAACGTAGCCTACGTTTGGGCTACTACGAGTGGAACAGGAACATGGTAGCCGCGCTGTTGAAAAAATAAATAAATTTGGTTTATTGTTTCCTAAAGTAAAACCAGAAGGTCAGGGATATTTTCTCTTATAGTCTCTCTTTCAATATCACCTTTATGAAATCACTACAGTAAATAATCAATGTCAACAGCATTCCATTAGGAAGTAATTTTACAAGTCAGTACAGTATTATTTTATTGGCATTACAACAGCACAAAACATGCATACTCTTAGCCATTGTGGACTGAATTATTTTCATTATTATTGTTTTATTCCCAGCAGCTTATCAAAGAGATGAGTTTGGATATATAACATGTTTAATGAAACATATGTAGACATTTTAGTCAACTTTAATGTAACATAAGTCACATGATCATTCTTGCTTATTCTTTTTTGATTAAATTCCTTGAGTTACTTTGAGAATTTGAAAGTCTTTATTTGACATCAATAAATACATTTTGTATTGTTGCTAGTGAAGAATATTCAACAAACTGAAAGTTAACAGTCACACATAAGATTTTAAGGGTGAATTCAGGTGAACTGGTCTATAAAAAAATAAAGTCAGATAAGGTTGGAATATTTTTAAGAACTGCAAATTATTGCAAAAACAGTGCACTGTTTGAAAAACATCACAAATTCTAAATTGTTTTAAAAAGAAAGAAAAGAAAAGAAAACTGACATGTTTTACTTTTTGGTAAAACAGATTTAAACCATATTAACAAGCTACTTTTTTGCCCTTATGCTCAACATTTTTGTCAAGCTACTCTTGAATGAAAAAAACATAGCCTAACATTTTTTTGCTGTGGGCAAAATGAAAATTACTATGATGCTTAGTCCACAATATATTTAAGCTTAATGCATGCCTTTGTAAAGATATCTTACATATTTAAAGAAACATTGATAAATGTGGTGGCTGAAAAAAAATCGTCATTTAAATATCACGACCTTAAAAACACCCCGGTTTAAAAGCCTTGTCCCTAAAGTTTACCACATGGAGAAACGAAACCCAGCCAAAAGGAGGAAGTATAACTCATGAAAGAAAAATAGATCTTACTCTAAAAACACCCTTTAACCTTTTTTTCCCCCAAACAATGTCATTAATTTATGCAGTATTAAATACAAATTATAAACATTATAGTCTGTTTAGTTCTCTGTAATCCACAACAAACCCCTCAAATTGAACGGTATTATAGAACAAGAATGAAAAATGAATAGCTATAAAATTTCATATTAAACAAATTAGGCTAAAGTAAATACAGAATACAAATGTAGAGCTAAAATGCCATGTAACATTTGGTTGCTAAACTATTAGGCCTATCCATAATTTAAAGTGGCCTAGACTTGTCTTAGTTTTTTTTCTTGTTAATATGTTAATTATTTAAGAGAAATATATTTTGTGTAGGCTAGTCCTCTTTATTTTATTTATTCCTTTTATAATTTCTGTTTTGTCACTATAATTTGGTGATGCGACAATGTGTGGATCCTCATGACCTGTTGTTTATGGTGCTATATGTGCATATAAATCTAACGAATCTAATCTAAAGAATAAAAAAGCTTTGTTTGCTTTGTTGAATGTTATTACACTGTAAAAAAAAACACAATTTGTTGAGTCAACTCAAAATAATTTGTTACCCTGCTGCCTTAAAATGTTAAGTTCCGTCAACTCAAATAAGTTTATTCAACTTTAAATGTTCAGTTGTACTAAGTCACAGCTTAGATATTCGAGTTGACTAAACTGAAAAATTTGTTTGTTACAAACAGCTGTGATTGTTATCCTGTGTTTGTTATCTTCTAATGAGCTTGAGTGCAATCATGTGTGCTTGATTAGGGAGACACACAAAATGTGCAGTGTTGGGGGGTGCCCAGGACCAGGGTTGAGAAACACTGCTTTAGGACTTCATGAAGAGCCATAATCGAGAAAAAAAAAAAAAACTTTCCGAAACTTTAAGAAACCCGGAAGTGCGTATTTGGCATGAAATACTTTTTTCCTTTTTTTTATTTCTTTTTTAACTTTGGGCATCTTAATAACTTAACATGCATGAAACAGCATTGGACCCCCCCCCCCCCACACACACACACACACACACCCATTTAAAATGTTTTTTTTTTTTTTTTTTTTTTTTACATTTTTCCATTGACATTTATTCATTTAGCAGACGCTTTTATCCAAAGCGACTTACAATTGGGAATACAGCAAGTGATTCATCCTAAGGAGGCAGATCAACATAGGAAGTGCTCAAAAATACCATCAGGCATTGTTAGATGAGTAAAGGCTAGAAAGGGAAGATCAAGAAAGAGAGGAGAATTTTTTTTTTTTAAGTTTCCTCAACAAATTGTTTTTTTTTTTACAGTGTAGTACAGGTGATGAGCGCTAGCAAACGTTAGTAAAATAAATAGATATATTAATGTTTTACTTCTTTAAAAGCAATAATTGTTTTTAATATTTTGTGATTAAATCATGATGTGGGCTTATTTGGAACATATGCAGGCTTAAATGGTGCCAAAGTACCATTTAAACCCATGTCAGACTTTTGAAATTATTCATAAAAAAATCTTAATTTTGTATTCTAAAGTGTACATCAACTAATAAATACATTTTCAAATAAGAGATAAATCTTGTATTTTAATAATTAAGTTTTTCTTATAAACCATGTCAAAATCTATGAAAAACACATAGTTACACAAGTTAGATTTTGGTGGGCTTAATTACATGTTGGAATTTCTATCGTTCTAGCTTTTGAACACAGTTCTGACATTCAGTTACCTTTATCTACCTTCATTATGTGTGGTTTTATTGTGATCACTTATTGCTGAACCATTGCTGAACCATTTCAGAGTCTGTGTATGCTTTCTGGACAATAATAATGTCAATGTTACTGTAGAATGAAAAAAGAACACATGATGAGTTAATTTTGAGGTTCATTTGTCAAAATGTACATGTTAGGCATCTACTATCCACTGACAGATGTACTAAAAATATATATATTTCCCCATACTGGCTATTGTTTTCTAAAGGTTCTCACTCTCTACGGATGCTTTTAACATACATTAAACGTCAAACACAACTTTCTGAATTAACTGGCACAATGGTATTGGATGACATCACATTAGGATATTATAATTCCAAGACAAGAAGCTACATCGCAAGAGGAAATACTACAAATGAAGATGATGCGATAGATCCAAATCACCTCAATACCATAAGGGATTATATGATTGATCATTTTATGAGAAGATCAGATTATCTGAGACCCATCAACCACACAGAAAGTAAGTTCGTCTGGCTAAATTATCACAGATGATTATATCACTGCTTACAGTGTGACTGTTTTGATGCTTATTAAAACAGATACATGAAAAAGCTGCTTTTTAGCTGCTTCTGATTATTGAGATATTTGTTTAAAATGCTTGTTTTAGAGCCAGACTCAAGTTTCTAAAAGATCCCTGTGGCCAGATGTATAGACATATCTTTCTTTTTTTTCATACAGGTTATGTAGTTTTTCAGATAATGGGGCTTTGTGAACAGATGGACAATGATAAACCTGGACAAATGATCACCAGGAATGCATTTAGAGGCTCTACAATTGATGAACTGCGTTTTTTTGATGGCAAATTCACATATCAGGGTTCTTTAAATTACACAGCTCAACAAATAAAACTTACTCTACAACTATCCATGTGGCGTCATGAGACTATATTCTACCCAGCCTGCATACAAACTCTGAAGTATTACCTTGAAAAGAGAGGAAAGCAAGTAAACAGAAAATGTACGTCAATGTATTTTCTTTTGATTTAGAGAAAAGTTCAGTGCAATTATACTCTAATAACATACATTTTGAGATTTTTATATTCTCTTATTCTATTCTCTCTTGTTCTGAAGTGAAACCGCGAGTCAGACTCATCAAGAAAGCAATCTCAGATTCTGGAGGGTTTCGTGTGAGATGTTTGGCAACAGGATTTTACCCTCGTCACATCAACCTGACCCTGTTCAGAGATGGGAAGCCTGTAGCTGATCATGAGATCTCTGGAGGAGATCTGCTGCCCAATGGTGACGGGACGTACCAGATGAGGAAGAGTCTGGAGATCAGTGCTGCAGACAAACACAAATACACCTGCTCTGCCACACACCTCAGTCTGGACAACAAACTGGATATTGATTTAGGTAATGAGCTCTTAAAAAAAACACACACACAACAATCAAAACTGTCTGTCTCTCAATCTTTTGGTTTATGTTTCAGAGTTTGATCACGGGAAACCATTTAAATCAGTGATTCCTGCTCTGACAGTTTTGGCTCTGATGTTGGTGTTTGGAGCTGCAGCTGCAATAACTACATGGAAAAGACGACGTGCAGGTATTTAGAATTAGTTACGTTTCAAAAACAATCAAATCAGAAACAATAATCAATTTTGTCTTTCTTTTGGTGTCTAGATTCATTCAAAAGTGGTTATTCTACAGCTTCTAGTAAGTAGTTCTAGTTATTTTAAGTCATTTGTTACTTCACAGCAATGGATAAAGAAAACCTTTGTTCTCTGTAGACTCATTAAACAATATATTTTGTTTTCAGCATCTGCAGAAAGCATGGACATAAAATCAGAATCAACGTGAATGCCACGACACAAAGTGATACATATCTGTAAATGTTACCTACAGAATTTCCACTAGAATTCATTGGTTGAGACCTAAGAGGTAAACAATTCTGAAGGGGCAGCCACTGTTACACAACTGACTGATTGACACATTGTCATAGCTTTCCATTCCTTGACCTAGAAGTGGAGGAAAAGATTTAAAGAAATGTAGATACCTTTGAGCCATTTGCACTATAATTTTCATATGATGTAATGTTTATACTGTATGTATATATGCTTTAAAATCATAAATTATTTTGTAATATAAAATTTAGATTTTTTATAAGTTCATTGTTAATATTGTCATCTTATATTGTTAGTGCTGAGGGTGAAGACATACAAATGAATTATGTAAAAAAAAAAAAAATCAACCTATGTGATATTCTCAAGATGCTGAAAACCTGTTGTGCACATTTTGTAAATCTCTCTTATCGGTTGCCCTCAGTTTAGTTTATGGATCTCCCCCTATATATATAGTATAACAGCTTCTCGTATTGTTCACTAAAATGTACGTAAACAAACGACTTTCTGAAATATGTGAATTTGATTGGTCAGTTGCAATAGTCAAAGGTCAGGGATTCGAGATTAAGGTCTCTGCAGGCTTTTCACATGCTTTTTATTCAGTTTTTTTCTTTACCCAGCTCAGAGAAGTTCAAATACAAATGTAAGTTTGAAATGTCTTTTTCACCATCTGAAGAATGTCAAAACATTTTCAAAATAAATGTTTATCTATGTCGCTTTTTGTCTCGACACAAATCGATATAGATGAGTGAAGAAATGCCTTCACACAACAGACAAAATATATTTTCTTAAATTATCAGTTGAGATCTAAACATTATGTGGCAAAAATTCTGCTTCTACTGGCGGTCTGCTAGTCAGAAATGCTACAGACTTCCAATAGCTGCTCCAAAAGGTAAGAGTTTGAAAGACTTATTTAAATGTTATTGTTTAATTGTTTGCTTTCACTGAGAATATGCACTGATATCTCCTTAAATATGTCCTCAAAATCAAGTTTCAAAAGATCACAGATCAGCTCTGTCCCTTCCATTTTTGAACGGAGATGTGAAAATGAAGAATAGATTAGATTCTCTTAGATTTTTATAATTTGTGAAAGAAAACATTTTGTAATATGATTTTTGATGTACATTTTCAATGTTAATGCAACGTCTGATTTTAAAATGGCTTTCAAAGGATGAATTTTGAGAATTTTGAATTGTAAGTACACTTCCACGTTGAAGAATGTGTATTGCTAACAACGGAATTTGCAACCACTGTTGCTTTTGGAAAGCACATCCCAGGCCCCAGGTGGCGTGATGCATTTGTCCAATCAATGGCACTGACACTGCAAATGTGCAAGTGAGGAAAGTCATAATGAATACCAAGGATCAATTGTTAACCCCTGATTAAAGTGTGAAATGTGAAGCAAAATAAACTGTTTAACCAGGATTTAGAATGACCTGGAGTTTACAATTTCAAGAGTTAAAGCCTTTGGAAAGTTATTAAAAGAATTACTAGGCATGTAGTTTCACACGCTAATAGTTATGTTCTTTGTTCAGACCCAGACTCAAGCTGTCAAACAGCTAATATGGCTTGATAAAGTTAATGAGTCATTAAATACAGATTTGATATCTCACATATCACACATCTTAACAGGTCCACTAGTGTCTCAGTTGATGACTTTGTGAAGTGTTGGACAGTGATGATTACTAGGTTTGCTGTTAGAGGCTTTACTATAGAAGAAATGCATTTGTTAGACAACAAGTTTACACATCAGGGCACAAAAGAAATGAATCAAGTATATATGGAGATGCACAAATAGATATATCAAATTGTAGTCTACAGACGCTGTATGAGACATCACAAGAATTACCTTGAGAGAAGAGGAGCTCAAGTAAAAAAAGAAGGTAAATCTCAGACTTTTTTGCTCTATATGCTTAGATTAGATCAGATTAGATGAATTTTATTAATCCCAAAGGGAAATTTCAATGATAGGTTGCTCTGTGTTATCAAAAACAATATTATATGTGACCCTGGACCACAAAACCAGTCATCAGGTTAAATTTTACAAAACTGAGATGTACACATCATATGAAAGCTCAATAAATAAGCTTTCTATTGATATATGGTTTGTTAGGATAGGACAATATTTGGCCGAGATACATCTATTTGAAAATCTGGAATCTGAGGGTGCAAAAAAATCAAAATACTGAGAAAATCACCTTTAAAGTTGTCCAAATTAAGTTCTTAACAATGCATATTACTAATCAAAAACTACATTTTGATATATTTACAGTAGGAATTTTACAAAATATCTTTATGGAACATGATCTTTACTTCATTTCCTAATGATTTTTGGCATTAAAGAAAAATCAATAATTTTGACCCATACAATGTATTTTTGGCTATTGCTACAAATATACCCCAGCGACTTAAGAGTGGTTTTGTGGTCCAGGGTCACATATGTGATACAACTTAATTCTTTAAGCCCTTGGCTGGTTCAGGCTAGTTCTGCTAGCCTACTGCTGACAGCGTAACTTTTTCTTTTTTTTTTAATGATAAGCTGTTGCTCAAGGAAATAGCTTGCAGTTGTGCAAGGTTTGTCTTACAGGACTTGCAATATTCTGATTTGCATGGGAGATGAGAACAAGATGATCAAGTTATTTATTTTTCTGTGGGTGGTTTCAGTTCCAACTATTGTTTCGGCAGGTAGTATTTCATGTAATTTGTGAAAAAAGCAAAGTAGATTTAAAATCAAATGCATAGATGTCAGTTTAGATCTCAGCATTGTTAGTAGCCATTGTTTTGTTTCTGGTTTTGGACAAATTATTTCTGATTGAGGAAATCTGACTACCATTTGCTTTTATTATAGCTTAAAGACAATGAGTTTTACTATTATTTTTCACAGGTTCTCACTCGTTGTGGGTGCTTGTAACGTACGTTAAAAGAAACAGTCAATTTCCTGAATTTAGTGCCACATTAATGTTGGATGACATGATAGTACGATACTGTGATTTAAAGATCTGCGTTTCAAGGGGAAATACTACAAATGAAGATGATTTGAATGATCTAGGGGACATTGACTCCATAGGAAGAGTTGTATATATGTATCTTGAGAAAAGATCAAGAAGTGAAAATCATACAGGTAGGAAGTTAAGTTCATTTAATTTAATAGTGGATGATGGAGTCTGTTTTGACATCTTCAATGCTTTCTTTCTTTCTTTTTTTTAACAGGTATTGTAGTTTACCAGATATTGGGTCTTTGTGAACTGTTGGAAAATGACAAGCCAGGACGATTGATCAATAAGAATGCATTCAGTGGCTCTACTACAGAAGAGCTGCAATATTTTAATGGCAAGTTTACATATAAGGGTGCTTTAAAACACACAGAACAGGAAACAGACCTGGCTCTGCAAGTACATTTCTGGTATAATGAGGTTGTGGTCTACCCAAACTGCATAAATACTCTTAGGGCTCTCCTTAAAAAGAGAGGAGCTCAGGTAAAGAGGAAAGGTAAGTCTCCAACATGCTTCTCTTATTTCATATGATATAAAAAATTGCAAAGTTTTTGAACAAACAAGTCTTGTTTAGGGTGCTACAATAATATACTACATTTGTCATGTCTTGGACAGTGAAACCCCGACTCAGACTCATCCAGAAAGCAAACTCAGATTCTGGAGGGTTTCGTGTGAGTTGTTTGGCAACAGGATTTTACCCTCGTCACATCAACCTGACCCTGTTCAGAGATGGGCAGCTTATAGCTGATCAAGAGATCACTGGAGGAGATCTGCTGCCCAATGCTGACGGGACGTACCAGATGAGGAGGAATCTGGAGATAAACAGAGCAGACAACCACAAATACACCTGCTCTGTCACACACCTCAGTCTGGACAACAAACTGGACATTGAGTTGGGTAAGGACTTAAGAGAATTTATTTAATTTTGGTCCTCAAACTTGATTGGCCTTATTCTGTGGCTGTGTTTGGCACCATTTTATTCCACAGACAAAATAATTGCCAAAATTGTAAGTTGCTCAGTATTAACTTCTTGTTTATTGAATTGTATGAAAGCAATATCCAACTATCAATGAAGTGTCATATCTGATAGAAGAATGTTTGTGTGAATTGTCATACTTCAGAGTTTCCAGGGGAAACATATAAGCAGGTGATTTCTTCAGTGCTTGTGGTTTTGGCGTTGGGACTGGTCTTGATGACTGCAGTCGCAATTATTAAATGGAGAAGGCGTCACTTAGGTAATACATGACATGTCCTAGACAGAACATGTTCGATTCATTCAGACTTTAGCAGATCTATTAATAATAATATGCTGTGCAGTTTTTTCCTTTTTAAAATTGCTTGTGTTTTGTTGTAGCCTCCTCTACAAGTGACTACTCTTCTGCTTCTAGTAAGTATTTTCTGTTTGTGTATTTTTACATACATACATACATACATACATACAGCATAATATGACTAATTAATTTGCATTTAATTGGAGGAATAACAACAGTATTGATTTGTATGAATATTTCCTAACCGTTATTCAAACTTAATTTTCAGCAAGTGAAGACAACGTGGATAAAACAGGTTTAGTGGTAAACTAAATTAAGATTTATTTCTGCGATAGAATGTGTAGATACAAATAATATTTATTAATGGAATGAAATTGCTGAGAGTGCATAATAGCAGTATTTTCTAATCAATATTTCAATTCTAATTTCAGGTTTCAGCAGCTGAAGACAAAGTGGGTAAAACATAATTAGATTTATTACGTAATATGTATTATTGTTGCATTTAATACTGAAAAGTACAGATGATAATAATATATATCAATAGAATATAACTGCTTAGCTTCCATAATAGCAGTGAAACATGTATATTTCTTTCATGATCAGTATATTTCCATATGTAGTTTGTGTGTACTTACAGCTTTGTTAAGGTCAGCTGACTGATGCTTTCTCGTTACTTGGATTGTCATCAACAAGAATGTATGGTTTAATGTAACAGAAAGTTATGCCTTGATACACAGTTTTCCATGTTATTAATTTGACATCTCTTTGTCCTCATCAAAAACAACAACTTTGATATTTTACGCAAATCTGAGTGCCACATTAGATCGAAATTTTTACTTGTTTCTAAAATTCTCACATTTGAAAAAGAGGTGTCATAAGTTTGACAGTTAATGATCAACTAAATCTAAAACTAAACAGCGTCTTGTTTTGACCTGTGTGTACATAATGTATTATCCAAAGTTTGTAACCTTAAACAACCTGACATAGCTCAGATGTTCGCTGATCACATTCCAGGAAATAAAACTTGCAAGACTTGCTTCAGACATGCTACTTTGTTACCTGATTGTACACTCAATGGTGACAACTTTTTCATGATCTGTGATTTTCATTAGCTTAAGAATAAGGTGAACAATCTATTTGTTTTTTGTGTTTTCAGATCCAACATCTGTTAAAACAAGTGATTTCTGATTTCAGATTTGCTTTTGAAACAGATGTGGTAAAAAAAAAAATGTATATTATAATTTATATATGACCATTTTATAGAACCAACCTGCTATTGGTTCTCTTTGTTACAGCCATAAAGTATAATATTAAAAAATAAAGGTGCTTTACAATGCCATAAAATAACCTTTTTTGCCTAAATGGTTCCATAAAGAACCTTTAACATCTGTAGAACCTTTCTGTTCCACAAAATGTTCTTTGCGACGAAAGAAAGGTTTTCCAGATTCTAAAAAGATAAGAAAGAGATGGATCTTTAAAGAACCTTTGACTGAATGGTTCTTTGTGGCACCAAAAATGGTTCTTGGATGGCATCGCTGTGAAGAACCTTTAAAGCACCTTTATTTTGAAGAGTGAATCATCAGATAAATATCTCTGCAATTCAATGAAATTGTATTGTGTTGTTCACTTTGGCTTTACTGATTCAGTACATTGACATTGTGAAAGCATTTGCATTTTGTTAAACTGGCAATGACAGATCTAAAGGGTCAAGTGAGGTATAGATTTTCAAATAGTTATATCTAAGCCAAATATTCTCATATCCAAACAAACCATACATCAATCCTTACTTCATAAATCTCAATTTTAAAAAATGTACCCTTGGGTCACATTTAAACTTCTATAAGAAAAAAGGCAATCTTCACCGCTGAGATATGCTACGGGAATGTTGGTTTACCATGATTTTCAAAAGGGAAGCTATTTTTTTTTTCACTTCCATGAATGTCATTGTATTTGCAAATACAGTAAGATACAGTAGAAAAACAGCAAAACAAGCCAACACTTGTTGAGTCTCATACCACTGTTATTCACATTCATGGGTTCGGTTCCCAAAATAAAATTGTAACCTCGAAGGACAAAAGTGTCTTAAAAAAAAATAATGCAAACTGCATGCTGGTAAAACTATGCTACTTTTTGAGTTTGTTATACAAATGAGAAACATATTTTGGCTACGTTGATTACTGAAGTGAACTGACGTATTCACGTCATGGTGTTAAGATATGCACAAACTTGATTTTCCAGTTAGTTTCTTGAACACAGATATACTCAACATGGACAAAATTCTGCTCCTTTTTGTGCTTTTACTACCAAAAGCTGCTTCAAAGGGTAAGTTCTCAGATGACTGCAGCAGGAAAATGTATTATTACATTTTTACATTTATTATAAGTTAATGTGAGTAGTCATTTTGCAATATTAGTTAAATAACAACGCTTTCTCTTTGCGACTTATCTGCTATCAGTATCTCGTTCATATGCTGTTATATGAGACGTTACAATCAGTGATATCTTTTCATATTGTTTTTAGAATGTATGGCCATTTGTGATCTATCACAGTTATAGTACCACATGCAAGTCAACAGATCAAAACATATGATCTACTGAACATTATACTTCATTGTTTTTAGCTGATCAAGATTTGGTCAGTGCCATCTGGTCAGACATTTTAAATGTGTCCTACAATCAGTTTATGAAACGAAACCCTGCTAAATTCTACATAATGTTATAGACCAGTGAGGGTTTTGGTTTTTCCATTGCTTATGGAAAATGTTTACACAGTTTATTGAATCTCTTCTCTTTGCACTTCACATGTATCAGTTGTTTTTGGTTGTTGTCTCTCACAGGTTCTCACTCTTTACAGTTGCATGCAACTTACATTAAAGCACAGTCAGTCTTTCCTGAATATAGTATCACATTTATGTTGGATGACATCATAATTGGATATTATGATTCAGAGACAAAGCAATATATCAAGAGAGGAGAAAAAACAGAGGAAGATGATGCATTTAACGAACATTATCACAGGGTTTTAAGTGAAGATATGTTCATAGCTATAAACCACAGACTGGAAATGCAATTTGATAATCATACAAACAGTAAGTAGAGTGCTCTACAAAACGTGTTGCAAAGGATATGTTAAAGCAATATCATTGTCTAAATGCGATATATGTTATGAATGTCTCAAAGTGTTGATTAACTTTACGCAAAAGGGTAATGTTATGTCCCCACAATAAAATATATTCAGATACAGTGTTGTAAACAAAGCATACACTACAAAAATATTTGTCTGGGTATTTTTATCTTATTTTCCAGTACAAATATCTCAACATCAAGATCAAAATACGTTTACTTGAGAACCAAATTTCTTATACAGTCAAGCCCAAAATTATTCATACCCTTGGCAAATTCTGACTTAAAGTTGCTTTTATTCAACCAGCAAGTTTTTTTTTTTTTTTTTTTTTGACTGGAAATGACAAAGGCTTCTCCCAAAAGATAATAATACGATGTACAAAAGGCATCATTGTGGAAAAAAAAAAAAATTCTCAGCTTTTATTTACATTTAAACAGAACGTGGCATGTCCAAAATTATTCATACCCTTTGCGAACTGTCACAGTCTATGGGAAAATTCCAAAGTTCTATACCATTCCAAATAGTCCAAGCTGTTCTAAAGCATCCTAATTACCCTGATTCATTGGGAACAGCTGTTTTAATCAACTCAACAGGTGAAACACAGAAGCTCTCTGCTGTTGGTTTGTGGACAGTCATGGCTAAGACAAAGGAGCTCACTGAAGATCTTCGGCTTCAGGAAAGGGCTATAAGACCATATCTAAATGTTTTGAAGTTCCAGTGGCAAAGTATTATTAAAAAATACAAGACGTTCCGCATTGTGAAAAATCTCAGAGGAAGTGGTCGGAAGCCACAAGTGACACCTGTGCTGGCCAGGAGGATAGTGAGAGAGGTAAAAAAGAATCCAAGGATCACCACCAAGGCCATCCTGAACAATCTGGGCTCTGCTGGTGGCAACATCTCAAGGCAGACAGTCCAACTGACACTGCACACCGCTGGGTTCCACGGACGCAGACCCAGGGGGACACAACTTATCCAGATAAGGCACACAAAAGCCCGCTTGGCCTTTGCAAATGCTCATCTTAGCAAAGAAGAAGACTTCTGGTCTTCTGTTTTATGTAACAAAAATGTAATAGTTTGGCCACAATGATGTAGTAAAAAAGAAGAAGACTTCAACCCTAAGAACACCATCCCCACTGTCAAACATGGTGGTGGGAGCCTAATGTTTTGGGGGTATTATTCAGCCGGTGGACCAGGGAACATAATCATAGTAAACGGCACCATAAAAAGGATCAATACATCCAAATTCTCAACAACAACATCAGGCAGTCTCCAGGGAAACTTGGCTTTGGGCACCAGTGGACATTTCAGCACGACAACGACCCAAAACACACAGCAAAAGTGGTGAAGAAATGGTTAGCAGACAAAACATTAATGTTTTGCAGTGACCCAGCCAGAGTCCTGACTTAAATCCAATTGAGAATCTGTGGAGGGAGCTAAAGATCAAGGTGATGGCAAGGAGACCCTCCAACCGGAAAGAGCTCATCGCTAAAGATGAATGGACAAAAATACCAGTGGAGACATGCAAAAAGCTGGTCAGCAATTATAGGAAATGTTTGATTGCTGTAATAGCCAATAGAGTCTTTTCTATTTATTATTGAGAAGGGTATATGAATAATTTTGGACGTAAATAAAAGATCAGTAATTCTTTTTTCCACAATGATGTCTCTTGTACATAGTCTTTTTATCTTCTGGGACGTCTGTGTCATTTCTAATTAAAAAAAAAACTTGATGTTTTAATAAAAGTAACTTTAAGTCAGAATTTGCCAGGGGTATGAATAATTTTGGCCTTGGCTGTATGTATATATATATATATATATATATATATATATATATATATATAAAATGTGTTTAAAATTTGTAAGTGAATTTAGGGTAAAAAAAAAAAGTATCTGCTGGTTGGGAAAATAAGGCAAAATACTGAGAAGTATTTTTTGCAGTGCAACAGTATTACATCAGATTACTGTGTGGTGAAATGAAGACTGTCCTCCTCACTTACAGATGTTGAAGTTCATCAGACACTGATTCATTGTGAGCTCCTGGACAGCATGCAATCAGGACAAATTACAGTTAAGGGTGCTACAGGAGGATCCACCGTTGTTGAACTGCATTTTTTTAATAAGGAGACAATCTTTAGTGCTTCATTCCATACGGTGAAGGTCAAACCATTTCTAAAATTTCTTCAAGATCATTATGAACAAATGTACTACTCACTTTTCATGAACACTCTAAAGTCTAACCTTAAAATGAGAAGAAACCAAGTCAACAGGAAAGGTAGGTCAAAGTCACATTTCATCCACATTCCTCTATGAGCAAAATATGGCTACTTTAAATAGAATCTAAATCTCCTCATTACTTAATACGGTAATTATATGAATTCATGAGAGCTTGATGGAACTTTTAGATTGACAGTCCCACTTTGTGGCCAGATTACGTAGGCTACTGTTTAACTAGTCTCGCATAGCAAGACCTTCAGACCGTAGAATGTCTGGGTACCTTGGCCACTTTGTGTGTCCAAGGCCCGGCCATATGGCTTAGATATTTGAGTTGACTGACAAACAAGTGGTTTGTTAAACTTAAAAGCAGGGCTAGTTACCCAGCTGCCTTAATTTTTAAGTTGAATCAACTCAAATATCTAAGTTTTCCCACTTACTCCAACTTAACATTTCAAGCTGACTAAACTTTTTTGAGTTGACGGAACTTAAAATTTTAAGGCAGCCAGGTAACAAATAATTTTAAGTTGACTCAACAAATAGTTTTTTACATTGCATTTCTGCAAAAACAAACAAGAATTGTAAATAAAGCAAAATATTTAATAATTAACATTATTTCTATAAAACATAGGCTACAATTACAATACTATATATTATGTTACAATATATTACCCTGGATTTAAATCACACATTTTTTTAGTAACACTGTTTAATTTGACATTTATCCCTCTGTTTTTTCCTCTTTTGGAAAGTCATAGAAATGCAATAATATATTTTCTTTCACTGTTGAACGTAATGGAAATGCAAAAAAAAAAAAAAAAAAAAAAAAAAAAAAAAAAAGTTCTGCCTTCTATGTTTATAGACTTTTACCTTGCTGTAGTTTTTGTGTGCATTCAAAACTAGAAAATCATGTTTCCATGCATTTAGCTGTTTTATTTATTATTATTTATTTTTTTCAACTTTCTTCAACAGTGAAACCCCGACTCAGAATCATCCAGAAAGCAAATGCAGATTCTGGAGGGCTTCGTGTGAGTTGTTTGGCAACAGGATTTTACCCTCGTCACATCAACCTGACCCTGTTCAGAGACGGGCAGCCTGTAGCTGATCATGAGATCACTGGAGGAGATCTGCTGCCCAATGATGACGGGACGTACCAGATGAGGAAGAGCCTGGAAATCAGTGCAGTGAAACACAAATACACCTGCTCTGCCACACACCTCAGTCTGGACAACAAACTGGATGTCACTTTGGGTAAAGAGTTCACATGAGACTAGTGCACATAAGTAATATATCTGATAAATTAATGTCTTTGTGAAATTTTTTTCTTACTTTAGAGTATCCAGGGGAAACATTTGAATCAGAACGTTCCTCAGTGCTAGTGTTTTGGGTACTGGGGTTGCTGTTATTGACCGTGGCTGCTATTATTTGGAAGATTATATGGAGGAGAAGATGGCATTCAGGTAATACAAGACATTAAACAGTAAAATAAAGTGAAAAGAGATAAAAAGAAAAAAAATATATATAGTTTTGTTACAAAATATATATTTTTAAAATTTCCTGTGTTTTATTATAGCTTCCTCTACAAGTGAAATCTCTTCTGATTTTAGTGAGTATTTTCATGTAGTTCATGTTCCAGTCAAATTTAATTTCAACATACAACTGTAAATTTGACTGAAATTAATATTTTCTAATTATCTGAACTTCTTTTTCAGCAACGTCAGAGTGACAAGGTTTATTGGTAAAATAACATAATCCATTTGTGAGCATTTCATTGGCACAATGTGAAAATATGCAAATGTATAATCTGCCTTTGTTATTATATTTTGTTTTTGCTAAAACTGCTCATGTAATATTTGTATTTATGCATTTTGTAGAATTACTTTTAATACTCTAGGTTTTTACATTTTAAACAGTTAATAACACTTTTATATGTTACTGTATTTTGAAGCTGTTTTTTATGCTAACTTCTTTCACAAAGTTACTACAAGGGGTTAAGCTTTTGGAAGTAAAATAGTATTTTGAAGTTTCAGTTAAGGAATGTTTTTTGTTCATAAACACAAAATAATTGATTATTAAATACATCAATGTAGATGATTATTTCCTACAACATTTTTGTGCCGCATAAAAAAAAATGTAAAATTACGAGATTAAAGTCTGAATATTTTGAGAATGAAGTCAAAATGTTTTGAGAATTAGCCTAAATAGAAATTTTTCGAGATTAAAGTTGAAATTTTTCGAGAATAAAGTCAAAATGTTTCGAGAATAAAGATGAAACGTTTCGAGAACAAAATTGAAATTATGAGAATAACATCAAAATTTCGAGAATAAAGTTGAAATGTTTTGAGAATAAAGTCAAAAGGTTAAGAAAATTAAGCTGAAGTGTTTCTGAAAATTAAGTTGAAATGTTTCGAGAATAAAGTCAAAAGGTTTCGAAAATTAAGTGGAAATGTTTCGGAAAATTAAGTCGAAATGTTTCGAGAATAAAGTAAAAAAATTTCCAGAATAATGTAAAAATGTTTAGAGAATAAAGTCGAAAATACAAGAATAAAGTCAAAATGTTTCAAAAGTAAAAATAAATAAAAAATTACGAGAATAAAGTCAAAATGTTTCAAGAATAAAGTCGAAATGTTTTTGAGAATAAAGTAAGAGTTTCGAGAATAACATCAAACTTTTGAAAATAAAGTCAAAATGTTTCAAGAATTAAGTCAAACTGTTTTGAAAAATTAAGTCGAAATGTTTTCAGAATAAATTTGAAACGTTTCGAGAATAAAGTTGAAATTACGAGAATAAAATCAAAAGGTTTTGAAAATTAAGTCAAAATGTTTTGAAAAATTAAGTCGAAATGTTTTGAGAATAAAGTTGAAATGTTTTGAGAATAAAGTCAAAAGGTTTTAGAAAATTAAGCAGAAGTGTTTCGAAAAATTAAGTCGAAATGTTTTGAGAATAAAGTTGAAATTTTTCCAGAAAAAGTCAAAATGTTTCGAGAATAAAGTCAAAAAGTTTTGAGAATAACATCAAAATTTTGAAAATAAAGTCAAAATGTTGCAAGAATAAAGTCGCAATATTTTGAGAATAAAGTCAAAATGTTTTGAGAATTAAGTCCAAATTTTTCGGGAATGAAGTTAAAATGTTTCGAGAATTAAGACGAAATGTTTGTTTAAAGTTGAAAATACGAGAATTAAATTGTAGCAATTAAAGTATATTCTAGTCAAATGTATGCACAAAAGGCTATAATATATTCTAAATATTCTATCTTTAATCTCGTAATTGCTATGAATTCATTCTCGTAATTTTTTATTCGTTAAATATACTGACTTTATTCTCAGAACATTTTGACTTTATTCTTATAATTTCAACTTTATTGTCGAAACATATAGACTTTCTTCTTGTAATTTCGATTTTATTGTTGAAATATTTCAAGATTATTCTCATAATATTTCGACTTTATTTTCTTAATATTTCAACTTTTTTCTTGTAAAATTTTGACTTTATTTTTGTAAATTTGACTTTATTCTCGAAATATTACTACTTTTTTTTTAAGTGGCACAAAAATGCTGTCGTAATTTCCTCCCTTTTTTCCTTTTTTTGTATTGTAGTTATTTTTGGCAATATTTTGCATTATATTATAACAGCAACAGAGAAAAATGTTTTATATACAATTGAAAACATGATTAGCAAATGATTATTTTCTATACTTTTTTGAAGTTGTAAATAAAGCAAAAGTTATCAAAAACACTATTGAAGTCTTTCTACTTCAAACTTTTAAGTTTAATTCAACGTGTTGCTGTCTGTTTGTCAATATTTGTGAAACCAACTAGCAATTTCTTAGTTTCTCTAAGTAGTTTCAAAGTAAATCCTGCACCATTTGTGTTAATTTGTGTTTTTTTTTGTGTGCTGACTACAATTATTTAATTAGGAAAAACATTTGAATTGTGTTTTAAAGTAAAATGTATAAAAACAAAGCGAATACAAAAAAGTACAATTTCAAAGCATTTAATTAAAAACAGACAATAAATAAGCAATATATACAAATGCGCTCAATATAAAAATATCTTATCTGATAAATAATTACAAATAATTAAAACAACAAACAAACAAAGTCTTTAGATGAAGTTTTCACACAGTGACCATCTGATTTTGTCATAAGGTGGCCTTATGTCTTCTCCTCGTTGTTCCTCACTGGAAAAACTGATGGCTGTATGTAGCATTGTGTGTTGTTGTGCAGGGAAACTGTTAAAGAAAGAAAAAGGAATTAAATCACTGTGCAACAAACAAATAGAACTCTTATAGTTATTAAATGAACAGTAATGAAAAGCCTCCTTACCATATAGGATTGTGCATCTCTGAAGTTTGAAGTAGAAGGAAAGCTGTTTTCCATCTGTTGTGGGGAATCACCGAAGGTAGTGAATGTTGGACAATGCTGGACATTGTCTTGCACAAGTTCCTGAGGCTCACCCAGACACCAAGTTTCTGAAAGCAAACCATTCTGAAGCCTATCTGAGGTATCTTGTGAGCAGCATCTTGGTGTTGTTTCATGGTTGAAGGTCTCCTCAGGCTGTTCCAGCTGAGCAGAAAGATACGAGATGTAGCTAATAGTAAGGCGAAGGGTCTCAATCTTGGTCAGGGTTTGTCCAGCAGGAGCCACAGAAGCAGGTAAGTAGGTTCGGAGATGATTAAGAGCCTTGGTCAGATCCCTCATCCTGAGCTTCTCTCTCTCACTGGCCGTCTGACGCTTCGTTCCAGGGTTTTTAGACCTGGAACGTTTCTTTCCATCATCCGGTAGAGCTGTTCTTGTTTTTTTAGCTGGTGCGCAGTCAATGTCGGGTGTCCCAGTGGGTCTTCTAGTTCCCCAACTGCTTGCAGGAGGAGAAAAACATCCAGAATCAATGGAGGAACTTGGAGAAAGGCTGCCACAGGCACTGAAGTACCCAGCATCAATGGTGGTAGATGATCGCCCGTATTCAAACTGGCATTTGGCTCCCTGGAGCATATAAGGAGAAAAGTTAAACTCCATGGTTGTCTTTTCAAAGCTGAGGAGATGTTTCCTTCTCGTTCTCTGGTACCTGAGTGAATGCTAAAGAGCTGGAGGCAGCAGCCCAATATATCCTGGATGAAAAGGTGTGATGTTGCACCTCCAGAAGGCGCTTAAGAATTTCAAAGCGGTAGAGAGACATCACACCAGGGGCAGGGGGTCTCTGGGAAAACTCACTTCACTTCAAGCACAGGTGGGAGGTGGCGAATGCAGTGGTAAAATAACATTGGCTGGTGCGGGACAAGTTCAAGATTCAGATTTAGATTTGAAGTCTGGAGTTTTATTTATGGAAATCATTTTGATGTGCATTTTTGGGCACTGTGTACTTATGTAATGAGTACTACATACTACATGATTAAAAAAATCATTAGTAGTATTTTTAGTTATTGATAAGTTTTAATCAACAATGCAAAGCCAGTCAATCAAAACTACACCATACATTTTTAATTTCATCTTGCAGCAAAGTTACACAGGTCTTGATTCATTTTAAGACCTGGGGGGTGAAAACTTTTAGAATTTGAAGATCAGGGTAAATTTAACTTATTTTGTCTTCTGGAAAACATTAAAGTATTTTCTGTAGCTTCTGAAAAGGCAGTACTAAATGAAAAAATATGATATTTAGGCAAAATAAGAAAAATGTACACATCTTCATTCTGTTCAAAAGTTTACACCCCTGGCTCTTAATGTATTGTGTTTTCTTCTGAAGCATCAGTGAGCATTTGAACCTTCTGTAATAGTTGCATATGAGTCCTTCAGTTGTCCTCAGTGTCAAAAGATGGATCTCAAAATCATACAGTCATTGTTGGAAAGGGTTTAAATACACAAAAAATGCTGAAAACACAAATATTTTTAGGATTTTTGGGGGGAAATTTGTGGGACCTGAAGGGTTTTTCTGATAAACAGTGGGCAGTAACTGTGGATTAAGTATTAAGAATCAAGTGTATGTTAACTTTTGAACAAGGTAATTTTTATAAATATTATTTTCTCTGGTAGACTATATGTCTTTTATGTAAAATAAGGTATTAACAAAATTAATAACAAAAATAATTTTGTATAATTCCTCTTATTTTTGTAAAATAATTAATATTTTGCAGTTTCTACAAGGTGTATGTAAACTTTTGACCACAACTTTTAATTTAATTTAATTTAATTTAATTTAATTTAATTTAATTTAATTTAATTTAATTTAATTTAATTTAATTTAATTTAATTTTATTTTTATTTTATTTTTATTTTATTTTATTGAGCCTCCTTACCTTACAATATTGTGTATTTGTAGGTGAAGTAGAAGGAAAGTTGTTTTTATACATTTTTATTATTAGTTTATCTGGGTTTTTCAGCTGGTGCACAGTCAATGCTGGTTTTTATTATTTATTTCTTTAATTTATTTATTAGAAATTCATTTATTTATACATTCATTCATTTTTTTGTTACAATTGTTTTTGGATTCATCCAAAATGTTAAGAAATTTAAATGTCTTATTTTCTGCTTTTTATAAAATGCTTGCTCTCACAAAGTAACACCTCTTTCTGTGAAGTGTGTAGCCTGTAATGTGTCAGTTGTTTACAGGTTTTTGTTTAGACAACTGACTTTTACCTTTTATGGCCTCATGGGAACTCAGGAAGGACGGTTATTTCTAAGAGAGCAGATTTTAAAAGTTTGAGCTTAAAATCACAACAGTTTTTTTTACCTTAGTATAAAAATGTAAAATATATATTATAAAAATTTAGAAAACAGACTAAAAAATAATTATAGAGTATAATATACATAAATATACATTATTTTGAATTAAAAGGAATCTTACAATGTCCAAATGACAAGATTAAAAAAATAAGTAATAAAATAAAAACAAAACAAAAAATAAAAACTGTGCATGGATGTGCTTTTAGTTTTAAAGTACGATAAAATATTGATGGTTGTGTATCCAGTTGTTGTTTTCTTCTCTGAGGTGTAAGGTGAGCTCTTCCTCAAGCCTGGTCTTGTGGATTACGGCTTCAGTGTGAGTAACTCTGAGGAAATGGTTCCCAGACCACAACGTGTCGCTTTTTGCTCCTTCCTGCCCGGTGCTGACCTGAAGTAATTAGATTTAGACCGTTCCCAGACGACACACACTTTTGAGACAAGATCAGAAGAAATGACTTCTGTGACTTTGCTGATGAAATAAAGAACAAGAAAGTTTTGGAGCATTTGGAATATGGGATATTTGGAATCTGTCAAAAGTCATCAAATGGAATTCCAAATATACATCTAAGACATGATTTTTGCATTTAACACAACCAACTAGATTGAAGAATACAGCGAGTTCGCACAATACAAAACCAAACGACAAACGTGCAAACATCAAAAAAAGCGCAAAATGAGCTTAACTCATTAAAAATGTCACTAGTCACTGTTAATTCGCTGAGATGTAGATTTAAAGTCTCAGACCTTCCTGCAAATGAGTCCTCCTCTTCCTTTTCAAATTGTTCTTAGTTTTTCTTAAAGCATCAAAGGTCGATTAGCACATCAATGTGAAGTGTTTTTCTTATCCTGCTCAGTTAAATGTTGATTTGAGGTAAACAACTAAATTGTCTAAATCCTTTCCTCCCAGTGCTCTGTAAACTGTGTATTGAGCTCCGCATTAGCATATCAGTCACAGGGTCAAGGGTATCTAAAGCAGAGCCCTAGTTCTAATTAGCTCAGTATCTAACACCTTAGCATGGCCCTGAAACGCATGAAGCACGCCGACCCCTCTCGCATTAGTGGATTATGAAGATAAGGATGTATGAAGTTCAGGCTTTTGAAGGGATCATCCAACCTAGACTTTGAGGTGCGAGATGCTCTTTTTTGTTGACTTGTAGATCATTAAGAAAGAGCTTCTATTTGCACAGGCCTGATTAGTACTTGGATGATGGTAAGGCCTTTGTGTCACGGCACAGCTTGAATGGGTTGGGGAATACCACGTTATGTCTTTTGATTTATTTATAGTTTATATTATGTGACCCAGGACCACAAAACCAGTCATAAGGGTCAATTTTTTAAATTGAGATGTACAAATCATCTGAAAGCTAAATAATTAGCTTGTCCCTCGTTTGTTCTGAACAGACAAACTGTTCGCTGTTCTTCAGAAAAATCCTTCAGGTCCCACAAATTCTTTAGTTTTTCAGCATTTTCTGTGTATTTGAACCCTTTCCAGCAATGACTTTATGATTTTGAGACATATTTACACATTGAGGGACTCATATGCAACTGTTACAGAAGGTTCAAACACCACTGATGCTCTAGAAGGAAAAAACATGCATTAAGAGCCAGGGGTGAAAACTTTTAGAATTAGAAGATCAGGGTAAATTTAACTTATTTTGTCTTCTGGAAAAAAAATTAAGTATTTCTGTAGCTTCTGAAGGGCAATACTAAATGAAAAAAAAAAGTGATATTTAAGCAAAATAAGAAAAATTTACACATCTTCATTCTGTTCAAAAGTTTACACCCCCAGCTCCTAATGCTCCTAATGCATTGTTTTTCCTTCTGGAGCATCAGTGAGTGTTTGAACCTTCTGTAATAGTTGTATATGAGTCCCTCAGTTGTCCTCAGTGTGAAGAGATGGATCTCAAAATCATACAGTCATTGTTGGAAAGGGTTAAAATAAACAAAAATACTGAAAGGACTTGACTTGAAGTTTGACCACCAGAGGGCCTCAAAAGGACACATTTTGAAAGATTAAATATTTTGCTTATAACAATGTAAGATACTCTTTAAAAAAAATAGATTTTGTCAGTTAATGTTAAATATCATTCTATGTAACGTACATACAGTATATATAATAATACCTGTATCTGTGTTTAATAGCCCTTGTTGTCTTTAGCAAAGCAAAAAATATTTTTTGACAATAAAAAAGTATTTATGTATCATGTGTTTTAGCTTTAGTATAATGACAAATAAAATTCAATAATATCATTTAATAACATCTATTTATAATAACGCACTTAATATGTGACCCTGGACCACAAAACCAGTCATAAGGTTAAATTTGACAAAACTGAGATTTATACATCACATGAAAGCTCGATAAATAAGCTTTCTATTGATGTATGGTTTGTTAGGATAGGACAATATTTGGCTGAGATACATCTATTTGAAATCAGAAATCTGAGGATGCAAAAAAATCGAAAAGACTGAGAAAATCACCTTTAAAGTTGTCCAAATTAGGTTCTTAACAATGCATATTACAAATGAAAAATTACATTTTGATATGTTTACAGTAGGAATTTTACAAAAAATCTTCATGGAACATGAACTTTACTTAATTTCTTAATGATTTTTGGCATAAAAGAAAAATCAATAATTTTGACCCATGCAATGTATTTTTGGCTATTGCTACAAATATAAACTTAAGACTGGTTTTGTGGTCCAGGGTCACATATATCAGAAGTAATATTATATAATTTTCTCACAATATAACAATATTTGTACATGAAAATAAATAGCTCCCTTTATATTTTAGGAAGCGAGGGTGAAAACTTTTGAAACTTGAACATCAGGGTAATTTTAATTTATTTTAACTTATTTTCTCTTCTGGGAAACATGAAGTATCTTTTGTAGCTTCTCAAGGGCAGTGCTAAATGAAAACAAAATATTTAGACAAACTAAGAAAAATGTACACAACTTCATTCTGTTTAAAAGTTTACACCCCTGGCTCTTAATGCTTTGTCACTGAAGCATCAGTGAGTGTTTGAACCTTCTGTAATAGTTGCATATGAGAGTCCCTCAGTTGTCCTCAGTGGGAAAAGATGGATCTACAGTCATAGTTGGAAAGGGTTCAAATACACAAAAATGCTGAAAAACCAAAGAATCTGTGGGACCTGAAGGATTTTAACTGTTCAGGACAAACAAGGGACTCATGAACAACTATCACTAAACAAACAAACAAAAAACACAGCTGTGGATCATAGGTAACAACACAGTAGACTATTAAGAATCAAGTGTATGTAAACTTTTGAATGGGGTCTTTTTTATAAATTCAACAATTATTTTTTCTTGTGGACTATATGTAAACGTCTTTTATGTAAAAATATCTTATTCAGGTCAGTACTAAATAAAAAATAACATGTTTTGTATGATCCCTCTTATTTTGGTAAAATAATTAACATTTGCAGATTCTGCAAGGTGTATGTAAACTTTTGACCTCAACTGTATTAATGCCATTTACATTTAATTATGAGACATTAAACTTTTTTTTATATAAATAAATTAGTTAAAATAATTTAAAAAGCAAGGCTGAAAACAAATTCAAATATTAAAAATATTGGCCAATTATTCAGCCTGGCCAGTATTAAAAGGTTAATATTTTAGCATTCTTAGAGAAAAAGATGTTTTAAATATGTAATTTTTTGTAATTCAGGGGTGAAAGCAGGGGTGAAAACTTTTGGAATTTGAAAATCAGGGTAAATTTAACTTATTTTGTCTTCTGGGAAACATGTTAGTATCTTCTGTAGCTTCTGAAGGGCAGTACTAAATGAAACATATGATATTTAGGCAAAATAAGAAAAATGTACACATCTTTATTGTGTCCAAAAGTTTACACCCCTGGCTCTTAATGCATCGTGTTTCCTTCTATTAGTGAGCGTTTGAATCTTGGGACCTGAAGGATTTTTCTGAAGAACAGTGGGCAGTTTAAACTTTACAGGACATACAAGGGATTCAAAAAACAAAAAACCAAAAAACAGCTCTTTCAGGTAACAACACAGTATTAAGAATCAAGTGTATGAAAACTTTTGACTTCAACTGTAGCTGCCTTTATACCTTCGGAAGTGCAAACCTCAAAAAAGACATCCTAATAATTTAACCATATTTTATCTTCTTGGTTAAATAATTGTTAGTGCGGGTTAATTGTTTTGCTCCATATTCAATTTTCTTTATCTGCTGGAATCTATATGTTCCTGTTGTGAAAACTGACTGAAAAAGCCCATTAGCAGTATTTTGACGAGTGTAATTTGCATATAAATGACTAAGGAGAGACTCAAATCCTCCTCTAAGGCTGTAACTGCCTGTTTTATGCAATTTCAGCACATTCCAGCTGATTTTTGCATCTTCTTTTCTGCCAAGGGTAAGGAAATCGGTCAAATACAGATTAATCAATCTAGAAGAAATGCATCGAAAGCAATCATCTTTTGATTAGGTGTAAAAACACAATGCTGTAACATTAATTATAAAGCATGCAGCAGAAGATAAATGAAGAGCCATAAGAGAATATTTGCTAAGTTTAGTGAAAAAACCAGCTAAAACCAGCCTAGGCTAGTTGGCTGGTTTTAGCTGGTCAACCAGCCTGGTTTTAGCTGGTCATAGCTGGGAGGCAGGCTGGTTTTAGAGGGGTTTTGGCCATTTTTCCAGCCTGGCCAGGCTGGTCAGGCTGGTCTTAGCTGGTCAGGCTGGGAAACCACCAGCTAAAACCAGCTAAGACCAGCCAACCAGCCTAGGCTGGTTTTAGCTGTTTTTTTCAGCAGGGGACATGGCGAGAAAATAGTCATGAGGTAAAATCATTGCCGTGCAGCTGCATGTGGCTGAAAATTGGCGCCCTCCTATGGAGTCAGTACACACTGCTCCAAAATGGATTCATATATCCTACGTGACTAATTTAGAATATGTTTGAGATTATTATGAGAAACTATTGCAGTCTTTATTAATATTTTGAAATAGTTACTTTATAGTTTCAGTTCTCATTTTAATGTTAGCCAGTGTTTTTGTTATTGTTTATACGTTTTTTAATACACTGCCAGTCAAAAGTATTTGAACAGTAAGATTTGTAATGTTTTTAAAGAAGTCTCTTCCTCTCTCCAAGCCTGCATTTATTTGATCCAAAGTACAGCAAAAACAGTACAATTTTAAAATATTTTTACTATTTAAATTAACTGTTTTCTATTTAAATATATATTCAAATGTAATTTATTCCTGTGATTTTAAAGCTGAATTTTTAGCATCATTACTCCAGTCACATGATCCTTCAGAATGCATTCTAATAATATGCTGTTTAAACGTTTATTCTATATTTCAGATAAATGCTGATCTTTGGATCGTTCTATTCATCAAAGAACCCTAAAAATGTACAAAATAAGTCTTAACTGTTTTTAATATTGGTTATAATAATAATAAAAATGTTTCTTGAACAGCAAATTAGCATATAAGAAGGATTTCTGAAGGATCATGTGACACTGAAGACTGGAGTAATGATGCTGGAAATGTAGCTTTGAAATCACAGGAATAAATTACATTTTAAAATATATTCAAATAGAAAGCAGTTATTTTAAATAAAAAAAAAACATTTCACAATATTACTGTATTTTGGCTCAAATAAATGCAGGCTTGGTGAGAAGAAGACAATTCTTTAAAGAACAACAAAATCTTACTGTTCAAAAACTTTTGACTGGTAGTGTGTGTCTGTAAGGTTTTTATTAAATTTTAATTTAGTTTAGTTTAATACGTTAAGTTAGGCTAAATAAAAATGAGAAAATGTATAAATGTATATATTTATTTTCTTTTCTTTTAGTAAATGTTAATTTTATTTTAATATTTTTTTTTAGTTTTAGTTTTAGTTTTCATTTTAGTTTCAGGTAACTATAATAACCCTGGTTTGAGAATATATTGGTAATGAATAATTATGAATAACTGTTGATTTGTTGATTGACAAAAGTCAAATTTACATAGTGACCTTTTTATTTTTCCTAATAACTCTTGATGTTAAGTTAATACACAAAAACAACATTTTGACATTTAGATGTTTTTATTATAAATAACAATAAATTAGTATATTTTTGTACAAAAAAGGACAACATACAAAATATATAATATTAAAATAGATATCTTAAAATAAGATAAAACAATATATTAAAAATACATTAAATACTGTACAGTGGAGTCCACAAAAAATATATGAAAAGATTTAAATATATAAAAAATCCGTTGAGAGTTTCATCCCCAGAATTCTGGTGCAACTGGATAGTGGACAGCTTTGTTGTAGCCCTAAAAAGAGAGGAGGAAAAATGTAAGTTTATTGTGTTCAGCATTAAGAACCCAAAATATTCCCATTTGAAAATGAAATGAATAATAATATAAATATATAAGTGCAAAACAAAGTACACACCTGGTATGTTGTGGCTGTATCCGCATACAAAGGACATTCCAGAAGAGATTCGGAGCTGGAGTTGAAGGAATCATCATAAGCAGGAGTTTCCATGCTCATGCAGACCTGATGACAATCCATTTCTGTCTTCCTCAAGACATGCTCTGAAGGTCTGAAGGTGCTTTGAGACAGTTCTTGATGTGGTGTGCTGAATCCCCAGTACTCTGGTGTTGAATAGCCCTGACTTTGAGGTGATTCTTGGTATCTAGAAGCTCTCAGGTCCCTCATCTGGCAGAGAGACTCTTCGCTAAGGCCTAGTTGAGCAGACAAATAAGAGATGTAGCGGATGGTGAGGCGAAGGGTCTCAATCTTCGTCAAGGTTTGACCAACGGGAGCCACGGAAGGTGGTAAGTAAGTCCTGAGGTGGTGGAGAGCTTTGGTCAAATCCCTCATTCTGAGCTTCTCTTTCTCACTAGCGCTCTGTCTTTGCTTGCTTGGGTTCTTGCAGCGTGATCTTCTAGTCCCAACACGTGAACGTGCGCCGTCCTGATGTAAGGAACCTGACATGGGCGCCTTTGCACCACCAGGAGGTGAAGAGGAATTGTTTTGAAGATGGGATGAAGGAGAGAAGTCCATGTAGGAAGTAGGAGACACTGCTTCAGGAGATGAGATGTTGTAGAATTCAGAATCTGAGCTCGGGCAGCTCCTGGAGTTTTGTGTGAAGTAGTTGAAGAAAGGAGAAGACACGTCCATTCTGTGTGGTTAGAGAGAGTCAGTGATGCCGGAGGGTTTGCTGGAAGGAGGCTTTATAGCAGCTTCAGGCCTCAGAGGTGTGAAGTGACACCTCTGCAGGCCTCTCCAGGCCGCCGCTGTCTGTCCCAGACCAGACTACAGTGAGAGAGGGAGAAGTCCAGTCCCCATGTGGGAACCTACAGATATGAGTCATCAGGTAATGTGTGATTTTTCACTCCTACCCAACATGAACTTTTTTTCCCCTGTTTCACTACTGTTTTAACATCAAGCCCTCCAGGACTATTTGGAATATTTTCAACCCAAAAATAGAAACAATTGATTTATTTAAAAATCATATGCTAAACTTGGCAAAATAAAAGAAAATGGCAGATGCTTTATACATAATATATAAACACACAGATTTACTGCATAATAATTTGAATTTAATTTAGTATGTATATATATATATATATATACAGTTGAGTTCAAAAGTTTACATACACCTTGCAGTATCTGCTAAATGTTAATTATTTAACCAAATTAAGAGGGATCATACAAAATGCATGTCATTTTTTATTAAGTACTGACCTGAATAAGATATTTCACATAAAAGATAAAAGTCCACAAGAGAAAATAATATTTGAATTTATAAAAAAAAAATTACTTTGTTCAAAAGTTTACATACGCTTGATTCTTAATACTGTTGTAGTTGTTACCTGAATGATTCACAGCTGTGTTTTTTTTTTTTGTTTGTTTAATGATAGTTTTCAGTCCCTTGTTTGTCCTGTTTTTCAGAAAAATGCTTCAGGGTCCACAAATTCTTTGGTATTTCAGCATTTTTGAGTATTTGTACCCTTTCCAACAATGACTGTATGATTTTGAGATCCATCTTTTCACACTGAGGACAACTGAGGGACACATATGCAACTATTACACAAGGTTCAAATGCTCACTGATGCTCCAGAAGGAAAAACAATGCATTAAGAGCCAGGGGTGTAAACTTTTGAACAAAATGAAGATATGTACATTTTCCTTATTTTGCCTAAATCATATTTTTCCATTTAATACCTAATATCCTTCAGAAGCTATAAAAGATTTAGTTTCTTTGAAGACAAAATAAGTTAAATTTACCCTGATGTTCAAATTCAAAAAGTTTACATCCCTGGCTCTTAATGCATCGGTTCTCCCTCTGGAGCATCAGTGAGCGTTTAAAGCTTCTGTAATAGTTGCATATGAGTCCCTCAGTTGTCCTCAGTGTGAAAAGATGGATCTCAAAATCATACAAATGCAAAGTTTCATAGATGCTGATAAACCCATAAAGGATAAATCTATAGGCCTACCCTGTTTCTAAGAAACCAAGCTACAGACGATGCTATGCGGTCAATAGGTCACAGTTGTGCAGGGACAGAGACTCAGCTCATTCTCTCACAGCCAAGGTGTTAAACGACACCTCTAATGGGTCACATTAAAGGCAAAACCACTGCTCTGTAGTCTGTGTGAACCTTTAATGGAATTTCACACCACATATGTAAGTGAACTAATGAGGCTGGCTAAACAATATTAAGAGCCATCACACCAATATCATTGAAAGACATTTGAGAAATAATGCCTATTCATATGTAGACTGTTACGTGCTTTTTTGCCTTGCATTATGAATTTTTTAACTTTTGGTTAAGATTAGCATAGCACTAGCATGTGCTCCAACACATGCTTTTAATCGCAACCTTATAAAATAGCTGAACATTCAAAATCACAAATGATTTGAAAACTTTAAGAAAGCGTTTCACTACATATTTAGCCTCTTTGAAGCTGTGTGGGTGAGTGTGGGAGTTTTGAAATGCCACTGTTTAGACTGGCACCTTAACATGGCACCTTGAGAGCAACAAGGTGCTAAACTTGTGAGACACAGTTCACGAGAGTCTCCGCGACCTCACCGAGCGCAAGTCAAGAGTTCATCTTCTCACAATTAAGTGCACTTTAGCCAGTCATATACACAATCAATAGATTTTCAGAAGCATCTATTTCAGCAGGGAACAATGTGTGTATATAAACTTTTATATTAAAAAATTTTAATGGTCATTTTACATAAAACGTCTTTCTTTTTATGGTTTAGATTCAAAATTGTATTCAATATGCTTATCTAATTTTTATAAGGTTAATACAAAAAAAAAAAAAAAAAAAAAAAAACTATCAAAGCATCTTAAACTGGTGTTCTGAATGAAACATTTGCTTTTGTGCATGTTTATCCTAGTTTCATTTTGTGTGGTTAAAGGGGCTTTCGCACTGCGTAGTTCCCAGAGAACCAATTTCTCCCTCGGGCCGTTTTTTCTGGTTACTTTCGCACCGGCAGCAGGAACTCTGAAGCGGCCGACAGCGACGTCTTTATTCGCGGCATTTACAAACGTCAACAACCCGTGAATGGAGGACGCCGTGGTCGGGGCTGTTTTTGTTTTGTGTGGTAAGTTTCGTGATACGGAGATGGAATGTAAATGCACAATATACACAATTGAAAGAGCATGATAATCTAACTAAACCTCTTTTGACAACTTTCAGAGTATAGCCTATCTTCGAGGCTGTGAAAAGAACAACGCTGCAGTCTTAATGCCGTTATTGCTGTTTACCATGTTCCTGGAGAAAATATTTTTTACTTGGCTGTTTAAAATGCCGGGTAGCCGGTGTTTTCTTTTCGATAGATCTATTTTAGACCATAGCAAAGACCTACTCTTTAGTAGTAGCCATTTAGTTCTATCTAGATCATATAAATACAGGCTTCATGAGCACTTGAGAGTTTTTGAACATTTAGACTCCAAATGTGACCCTGGAACACAAAACCAGTCATAAGGATTAATGTTTTGAAATTGAGATTTATACATCTTCTGAAATATGTATAAAAATAAGCTTTCCATTGATATAAGGTTTGTTAGGATAGGACAATATTTGGCCAAGATACAACTATTTGGAAATCTGGAATTTAAGGGTGCAAAAAAAATCTAAATATTGAGAATGTGGTTTCTAAAGTTGTCCAAATAAAGATTTTAGCAATGCATATTACTAATCAGAAATTAAGTTTTGATATATTTATGATAGGAAATGTACAAAATATCTTCATGGAACATGATCTTTACTTAATATCCTAATGATTTTTGGAATAAGAAAAAATACAGTGTATTTTTGGCTATTGCTGCAAATTTACGCGAGCTACTTAAGACTGGTTTTGTGGTCCATGGTCACAAATATAATTAGTTTGATATTTGTGTTGTAGCAGGTTTTTGAAACATCTCAGCAGCTATTATTCTTGCACTATGACTTGTCCTTTCAAGGCCCCGGCATGACCTTTGTCATGTGAACTTCCCGAACCCTGATCTCACCCTCTGGGAGCCGAGAGGTGCCAGGTCTGTGGTGGTCTTTGGCACCTCAGAGGCATGGTGGGCGAGAGTGTTAGTATCTATTAGTTCACAATCTTATAAAACCAGTATTTACAATCTCAAAATGACAAAAAAAGAAATTTTTTTGTATTAAGGCACATGTTACTATTCAGTCCAAACATTTAAAGCAATACTTTATACAAATTTTTTTATAAATTGTCCTCTTAACCTTCCCATGGGAATGACAACGTTCTCTTTTTTTCCCCCTCCCCTCGTGGTGTGCAGCATTTTGCACCCTGAGTGTGAATCAAAACAAAATATCTTGAGACAGAGGTGCTGCAAATCAGGAGAAACATGACATTGCATTGTGAGAACGACACGAGTATGTGGTGCCCAATGTGAGAAAAACTACATTTAGTACTTTAAATACTGTACATACGTACATCTGAATCTCCAACAGTCTAGTGTTTGATATTCACTCATTTTAAAATCAGAGTCTGCATGTAAAATGATCTTTGCACTAATATTTTGCATATCTTCTACAGTTCCATTGACCGTAAGTGTTGAATAGCTTGTCTGCAAACTAAAACCTCTCAACCAAGCGAAAAAAGGGACTCTGCTCCAGCTCTGTTTCCCAGGTCTTGTTGTTACATCTTTCACACAGTTGCTCAAACCCCAAGACAGAATGAGTTGGCAGGCAGAGGAAAGTATTCAGCCAAAAATAAAAAAAAAAGCCCAACACAAACTGCGAATCACATAAATGTTTATTTTTTGTTATTCATAATGTACGGTCACAAAACAAAAACATCAGAATGGAAAACATAAAATGATTTTTTTCTGTGACAGCCAGAAAATATTTTCAAATAAGTATGCTATAAAAATAAGGAAGAAGCAAGTATTCACACATAAATGTAGAAATAATTACACAGAGTTTATTATTAATTATGCATAATGAGAAGAAGGTTTTCATTGCATTATTTAGCTTTTATTCAACCTTTCTAAAGTGAATCTGCAACATATGGATCTGTTTAATTTTCAAATATGAAAGCCTGTTTCTGCCATGGAACAAAAAATGAATACATAAAAATGAATAAATAAAAAATGAATGAATAAATAATTAAATAAATAAATGTAATTACAACTTTTTATCTCACAATTCACACTTTGTTTCTGGCAAATCTGAGAATTGTTACGTATAAACACAGAATTATTAACGAAATATGAACTTATCACAGAATAAAAAATAAAGAAATCTAATTGCAACTCACAATTAAAACACAAGTCAGAACTGTGAGATGTAAACTCAGAATTGCAAGAAGAAACTCACCTTTTTGTGTTATTTTATTACTTTTATTTTTTATTTGGCCATAGCAGAAACTGTTTTTCATATTCAGGTGTATGCTTTTTGGTGCATGTATTGTTCATAATTTGTTTTTTAAAGCAAAACAGCAATATAGTGAGCATGCACAGATTTGTTCGTTGGTTACAAAGGTGACAGCTTTATAAACTTAAAGGGATATTTCAGCTAAAAATGAAATTGTTGTCTTTATTTACTCACCCTCATGTCATTCCAAACCTGTATGACTTTATTTCTTCCTTAGAACACAAAATAACATTTTTGTGGACATACAATGAAAGTCAATGGGGTCCAAAAAAATATTATGTAGACAAAATATCCTCTTTTGTGTTAGGAAAGTCATGCAGGTTTGTAATGAAATGAGGGTGAATAGATAATGACAGAAATTTCATTTTCCCCCCATGTACTGTTCCTTTGTAAATGATGCAGGTTACCAATGACTAGTATGGTCTAACCAGTTTTATTTTGCAGTGAGACATACATTAGATCATCCAGACAACACATTGAGAAAAGACACAACATTACTTGATAAGTTACACACATGCAACTCAGTCAACAACACGTACAGATATGTGGCTCTGTGAAGCTCAAGTCCAAAGTGACGAAACCGTCTGACTTTCTCAGGATTCACAGAATGCAAAATCATAAAATAAGAGGGCGATAGAGAAAGAGAGTGAGAGAGCACTAAGAAACAACACATTTAGTGAAAGGCAAGGTAAAGTGAGCCGAGCTTTGTAAGGTGCTCCGCCAGATTGGGCAATTTACAGGAAATAAAGCAAACATAGAAAACGGAGGAAGCACACGTAATGGTTTCTGCAGTGATCTAACAAACACAAGCTCACATTCTGCACCGAGCATCCGAAACATACAGCGGCACATTGAGATCAGTCTCTTGACGTACAGTAGGACACTAGCAAACACCAGGACAAAAATACATCTTTTTTTCCAGCAGAGGTTATATCATAAGCAAAGGCAGAGGGTGAGACGATAGCAAATTACAAGCTATAGAATAAGATAAAAAGAAAATCTTCAACAGTACCTGAATTTTTTTGACCAAGAAATGGCACAGGATTGAGACTTCCGTTACTCTGATTACCCCATCCAAGCAAATCCGGGACAATTGTATTTTTCACTAGAGCTTTTTCTTTGTAATACTCCCTGTAGATGTTTCTTCAAACTATATAACTAGTGCAGATATTTTTTGAGGCTCCAAATGATCCAACAGGCCTTTAACTTACTGTATATGAAATATCAGGCATATCTATACATTAATATTTGACTAGGGGTAGATCCATCATTTGGTCCTTGTAGTTTTGGAATATTGGAGTTTAATATCACATACTATGAGTTTAAAAGTATAAGCCCAATTTTACACATGCCAGCAGTTGTTATCTCCACACTAATAGTCATATACAATGGCCTGGAGCAAATTTTCAGCTTCAGATTTTCACAGCAAGACCTTCTCTCTGGTCTCAGGCAGTTTTAGGGCAAGCACTCCACCACCGACCAGTGCACCGAAGGCTAGCAGGATGGGGATGACTTTGGTGATGCCTACGAATGAGGCAAAGATTGAGCTTCCCAATATAGCCGCCAACTTACAAGTGGCATTTAAGACTCCAAACGCTGTGGCTCTGTAAGAGAAGTTGAGACCATGTTTTTACATGTACTATATAAGTTCAGTTGTACTAATGTTTTTTTTTTAGTATTTGTTATGTTATATCCAACATATAAATTCTGTATTTAAAATAAAGTTAAAATAAAAAAAAGAAAATATAGCTGCAAGCAGGGATTATCGGGGTTCAAGCACTTTAAAGAGAACCCTGGGTATTAAGACTTGTATGGCTTAATGTAACGTCAATTATGTCTCTTACTGAAATATGTAGTAGAAAACCCATGAAATATTTACGTTATTTAAAAAAATCCACATTGTTATATATTTATTTTGGACTATGGATTACTAATGCAAAATACTGATATGATGACCACAGCTGCTAAAAGAGCTTGTAGGGGGCGATGGATATAAACCCACTTCTGTACCATCATTTTTCCTCACAAAGAGCCCCTGGATATCACGTAAAATCCACTCTGAAAAACTCATTCAGTGGCTGTGGCGTCATGACAAGCATCTGCATTTTTACATCGTTTGTAAGCTCTTTCAGTAGCTGTGGTCTTCTAAAAGCCTTAAAGACATCAGGGCTAAAGTGGAGAGAACAAAGACGCGGGTCTTTACAAAGTTTTATTCGTCCACAAGCATCTTCCCATTCTTTTCACCTCTTCTTATCGCTATGAAAACTTCGCTTTTCTTGTTGCTCTTTCACTGAAAATTACAACCAAAAGCCACACAATGTGGCATCGTATCAGTATTTTATTGTCCAAGTTGCTTATTCTAAGTTGTAGTGCCTTAAATATAGCAACAGATAGGTCCAGTAGCTCACTAAGTGCAACTGTTTTATGTAATCAAAATAATGGTGCCCCCCATACTGCCCTCCAAAGGCAAAGTGCAGTAAAAATGCCTTTAAAATTTTTACACCAGCTAGTCAAATATGTTGACACTCTCGTTTCTCTGAAACAGGACAAAATTGAACCAGGAGACTTTGCCACAAGACAAAACAGTTGTCACAAAGTCCATTTTAAGCCTTAATTCAATTTTGACCAAATGTGTAGTTACTGCGCTTTGCCTTTGGAGGGCAGCATAGTCCTAAATATGTATAAAACAATGTGGATTTTTAAAACAACGTAAATCTTTCATAGGTTTTCTACTAAATATTTTAGTAGGAGACATCATTTATGTTGTATTAAGCCATACAAGTCTGAATATCCTTGGCATTTAAGCATATTTGAAAAAGACATTAAGTATTATTTCGCAAGCATGTAACCACCTAAGATTTGAAAAAAAGTATTTTTGGCAAATACAGGTAATTTACCATAGAAGTATGATAATTTTATCATTTATGTCTGTTATAGCCCCACCTATAGTCAGATTCTCATCATCTGACAGCATGTGCTCACCTAGTTTCATTAAGTTTTGACATTTCATTTTGAGGTATGCAAATGTCTTGTGGCACTTGTGGCACTTTGGACAAAGACACGGCATACCAATTTTCAAGTTGATCGAACTAACGGGTGCATAATTATAGCCATTTTAATGTTTTTTTCCTAGTTATAATGCCACCAAGTGGCCAAACTCTGCATTTTTTTTAATGTGACCTCAGATTGAGCTTTTACATACATGTTCCAAATTTGTCAAAAATATCTCTTTCCGGTCAAGAGTTATAGGTGTTTTAGTAAAAGTGTCTCCGCCCTTTATGAACGTTTTGGCGCCCCGTTGCGATGGTTATTTAAAAGTTTAACTTTTTTTTGCTAATTATTGATATTCACTCTTTAGAGAATCTTTCTGCACTGGTTTGGTTCCTATTGGGTGACCTAGGACTAGTTTGCAAAAGTAGTATTTTTTCTTTAAAAATCCAAAATACCCGAAAATTGCACAACGATCGAATCCGATATAAGACACTTGAGCCTGCAACTAATGATTTAGGAGTTATGGGCAATTTCATACTTTTGATTACTGTAGCGCCAGTCATGCCGAATTTAGTTAGACTTGGTGACGTTGTAGACAGTGTGAGGACTACCATTCCTTCAAGTTTCAGTGTTATGTTGAAAAAATGCTGATACCTGGCCATTCTAAAAATTACAATAGGGTTTTTGTGCTACTGTAGTTTAACACAACTACACAAAAACTAACTGTACCGTGATTATATTTGTGCATGGTTAAGTAGGCGAGAGACTTTCTGTTAGCATAACAATACAATGCTGTTAAAGCTTCTTTAGCACTTTTCCAAATCTACTAGCAAAAACAACACTAATTTCTCAAAAGTATACCTTTTTGAAGCTGGGTAGAGCTCCACAGTGATGACTTGAATGCCGTTCCACGCTGCGACGCTAACACCACAAAACAGACACTGCCAGGCTATGATGGCTGCCTGACTAAAGCTCAAGAACAGGAAAAAGGTGCAGCCAGCAGAAATAAGCATTGAACCACCTGTAGAGAGAAGAAAAAGTGGTCTTCACAGGCTCTTCTTGGTTAGAAACAACATTACAGATTGCAAGCTACTTGATCTAAAAATATAGATAGTCTTTGAAAATAGCTAAGCTAAGGTTTGTAGCCATTTGGGCAGTGGTTCAGCTCACCTATAATCTTGATTCGTCCAATCTTATCCATGAAGAGTGCCGAAATGATATTCCCAGGCAGCACGGCTAAGCTTCCTAGGAAGCTGACCAAGTAGACAAGGACATCGTTGTCCTCCTCATAGTCTAAATGGCATCCCTTCTTATTGTGCAGGAAAGTAACATTCTCGAACGTACAGTCAACAAACTTTTCTTCATATAAGTCTGTGGAAATAAAGAAACCATGAGGCCTACTGCACTAAAACAACTCTGGATTGCGAGTAAGATCGCTTACCAGTGTCGTAAAACACAGTACTGCGGATGGTGCAGTTCTCAAAGATGGTTTCTGTGGATCGGATGTTCTCAAAGAAGCAGTCCACAAACAAAGAGTCTTCAAACTTCACAGACTTCATCTCAATGTTGATGAACCTGCATGAAAGCACACAGCATATGTTAAGATACTGGAGCCTGACAATTAGGAGGAACATTCATTGATAATGGTTTTAGCAGATGGTGTTTCTGTCAACGTACTTGTCGTTGATGTATTCGCCCTCTTTATGGACTTGATTCTCCAAGGAGAAGTTGAAATGAAATTGCTCCACCTTCTCCCGGTGAAATACTTTTAGCTTGGATTCGTACTCCTCATGCTGGAGGTGTTTGATCATGTCAGGAAACCACACTGAAAGCCCGTAATAACTGAAATATACAACAGGAAAGAGAAGCAATGAAATGTAGTTTTCCAAGTATGAAAACTCCACCATTGGAACTATCTGTTTTTCCAACCAATGTGTTACAATTCCATTTTCTGACACTAGAAGCACTAAAGTTACACAGTAAAAAGGTGTTTAATAAAATAATCAATGCACCAGTGTCTCAGGACACAAGAATAATTAGTAATTACCAAACGTGGTTTACCTAAATGCCATTGTGAACCATATGATGGCCATTAGCAGAGTAGCAAGTCTTAGATCACGACCAAAGAGGGACAACACATTTTTGATGACCTGCATACAAAAACAGTTTCTATTAGTGTTACATATTGAAGAACTAATTAAATTGAACTGTTAGCTTTATGGTTTACCAGCTTGGTCAGTGTCAAAGTCCGAACCACCCATCTCTGGAAAGCAGTTCCAGTTGCAGTCTGAATCTCAATAAACTCATCTTCTTGTGTCTTTGGAGTCTTGATTTGAGTTACCTGGATAAAAGGATTCATTATTCATGAGGCATTATGATAAAAATAGTTTTCACCAATTTACATGAGGTAGACCGAAGACAAAATGTATGACATATTACTCAAAACGTCAAATCAGCTTTTGAAAAACATTACAGTACAAACGTACAGTAAACACCCTCTCAGGTTGTCCTTTGGCTCTCCAGTTGGTGTCATGAACCTGTTTCAGGATCATCCAGGCCTCATCATGTTTAGCATTCTGGAAGAGACAGATATTGTCATAATCTATGAAGAACCTCATGAGGTACCGTGGCATGTTATAATGCCATCTTAGAAAGCAGTTGTTTGTGTAGGCAGCAGGTCAGCTTACTACAGCAAGGGAAATAATTCTTTGATCCCCTGCTGATTTTGTACGTTTGCCCACTGACAAAGAAATGATCAGTCTATTATTTTAACGGTTTATTTGAACAGTGAGAGACAGAATAACAACAAAAAAATCCAGAAAAATGCACTTATAACTAAAATGTTATAACCTGATTTGCATTTTAATGAGTGAAATAAGTATTTGACCCCTTTACAAAACATGACTTAGTACTTGTTGGCAAAACTCTTGTTGGCAATCACAGTAGTCACATATTTCTTGTAGTTGGTCACTAGGTTTGCACACATCTCAGGATTTTGTCACACTCCTCTTTGCAGATTCTCTCCAAGTCATTAATGTTTCGATGCTGACGTTTGGCAACTCAAACCTTCAGATCTCTCCAGAGATTTTCTATGGGATTAAGGTCTGGAGACTGGCTAGGCCAATCCAGCCCTAATGTGCTTCTTCTTGAGCCACTCCTTTGTTGCCTTGGCCGTGTGTTTTGGGTCATTGTCATGCTGGAATACCCATCCACGACCCTTTTTTAATGCCCTGGCTGGCTTCAATGACCTGGCCCTGACAGTACATGGCCCCCTTCATCGTCCCTTTGATGTGGTGCAGTTGTCCTGTCCCCTTAGCAAAAAAACACCCCCAAAGCACAATGTTTCCACCTCTATGTGGTGTTCTTGGGGTCATAGGCAACATTCCTCCTTCTCCAAACACGGTGAGTTGAGTTGATGGCAAAGAGCTTGATTTTAGTCTCAATCTGACCACAACACTTTCACCCAGTGCTTCTCTAAATTATTCAGATGTTCACTGGCAAACTTCAGACAGGCCTGTAAATGTGCTTTCTTGAGCAGGGGGACTTGCATGCACTGCAGGATTTCAGTCCTTCATAGTGTAGTGTGTTACCAATTGTTTTCTTGGTAACTATGATCCCAGCTGCCTTGACATTATTGACAAGATCCTCCCGTGTAGTTCTGGGCTGATTCCTCACCGCTCTTATGATCATTAAAACTCCTCAAGGTGAGATCTTGCATGGAACCCCAGACCAAGGGAGATGGACAGTTATTTTGTGTTTCTTCCATTTGCGAATCTGCTTGGTGATGGCCTTGTAGCCCATTCCAGCTTTGTGTAGGTCTACAATCTTGTCCCCTGACATCCTTGGACAGTTTTTTGTTTAGGCAATGGTGGAGAGTTTGGAATCTGATTGATTGATTGCTTCTGTGGGCAGGTGTCTTTTACACAGGTAACAAACTGAGATTAGGAGCACTTCCTTAAGAGAGTGCTCCTAATCTCATTTTATTACCTGTATAAAAGACAACTGCGAGCCAGAAATCTTGCGGATTGTTAGGGAATCAAATACTTATTTCACTCATTAAAAAACAAATACATTTATAACTTTTTTGAAATGCGTTTTTTTTTTTTTTTTGTTATTCTGTCTCTCACTGTTCAAATAAACCTACCATTAAAATGATAGACTAAAAATTTCTTTGCCAGTGGACAAACATAAAAAAATCAGCAGGGGATCAAATAATTTTTTCCCTCACTGTAGGTGTTGGAACAGCGCTATTGTATATTTCAGATATGTACCTCCAGTAGGAATCGTGGGCTCTCAGGCATGAACATTAGCCCAACAAAAGCTGCTATAGCTGGGAGAGCACAGACTAGAACAAACACCCTCCAGCTGTGGAACTGGAACTCCGTGCCCATACTGAAACCCCAGCCTGAAATACAGGAAAAGATCCAACATGTAAAAACAAGGGTAGAAGGAGTTTAATCCTCACACCGCTCTACATATACAATATGTTGTACCATATCGTGGGATGATGCCCCAGGCTGTGAAGGAGGCATAGATGCCCCCCATCATCCAGAACATGCAGAGCCAGCTGAGATGTTCTCCTCTTTTATCCATCTGGAGGAACTCAGAGAAGTATGAGTACACGATTGGAACAGAGCCTCCAATCCTGCAAGACAACACATTGCAGTTATTCCTATCCACAAACATTCATTACCTTCATTCATTTCTTGTCAGCAAAATAACCATGAGAGACCATGAGAGCATATTGACGAGACCTTTAAAGTCATGATGTAGTCTTAAGGGTATTATAGCTTGAAAATACTACCAGAGGCAGCTAGATTGAGAGCTCCCCATGAATCAGTCCTGTAATTACCGCTCTGCACTGCTTGGTTTAAATTAGAAGTTGAGCCAAGGGAGAGGGCCTGAGTCTGGACATGCCTGATTTACAGAAAGGCTTAACCTCTAATGGAAAACAATGACTTATCGTCAAGCAGTTATATGGCTCCCAAGGTGAAGGGTAGACCTTTTTGTGTTTTTTCATTCTTTTTATTCTCCAGCTTACCCAATTCCAGAGAACAGCCTGAAGAACAGGAAGAAACCATATCCCTGGGCGAATGAGGAGAAGAAGGCAGAGATGCAGTTCATGGCCAGGACGATAATCAGACATTTCCGTCGGCCCACTTTATCAGCCAGGCCACCCCAAATAAATGCTCCAAACATCATTCCCAGGAATACTATCAAACCTGCAGAAGAAACAATAAACCATGTGAGTTCTATTTTACAGTACCTCTAGGGGGCATCCTCTCCCTCCTTTTCTCTTTGTTAGCAAGCATTAAGATTCTCATCACCCCCCAAAATAAATTTACAGCACAGTGTTTACTTTCAATCACTCTTATCTAATGAGAATCAAGAGAGTCTACATGTGTTTTTAAATGACAAAGAAATATGTAAGATCAGAACTCAAGCAACCACAATCAATTTAAGCTAATGTAGTCTCGGAAATGGAGTGAAAAGAACGTCAAATAAGTTACAAGGTTAAGTGATTGCAATAGAAGTTTTTGCGGCCCTGGTCATTTTCTAATGAGTGCGAGTGGGTGTTCAGACATCATAGCAGGACTCACAGGTGTGCAATTTGGCTGACGTAACAGGTTTAGTGAATGTACCTGTCAGTGGGGTTCTCACTTTAGAGGGCGGCGAAAGAGCTGGCATTCAATTTGAACCTTTGTGCACATGTTATGCCAGCAGATTTACTCTTCTTTGAAGGGCAAGAATATTAAAATTGTACTTTAGGAATGCAATGGAAGTCTGAAAGGTTTAATTATAATCATGATTTAACATTAAAGCTATTTTTTAGCTCAAACGTTAGCAAATGGCGCAAGTGTTCACTTCCCAGGGAACGAATGACCTTGTCACATAGGTTGCTTCTGGTCTCCTTTAAGTTTTTGAATAAATATTTAACATTGTTAAATATTTAACAATTAAAAATCAGGTATAAGTATTAAGCATTTATTACATTAAATCATTTAATATAAATATTTAATCTAATTCTATTATGCTTTCAGCCAACATTATGAGTAATGCCTTACTCTCAGCAATTTTAAACTTATTTTATCAAACCTATTCTGCAGATTTTCCCCCTAAAACTATAGTGTCGCATAGGCATATGCGTAAGGGCCTGGTGTGGAGTACAGATGGTCATGTGGTGAAGGGAGTTTGGTGTAAGACTAGTGTGAGAGTGACAGCACCGTCCTCTATGAGCAGATCAACATATGGAGCTTCCATTATCCCCCACTGCTCAGCATGAGGATCCTCCCAGCATCCCATTGGTCAGCCTTAATCCACCGAGTCACGCAGTCGTGACAACCTTTCAGAGCCAAAATGAGGGCCGAAGGTTAAGCCGATGCTGTGATTTTATTTTTTATTGTCATACAGATTAACATGACAACTTCAGTTTACATTTCTGGAGTTAAAGTTGGATTGTGTCATTTATTCAACACTAAAATACTTTCACCTGTCCCAGTTTAATATGTAGGCTAGATTTACTCCCCTCAGAAGTGAAAACACTTAGTATTTTCAAAACATTCCTTTGTTTGTTTGAGAACTCTGACCAGCCTGACATAGCAACACTGACTTAACCAATGGTGTGAGTTTGGGTGGGGCTATATGCTTTTTTTGACCAATGAGAGATAAAGGAGGGTTAAGGAAACTATTTCAATAAAAAACATGAAACTTTTGAGATTACATTTGGTGAAAAAAGTAGTATAGTGGTGCAAAAATTACCCATTTTACTTCAATGTTTGAGACACTTTGAATGACTAGATAAGTAAAAAGTCTACTACTTAATTTATAAGGTTGGCTAGCCTTGAAAACCTTCTTGGAAATGTCTTCAAATTCAACCCCTGTAAACCGCTTTAGTTTATCGATATAGTCACAGATATTCAGAATGATGCCTTTTGGCTGTTATGTTACGATTTGCACTGTTTCTATAATTGTTTCAGTTTTAAGATAAGTTTTAACACTTTTTTTTAAGATACAAATAGTCCAACTTTCAAAAAATGATACGTTAGCATTTCTGCTAAATATGGTTATTTAGCCTTTTGTTTATGTCTTGATTATTGTCAACAATTATTTGATGTCCAATAACGACGTCAACTAACTCGATTTTCATTCTCAACCAAAATGCAACGTCTCTCTGATCATGTTTTTTTGGTTTTATTGTACAATTTTCGTAAGGGTTAGCACTGGAAATTTAAGGTTGAGTGCAATGCATCATGAGAAACCAGTACCTATAGCCTAAGTGCAGTTTACTTCCCATTTTGGCTATTTTGTGGATCAGTTACATGTTTTATGTGTTGCATTTTTAAGACAACAACTTTCAAAAAATTATATGTTAGCATTTCTGCTAAGTATGGTTATTTAGCCTTTTGTTTATGTCTTGATTTTTGCAGTGCGATCAAATAGTGAGTCCATACAGAGATGTTAGCAGCTTAATAGCTTGTTACGAAAATTAACCATGGTGTTACTGTAGTAAAATTGTAGTAACCATGTTTTTTAGTGTATTGATTACCATTTACCACAGTTTTACTACAAATATCATTGTTAAACTATGGTTAGTGTAGCAAAACCATGATTAATTTGTGGTTGCATGGTGTAACTATAGTAAATATGTTGTTTTGGTTTTATTTGTAGTAAAACTGGTTAATTTTTGTAAGGGTAAGCACTGGAAAATATGGTTGAGAGCAATGCATCATGGGAAACCAGTACCTATAGCCTAAGTGCAGTATACTTCCCATTTTGGCTAATTTTGTGGATCAATTACGTGTTTTTATGAGTGTCGCATTTTTAAGATTACAAATTACAAATAGTCCAACTTTAAAAAAATGATATGTTAGCATTTCTGCTAAGTATGGTTATTTAGCTGTTTGATTTTTGTGTCTGATTTTTGCAGTTCAATCAAATAGTGAGTCCATACAGAGATGTTAGCAGCTTGATAGCTTGTTACGAAAATTAACTATGGTGTTACTGTAGTAAAATAGTAGTAACCATGTTTTTTGGTGTATTGATTACCATTTATGCCCCCCTACAAACATTTCGACAACATATTGAGATAATAATCTTCAAACAAGCCTAATTATTCAGGAATAATGCCAAACAATTGGCAAATTTTCACCGAAAAAAGAAGGAATGTCCATTGTCTATTATCTTGTATATGAAGATAACATTGTCTATCAATAGTGTTTAAACAAAGCAGCTTTCTCTTGGCAAATGTGGGAAAATTCCCATGACTAACTGAACCCGATGTATAATCTGCGTGAGGTAATCATTTGTCCTCATGCCAAATTCCCGATCGCATGGGTTCCTATTGAAATGACTGGATTTCGCCGGTGAAAATTCGCCAAACAGTAACTGTGACTGCACTTTATTAGCTAGTTGACAAGCAACCCAACATGAAATCTGGCAAAGAGTTGAGCCAAAAATGAAATCATCTACAAAAAGCTGTGAAAGTGGCAAACCCCTCTACAAGACATCATGTTCTGACCTGCAAGAAGCTAAAATGTCTCTGTTAAGATAGCATATCAGAACCAACTCCGAAAGCAATGTAAAGAATATGAAAAAGCGAGTCATGAATATAGGCTGATGGTGATAGCAGAGGGAGGTGGGCACAGGATTATGTATCAGAGCAAGGTCAGGAGAGAAGCTATCGATCTGTCGGGCTACTGCTGACTCAGTTGTTCTCAACCGACTGGTGTGCGGGATAGAAAGTGCTCGCTCATTCTGGCTCCCTGATGCTCGCAGACAGTCTTTACTCTCATACACGCAGCTTCTGCACACACATCAATATCACTTATCCAGACGGGGGAAGGTTTTGCACTGTCACCTCTGGTGCCTTGAAAAATTCAGTCCGATAGCAGATTTGTAGATTGTCTTTATTATTACTTGGTAAGCTGAAGTCTTTAAATTTGGCTTTCTGTTGTAACTAATAAATTAAGAAGCAGATTAATCAAAAAATGAATTCTACCAGTACCACAAAGCTTCTGTCTCAACTACAGAGGCAATACATTTGGGGCACATTAAACACAACTAACTCTTACTCCAATTTCTACACTTGCTTGGTCTTGCTTAATTGTTTCTCTGAGGCTTTAGTCTGTCCGAAGACCAACCCATCTCTGTCGTACAGTACCTTTGGGAGTCACGAGTCAGTTCCCCTAACTGCCTTACTAAGCAAGAGTGGATTGATGTAAAACCGAGCGTGAAACCCAGCCGCATGAATCTCAGCCATCGAGTGCTCCATTAGCTAATTTGAGAACATTCTTAATTGATGGTCTCCTGAAGTACCAGCTGGCTAAAATTGACTGTATGCCATTATTCAGGTCTGTCTCAATTCACAAAATCACTAGGTTTAATTACACTAAAACTTTTCATCAGCATGTGCATATGGAACCACATCCAGGACTCCAGCTAAATGTAATTCTTGTGGTTTTGCTTGGCTGTTTTTTTGTTATAAAGAAGGATTCCGGAAAAAGGATGTCAGCACATGGCTTACATCCATAAAAATCAATATACAGCAAGAAAATCCGACTTGTATCCTCTCAGATTGTTCATGCCAAGTGCTAGCATAATGCTAACTAGATACTACTACATTGTATACGGCCTGCTATGTTTCATAACGTGAAACAGTGCAAATTAGGCAGCGGTAAATGTTTCGAACAGTAGTAAACTACACTTTCATCCCACTACCTCAAGTGAGTACTTTAATACTCACGTAATCTCTTTAGTAACCATGATTTTTTTGGTATTATTTGTAGTAAAACTATAGTCAATAAAGAGATATTACCAGCTTAATAGCTTGTTACGAAAATTAACCATGGTTTTATTGTAGTAAAAGTGAAGTAACCATGGTTTTTGGGCATACTGATTACCATTTACCACAGTTTTTCTACAAATGCCATGGCTACCTACCTCAAGTGAGTACTTTAGTACTCACGTAATCTCTTTAGTAACCATGGTTTTTTGGTTTTATTTGTAGTAAAACTATGGTTAATTTTCATAAGGGTTAGCACTGAAAATTTAAGGTTGAGTGCAATGCATCTTGGGATCCAGTGCTTATAGCCTAAGTGCAGTATACTTTCCATTTTAGCTAATTTTGTAGATCAATTAAGTGTTTTTATGAGTGTTAAATTTTTAAGACGACAAATTACAAATAGTGCAACTTTCAAAACATATGTTAGCATGTATGCTAAATAAGGTAATTTAGCCTTTTGTTTATGTCTTGATATTTGCAATTTGATCAAATAGTGAGTCAATAAAGAGATGTTACCAGCTTAATTGCTTGTTACGAAAATTAACCATGGCTCTATTGTAGTAAAAGTGTAGTAACCATGGTTTTTGGGCATACTGATTACCATTTACCACAGCTTTTCTACAAAAACCATGGTTAAACAATGGTTAGTGTAACAAAACCATGGTTAATTTATGTTTTTTTTTTGTAGTAAAAACATTGTTAATTTAATAAGGGTTAGCAATGGAAATGTAAGGTTAAGTGCAATGCATCATGGGACACCAGTACCTATAGCCTAAGTGAAGTATACTTCCCATTTTGGCTAATTAAGTGGATCATTCAGGTGTTCACTGCAGATATACTATGGTAGTATGCTATTCTAAACACTAAAACGGTGACTTACCCAGCATTCCCTTCTCAGCGTGGGACAAACACATGTCTTTCTCTGCACTGGGTAGCACCAAGGCCACTACAAAGCACTCCACGCTGTCTGCCATTAGCGCCAGACCCAACACCACAAACAGGGTCCACTGGAACTTCCCATGTCCACAGTCCTCCATGATGTCCTCGTATTGTTCAGCAAGCTCCTCCTGTTCTGACACGGTGTCCGCAGCGGTCCTCGCTTTCGCTCTCGCCGCCCTCCGGGCAGCCTTGACCTCATCTGGATGAGGAATGCCCTGGTACTCCCCTTCATACATTTGATCATCTTCATCATGTCCCTCAGTGGCGTCGCTGGCGGCGTCTTCCTCCTGGGGAGGGTAGTCAGTCTGATAACCATAGCCGTCCTGTCCTCCCTGTCCATATGTCCCATAGCTGTCTCCGTCTCCCTGGTGGTAAATGTTGTTGTGGTAGGGGTCCGCCATGGTTTCAGAGATGTTCTTACCTACACTGCACGTCGGAGCCTATATAGGCATAATCCGTGGCTGTTTTGGTTTGTGTCAGTGTTCTTTTGATCTGCTTGAGTGTTCACAGCTAAAGAAATCTTGAGAGGTCCTTGAGGCTCCAATCAAATGGGTCCCTTGAGTTTGACTGTAAGGATGGCGGTTGATCACTTCTAATCACCTTTGATTTTCGGAGCTTTCATTGGGCCACATGCTGAGCCTGCAAATGGAAATCAACACCGAGATAAATACACAAAACATTGGATGAATGCTTTAACATCAAGCATAAAGGAAGAATAAATTACCCCATGATTTACTTACCTTCAAGCCATCATAGGTGTATATGACTTGTGACTTATGGCTTTTTTTAAACCCCTTAGAGCCGTTTGGAGTACTTTTTTATGATGGATGGATGCACTTTATTGGGCTTCATAATTTCAATACCCATTCACTGCCATTATAAAGCTTGGAAGAGCCAGGACATTTTTTAATATAACTCCGATTGTATTTGTTTCAAAGTCATATACACCTGGGATGGCTTGAGGGTGAGTAAATCATGGGGTAATTTTCATTTTTGGGTGATTTGGAGTATAAAAGAAAAATAGTCATTTAAATCTACAATGTTGTTAGGGTATATTGGCACTCAGGTAAATACAGTAAATTAATTTAGATTAAAAAATATTTTTATTTAATATAAAGGGCTATATTGACTGCAAAAACTAAATACATCGACTGCAGATGCCATGGATAGACAGACAGACAGATAAATAAAATATAGCTGCAAGCAGTGATTACCAGGGTTCAAGTGCTTTAAGGCATTTGACTGTTATAGCGCTAGCTGTGGTCCGAGCTGTGGCCTCCTTAAAACTTTGCATGCTTGTTTAGAATCACTTGTCGCATGTGCTCACCAGGCTTTGTGAAGTTTTGAGTTTTCCTTTAGGCTTTATAGGATTTTGAGTAAATTCAGACATGCCCTTTTTCTAAACGACCCTGTTATAGCTTCCCAAAGGGTACATTCCAACATTTTTTTTTTTTGTGATAATTATTGACCTAGAAAGTCCAGAGAATTGTACTGCAGTGTTTTTTTTTTCAGATTGAGCAAAAAACCTAGGGCTAGTTCACAAAAGTAGGGTTTTTTACATCTTCTCAATCATTTAACAAACGATTTGATTAACAGCAGTGGTTCTAGAGGCAAGGTTGTTATGAATAAGGAGTTATGTCATATGATACAAATATCACGTGTATGTTCAAAAAAGCTTCCTTTCAAATTTCTCACAGACCTTTGGGGCAGTGAGTCAAACAGACCCACCTAGTTATGTTCCGATCGGCTTCTGTTAACCATGTCTAATAAGCTTTTTTGAGATACACAAATATCCTTATAGACACTTGTGGCACTTTGGACCAAGACTGTGCACAACGATTTTCACATTGATAGGACAAATGGTTGCGTGGGTAAAGCCATTTTTATGCTTTTTTCCTTTTTATAGCACCACCAAGTGGCTCCTGCAATCTCAGATTGAGCTCTTTCATAAGTGTCCTGAGTTTCTTTCGTAAGTGTCCTGATTTCTCATTCCGTTCAGGAGTTATAGGCATTTTACTAAAAGTGGCCCTGTCCCTTTTGAACGTTTTGGAGTCTCTTTGCGACGGTGAGTCGAAAGTTAGACTATTTTTTGATAATTATTGATATTCTCTCGCCAGAGAATCTTTTCTGCACTGGTTTGGTTCCGATCGGGCAAAAAACGTAGGACTAGTTCGCAAAAGTAGGTTTTGCAAAAAATCCAAAATACTTGAAAATTTCTCCAGGTTCACAATCGAATATGAGGCGTATTCCAATTCCAATCCAAAGGATTCCAATGACATACTACGACTGACGGTTTAGAAGTAATGAGAAATGTTGTACTTTTGATCCCTGTAGTGTCCCCGTCAGTTCCGATTGGGTTGAGACTACCATCCCTATGAGTTTCAAGTCTCTACGACTTATGGTTTGGTCTGCACAATCAGGTTTTTTGTAGTAAAAATGCATGTTTAATTTGTTGCAAGTTTTTCCTGAACTAAATAAGCATATAATTAAACACATTAAACAGTCATTAAATTAAACAGTCCATTAAAATATGCAAGCAACTGTCTCTGTAAGAACAATAAATTGAACATGCATTCCTTAACAAAAACCAGCCCTTTTTACTTGTCAAGCATGTCACAACATGCTTCATCAATGTTCCTTCCTTTGTTTCACACTTTTTTTAAATAGGCTTTGTAAAGCTGTGACTAAATGAACTCACAAACAAAACCCAGGCCTGTCACAAGATGCAGAGACCTCTTCTCATTTATTCAACAGCCGTTTGGGTCTCTGCTAATGCAGCAAATGAGATCGGTCTCACTCGACACAATTCTTGCTGTCTTTCTGCCTCAAGCGAGGTTTTACGGATTTATTCCCATGTCTTATTCCCACCGGTCCGTATATTCACATCGCCAGCAGACAGACACACTGTGAATTACAATGTAGAAGAGCACTCTACTCCCCCATACATATGTGAATACCGTCCATCCTATCTGTTACTACCTATAAGACCTGTGGACTCATTACGGGAAATGGCGCTCATGAATTAGGTGTGCGGGTTATTAGTTTAGTTAAACAAGAACCCTAATTTGAATTTCTTTGGTTGGAGCGAGAGGGCACAAGTGGGATCATCCTTTGAATTGCTAATTTGAATAATCGCATAATGAACGGCGAGGTCATACACATGAGCCTGTTCCAGATTAATTAGCGCTGATGAAGAAGACATGAAGATGATGTACGTATAGTAAGACTCATTCACTTCAGATTTGTCTAAATTAATTATATTTATGGGATTTTTATGGCTTTAATTAGACAGAACAGCAGAGAGGAGAAAGAGAGCGGGAAAGTAATTTGCTAATCAAGGTGGTCTAAAATAACAGGAAAGAGCTAGCCGTTAGCATTTCCATTCATGAGTCCTAAAACCTTCACTGGCGACTATCCTGAGCTGTTATGTCAAAGGTAAAAAGTGTTTCATGCCTTTAAGTGTGTCATTAGCAAAACATTATTGTAATTTAATGACTTATACCTCATAAAAATCACTTAAAATTGCTTTGTGATTTTGTGCTAACTGTGTAAATACAACAACTAATGACTTCCCTTATGAAAATTAACCATGGTTTTACTATAGGATTTAGGATATAGGTTTTACTACAAGAACCATGGTTTTACTATGCTTTTTTTTTTTTTTGTATTAAAACCATAGTAACCACAGAATTAACCATGGTTTTACTACAAGAACCATGGTTTTACTATGTTTTTTTGTAGTAAAACCATAGTAACCACAGAATTAACCATGGTAACCATAGCATTTTCAGTAAAATCACAGTAACTACAAATTTAATTATGGTTTTACTACAAGAACCATGATTTTACTATGTTTTTTGTACTACAACCGTAGTAACTACAGAATTAACCATGGTTTTACTACAATAACCATGGTTTAACTATGTTTTTGTAGTAAAATCACAGTAACTACAAAAGTAACCATAGTTTTACAACAGTATTGGCAGTGAAGTCATAGTGACTACAAAATGAACCATGGTTTTCCAACAGTAACCACGGTTTAACTATTGTTTTTGTAGTAAAACCATAGTAACCACAGAATTAACCATGGTTTTACTACAATAACCATGGTTTAACTATGTTTTTGTAGTAAAATCTCAGTAACTACAAAAGTAACCATAGTTTTACAACAGTATTGGCAGTGAAGTCATAGTGACTACAAAATGAACCATGGTTTTCCAACAGTAACCACGGTTTAACTATTGTTTTTGTAGTAAAACCATAGTAACCACAGAATTAACCATGGTTTTACTACAATAACCATGGTTTAACTATGTTTTTGTAGTAAAATCTCAGTAACTACAAAAGTAACCATAGTTTTACAACAGTATTGGCAGTGAAGTCATAGTGACTACAAAATGAACCATGGTTTTCCAACAGTAACCACGGTTTAACTATTGTTTTTGTAGTAAAACCATAGTAACCACAGAATTAACCATGGTTTTACTACAAGAACCATGGTTTAACTATCGTTTTTGTAGTAAAACCATAGTAACCACAGAATTAACCATGGTAACCATAGCATTTTCAGTAAAATCACAGTAACTACAAATTTAATTATGGTTTTACTACAAGAACCATGATTTTACTATGTTTTTTGTACTACAACCGTAGTAACTACAGAATTAACCATGGTTTTACTACAATAACCATGGTTTAACTATGTTTTTGTAGTAAAATCACAGTAACTACAAAAGTAACCATAGTTTTACAACAGTATTGGCAGTGAAGTCATAGTGACTACAAAATGAACCATGGTTTTCCAACAGTAACCACGGTTTAACTATTGTTTTTGTAGTAAAACCATAGTAACCACAGAATAAACCATGGTTTTACTATTTGATTTGTAGTAAAACCATAGTAACCACAAAAATAGCATGATTTTATCATAGAATTTGCAGTAAAACCACTGTAACTACAAAATTAACTATGGTATTACAACAAGAACCATGGTTTTACTATAGCATTTGCAGGAAAACCATAGTTTAACCATTGTAATCACAAAATTCACCATATAATTTGCAGTAAAACCATGGTAGTTACAAAATTAACCATGGTTTTACTACAAGAACCATGGTTTCACTATCGTTTTTGTAGTAAAACCATGGTAGTTACAAAATTACCATGGTTTATCATAGAATTTGCAGTAAAACCATGGTAACAACAGAATTAACCATGGTTTTACTACAATAACCGTGGTTTAACTACAGTATTGACAGTGAAACCATAGTAACAATGAAATAAATCACACATCTAGCTTAACTGTGTTTTCTAATAAAACAACATAACACAAAATTAAATATGGTTGTACTGTTATATGTGTGCTGACACGTTTATACCCTGGAAGAAATAATTTAGGATGATTTTGTAAAAAAAGATTAGCTGATTAGCCAGCCAACATGTCGCTAACCCATGTAAACATTTTTCATTTGGTTAGCTGTAGTTTTGCATACTGTTTATATTAACCTGCAAGTCAAGCGGCTAGCTGACTAGCAAGCCATCTAAGTATGCAGCTAGCCTACATAGCTACAAATTAGCATGCTGTTAGCTGATTAGCCTGTTAGAATAGTTACCAGTGCTACAAAAGGATAGCTGGAAATGTTATTTTGATTATCTGTGAGGCGATATTATAAAATGTCATATGTTTTTGAACAGGTATTACCCATGGCTACATCTTGGAGGGAGAATTTTACACAGCAACAGGTGCTAACTGCATTACCTGTTTACCTCTGAATAACAGCTCTAACATGCAGGTAGGCTTTATATTATTGCTGTATTCACACATTTTACAGTGCAAATATTACAAACCTGCTAAGTTTAACTGTGTATAAGACTGAAATCGTCATGATGGGAGATACACAAGCAAAGGGTTAAAAGTAGAACACATTCAGTCCGTGCGAATATTCTTTAGGGTCATCAACAATACAGAGAGTGAGATTTCCCTCAGGAACTGATCCAAACAAGACCTATTAGAAAACTGTTGTTGGGGCAAAAATCAATTTGCAATCATTTGAGGCAGCACACTCCCCTCCAAATTCCCATGTCTTGTTAAACATTACTTCCCATCTGTGCATTATATGAGAGGGGCGATTCTGGCACGGCGTTGGGCGAAACTGCTAGAGCTCATTAAATGGCTTTTTATTCAAGATTGATTCACTTTGGTTTTTCGTGTCCTGTGTGGATAACAGTGAATTTGTTTATTGTCCAGAAGAGCACTGCGCTGAGGTAAATGTGCAGTTTGGCATTTTCTCAGCCTGCCGGCATCTGCGACAAAGTGGCTCATTCCCTGTTGACAAAGACAAGTGAAGGTCAGAGTTTCCAGATGGGCTTTTCTCAAAAAGAATCAGTTGCAGGTTCATCTGATACCTTTTCCATCGAGCCTTCAGGAGACACTTGGCTCTTTGCAAATTGAAACAAGAGAACGTTTCTAGCTGTACTTTCCGAGCAATAGTTACTATGACAATGCCAATAGTTTCTATGACAATCAGGCAGACTTGATAGTTAAGGCAATGACTGTTTTGTTATTCAGGCTAAATATAAATGTTTAAAACAGTGTTCTTGAAGAAACGTCTAATCAATGCTTGTTTGCACTGCATGAACACAGTGCTTTAAACCTATTGCAAAATCACACATATCAATAATTTTGCCATTTGTAATAGCCCCAAGTGAGTAAATTCTTACACAGAATTTAAATTTAATAAATTTAAATTAGAAGGTGTCTGTTTTTCACAAATACAGTGAAACATCTACCAGGTTAAAAAGGTTAACATCTACCAAATTAAAAAGGTAATAATGAAATAATAATAAAAAAAAAATGTGATGAATTTAATTAAATTTAATAAAACATAAATTAAATATAAAATGAATTTGTCATTAATTTAATAAAACACATAAAATAACAAATGAAATATAAATAAATTATCTTTAATTTAATAAAACAAACAAAATACATAAATTGTATTCAATTTAATAAAACACACAAAAAATGATTAAAAATTAAAATAAATTCTTTAATTTAATAAATAAAATAAAATAAATTGTAATGTAATAAAACATAAATAAAATAAACAAATTGTATTTAATTTAATTTAATAAAACATAAATTAAATATAAAATTAATTGTCTTTAATAAAACAAATCAAATAAATTAAATAAAAAATAAAATGACAAATTTAAATAAATTGCCTTTAATTTAATAAAATAAATAGAATAAAATAAATAAAATAAAAAATAAATAAATCGTATTTAATTTAATAAAACACAAATACAATAAATAAATTGTATGCAATTTAATAAAACATAATTAAAATAAAATAAAATAAAATAAATAAAAAACCAAATAAAAATGTAAAAAATAAAACATATTATACTTAAACCAATAAAATGAAGTAAGAACATTTTTAATTTAATTTAATAAAATATTAGTAAAATAAATTGCATTTGATTTAATTAAATTTAATAAAACATCAATTAAAAATAAAAACAATTGTCTTTGATTTAATAAAATAAAATCAATAAACTTCAATTTAATAAAACATAAATAAATGAAAATTAAATTAATAAAATTAAAAATTAAAATAAATTGTCTTTTGAACAAATATAAGAGAAGATTTTTTCAATTGTATTTAATTTAACAAAACATATAAAATAAAATAAAATAAAATAAAAGCCTAAATTGATAGTTTGTCATTTTTTTTATGTGTGAACTATTAATTTAAGGGTGAAGTGTCAATTTCTAAATATATACATACAGATTATTAGAGTAAATTTTACAAGAAAATACTATTTTAGTCTTTGTTTCTTTAGAAAGATATATATATATATTTCAAATGTATTGTTTAATTTGATGTGTTATTTGCTGTTTCTTTGAAAATTTAGTTGCAATTTGGGCCACTTTGTAGCACACACTGAGAAAATGGTATAGAAAATACCTCTTTTTTTCCTGTGTGCTACAAGTGATCCAAAAATAACTACATATACCGACTACATACAGAAAGATCGCAGCTGCTAACTCAAAAATAGCATTGCACCTCGTGCCATCTCGGGTGAGTGATGTGTGTATAGCAAAAGAGCTTTTTTGTGCATGGCAAGGCCTTGAGAACTTTCCCTGAGAGAGAACACACTGCAGCAAGAAGACAGCCATGGTAAAAGACACTTCCAGTGCACTGCGCCGCACCCACGTCAAGCCAAATATACAACACATGCGTCAAACCATAGAAGCCTGGCCATGAAAGATTCAGTAGGCTAACACTCTGTCACGTGGAGCCCGTCCTTCATTATCCATGGGGATAACAAGATTCTAGTTAGTTGCTGGATTCAGCTGGTGATATTCACAGCTTGAGCACGGAGATGGCAAACTGTCCAGTGGGCAAGCGTGGAACTGTAATTAGGTCTATCCTCAAATATTTGGAGGATGACAGATTACCTGTTAGTAAGGGGTAGAATGAAGGTCTCCCAATAGGAAAAGTATCAGAGAGGTTTGTGGTTTGGGATTATGAAGCATTGTGGGTAATAATGTGGATGGCAGTGATATTTTAGGTTCAACCAGAAGCATTCCACAATAAAGCAGACCTATATTACAAAGAAGTGTAAAAACGTGTTGACATATTACAAAATACTACAAAATACAGTCAAGGCCGAAATTATTCATACCCCTGGCAAATTCTGACTTAAAGTTACTTTTATTCAACCCGAGAGTTTTTTTTTTTTTTTTTTTGACCGGAAATGACACAGGCTTCTCCCAAAAGATAATAAGATGATGTGTAAAATTATTCATACTCATACAGTCTATGGGAAAATCCAAAGTTCTATACCATTCCAAATAGTCCAAGCTGTTCTAAAGCATCCTAATTACCCTGATTCATTGGGAACAGCTGTTTTTATACAACTCAACAGGTGAAAAACAGAAGCTCTCTGCTGTTGGTTGGTTCTGAGATCCATATTTTCACACTGAGGACAATTGAGAAATTCAAACACAACCATGCAAGTATCTTCTGTTGCTTCCGAAGGGCAGTAATAAATAGAAAAAAAAAAAAAAAAAAAAAGATATTTCAACAGAATAGGAAAAATTTGGACATATTCATCGTGTTCAAAAGTTTTCACCCCACGGCTCTTAATGGATTGTGTTTCCTTCTGGAGCAATCAGTGAACCTTTTTTAATAGTTGTGTTTGGATCCCTCAATTGTCCTCAGTGTGAAAATATGGATCTCAGAATCATACAGTCACTGCTGGAAAGGGTTCACATATGCAAAAGATGTTGGAAAACTGAAGAATCTGCAGCAACTGGAGGATTTTCCTGAAGATCAGTGCTCAGTTTAACTGTTCAGAACAAACAAGGGACATGAACAACCATCACAAAACAAAAAAACAGTCGTAAATCATCCAGGTAACCACACACAGTATTAAGAACCAAGGGTTCCCAAACTTTTGAAGGAGGTTATTTTAATAATTTAATCTATTTTTGTGTCTTGTGGACTGTAAACATCTTATATGTAAAATATCTTACTCAGGACAGTACTAAATAAAAAAAACAACATTTTGTATGATCTCTCTTATTTAAATTATTCACATTTTCACAGATTCTGCAATGGGTTCCTAAACTTTCGCATACCACTGTATGTAAAAAACAGTTAAATTGCTTTAAATTGCTACTGTTTTCTTGGACAGAGAAATGTTAATTCTGTCTGCCTCTTGAACACCATATTCTTGACATTATGCATAAAATGCCCTTTACGGAATATTCCAGGATGGCAGAACAAAGCAAAAGATCCCGGAAAAGTCTGAAAAAAGATCAGAAGAAATAAACAAAATAATAGGGAGGCTGCTGTGAAAGAGCTGATGCGATATCTCTCCTTCTCATCATATTTTATAGCTCATTATCGCAGACGTGGCACAGTGTGAGAAATGACAGGCTCTTCAAACGGCCCTCATATCACACTCCTTCCCCAAAATGGAAGAAAATGTCACCAAAAATGGCAAGATTGTGGATGGTTAGGTGTGTGTGTGCAGCTATCAGGGACAGGAGCTAAAATGAAAGCCTATTACATCTCAGTATTCAACATATATCTGAACATTACGGCCCTGGGTATTTACTATTGTTACGGTGCGGTGCTGGATGAGACGAGACGAGACACGATATAACAAATACAAAGTCTTTTAATATAATCCAAGGAACTGACAGATCAGGAACACGAAGAACTTCCACACACCAAACGTAAAACATGAGCAAAGACCGACAGTAAACTCAACTCAAAGACAGACTTATAAAGGGTGGCTAATTACAAAGACAGGTGAAACAGATAACAAGGACTAAACCAAAGCAGACAGATTAGCAGGGGGAGACAATGGGAGAAACCAAATACATGACATGACTATGACAACTATCCTACCCATTTGAAGTAATGAGAATGTTCTGGGACAGTCTACCTACACTGTAAAAAGTGAAGAGTTGGATCAACTTAAAAAAATTACTTCAATTGGTAACACCTAAAAATTTTAAGTTGATTGAACTAAGATTATCTAAGTGTGGTCGATCACACTTAAATAATCTTAGTTCAATCAACTTAAATTTTTTAGGTGTTACCAATTGAAGTAATTTTTTTAAGTTGATCCAACTCTTCACTTTTTACAGTGTATTTCATAACTGTATATTATACCATCCATTCAATGTGTCCTACAATCTCCTATGTATAGTGTTCCCAGCAGGCACACGTCATAAGACGTTGATATTTGATTACATTTTCGGTGACCAAAAATCATGTCACTGTTAATTTGATGTCCAGCTGACGTTGATATTTGTTTTCTCTGAACAGTTAAACTGAGCACTGATCTTCAGAAAGATCCTAATAAACTATCTTGGAACAAAAGGCGTTTGTGTTTGGCCAAACTGAACCAGGATTGCCAGGGCAAGAATCTTGACAACATTTGTGTCTGTTATCATTTTCAGTCAGGTAGGTGAAATATTAGGCTAAGATCTTAATTAATACTGCTCGTATGTATCTTTACCACCTATACTTTACCACCTAATTTTAGTTAGTCAAAATGAATAGTCAAATGATTGGAATTATTTACCATACACATTTAACTATCAAATCTGATGTTTACAAACTGTGAACAGGGAAGGCCTGCTTTACTCTGAAATTACTCCAGATTTACTCATATATTTATGTGTTTCATGAATGAGGCCAGATACTTGTTGTCCCTTTTTGATCAATCAAACAAAAAAACGCCACAGCATAACCACTACAAGCAGGAACACACTGGCGTTCCTGAATCAATTCCTGAATCTGTCAGCGTTTTTTTGAACCACCTGAATGAATGATTTAATCACTCATAAAGACAGAGTGAATCAATGAAATTAACGATTCAATGATTCGTCAGTGACTGAATCAGCATTTTTTAAAACAAATATTTAAAATGAATGAATCAGTGAATCACTAAATAGAGGGTTCGCACTTACATCATGATTTGTTACCTGGATGTGTTGCCATATTGGAGATACTCAGATGTAAACATCAGCATGTATCGCACGGTTAATGTACTACTGAATACGTTATTTGCTCATTTATGCTGTCTAAACAACAGAAAAACATGTGGAAGCTGCTAAATCATATAGAGAAGAACTTAGTAAGCAGGAAAGGGCACAGTATTTTTTGCAAGTTAATAAGTGGTAAAGATGCACACTAGCAGTATTAATTAGGATGTTAGCTTAATATTTCACCTAACTGACCGGAAATGATAAGAACAAACACAAATGTTGTCAAGATTCTTGCTCCGGAAATCCTGGTTTAGTTTGACCAACCACAAACGCCTATAGTTCCTCAGCCAGAATACTGCACTCTTCTCCCTGATTTGTTATAACTTTTGGCAGTCTATAGTACTCCAAATGTTTTTTTTCCAGTCTGACAGATTAGTACAGCCCAAAACATGACAGTAACTGATCATTTTCTGCAGAAATAATCAGCAAAATATGCAAGTTTTGTTCAGTTAAGTGGCATCGTTTACGTTCAACGCCGCCAATATGGCTAATTGATGACGTGTTGTAAAAACACACTATTGTGAAAGAGCGTATATGAGCGTCCTGTTTACGAATGATTGGAATTCATTACGATACACGTTTAACTATTAAATCTGATGTTTACGAAGCATTTGTGAATCCAGAGGAGAGTTTTTGTGAAGGTCTGATTTACATGCAAATTACTCCAAATTTCCTCATATTTACGCACTTCATGAATGAGGCCAGATACTTTTTGTCTCTTTTAGTTGATTCAAACAAACAATGCCGCAGCATAACTGCTACAAGCTGTAACTCACCAATGTCTATCAATTCCTGAATCTGTCAGTGTTTTTGAAAAACCTGAATGAATGATTCAATCACTCATAAAGACGAATCAGTTAAATTAATGATTCAAATTGATCAGCATTTAAAAAAAAAAAAAAAAAAAATTAAATGAATGAATCAGTGAATCACTTATCACCAACTCAACCTGGTTTCATGTTGAAAATGTGCCTGTGGGAACATTTTCACAAGATGCGAAATACGTACCACTAAAGTACATATGACCGCAGTTTCCAACAGAAAAGTCCACTAGAGGTGGTAAAACAGTGAGCACTTGTAATCATTTTTGTACAAAGTTATGTTTACAGCTCCATGTTTTGCTTTCTGGACGTAATAAGTTTGCCTGGTAGCTCAGCCAGCACGGATTTGGGTACAAATCCTGTGAAAAACATGACTCCCAATGAAAGAGCTGTAATGAAAGGGAGAGTTTCACCGGAACAAATGAACGTACAAATGGTATGGTACGTGTGCCGTTGGTTTTGTATGTGTTACCGCAGTTCTGATTTTAAATGTCCATTGAGTGGGGCTATAACTCTAATGCTCTGTGACGTTTTAAAAAAGCCGTACCATCTGCACTACACCTAAACCTACCGATAGTATGAACTAAAGCGAATGTGAGTTAAAAACGCAATCACGATTGCAAGCATGCCATTTTAGCTTGTTTTTCGATCTCTCATCTTTCAGCTCATGTTTTTTCACAGGATTCGTACCCAAGGATTCCACATCGTAAGTCAAATTCCGTACCGGGTTAGCTACCGAGCAAGCTTGTTACATCTGGAAAGTGAAACATGAAGCTGTAGTTCTAACTCTGTATGAAAAGTGCTCGCTGTTTTACTGCCTCTAGTAACTGTTGGAAACTGCAGTGATCTGTACTTATTGATACCAGTGTTGTTTTTGACAACCATCTTAGATTTAGTCTTAGTCTTAGTCTTTTGGACTAAAATGCTTCTTAGTTTTAGTCAAATTTTAGTCACTTCTATATGTGATAGTTTTAGTCCAATTTTAGTCGACGAAAAGTCAAAAATGTTTTAGTCTAGTTTTAGTCGACGAAAAGTCAAAAAGGTTTTAGTCTAGTTTTAGTCAAAAAAAGGGAAAAAGGTAGTCTTTTAACAAATTAATGTAGGTCAGTAAGTATTTTGCTGTTGGGTAGTGTCACTTATAAGTTCTGAAAATAGCAGATCTGTAGTTCAACACAATGTGAGCTTCCGGATCGACTATTTTCACCAATAATTACAATAATGAAGGTATGTTTTAGAATATAAAAGACAAACAAGGACGGAATGCTAAAACGGCTTGCCATACTAGTATAGCAAAGAGTATTTAATGCTAAAACGGCTTGCCATAGCGTCAGATACTTTTTAAGTTTTAATTGGCATGCACAATAAGCGGAAATGTCATGCATTTTAAACGTCTGACGGACCACCCACTAACATTTTCGTCTATTCTCGTCTCGTCAACGAAAACTCACACACGTCTCGTCATGTTTTAGTCATCAACGAGCCATTTTTATCTCGTCATCGTCTCGTTATCGTCATGAAAAAAAGTGGCGTCAACGAAATGATTTCGTCATCGTCATCGTTGACGAAAACAACACTGATTGATACGAATTTCGCGTCTCTCAAAAATTTTCCCACAGGTACATTTTCGACATGAGATCAGGTAGCACCAAGTCCTTGCGTAATGATGTAACATATAATAATTAGGTAATTTAAACTATTCATTTCACCCATAAATATGCATGTACATTTCTGTTGATCCAAGGCCTTGGAACTGGAAGTTCTTTTCTCTTCCCTCAGTTGCACATCCATATTTTTATGGACAATTAAGCAACTCGGCAACAATCAAATATACAGATTGGTCTCCCTCAGTAAATGAGGTTAATCATATTTGCTGATCATTGGAAATCTGTCCTGATAATATTCACACTTCTTACTCATTCAGATCAATTAGTAAGTGTCTTGTTCTGATGCAGTCCCAGAAACACACCAGCACTGGCTGGGATTTCTGTCTTGCTTTACACTATTTCTGTTGAATCACAGAGCTGCATGGCATCCCTAAACATTATACATGTATCTAGGCTATGAGCAGTCGATTCCTTTGGTATTGGATCTTTTCTAACACTGCAGGTTTGGACTTGAATCTGGGGCATGAAGTACTGAGGGTTCATTTTTCTTAAAGCACAACCTAAAATAAGCACTGAGGGCTAATATTTTGTTACGGAGAAGTTGCTGTAGTCTGTAGTTTGTTTAAACAAGGTGACCTTTCATCCCTGACCAGGTAGTTCAGTTAATCACCCAACTAAACCAGATTGGACCAGCTAATGACCAGCCATTTAATGCCAGCAGAGCTGGTTTTAGCTGGATAATTTCCTCAGGGATTTGACAACATACAGTGACAGATGTGAAAAAGTAATGCTGTATTTTCACAGATAAGTAGAAAAACTTGACAAACACCCACTGACAACAAAACCACAGTTAAAATCCCATGTTGTTACCACAAATGTCACATCTTTCAAAGCCACCGTGACCACAGCTCTCATGACAGTGACATCTTCATTATCAGAGATGCTATTTCGAACCCAGCGAAAGATGATCTAATTAGCTCTCCCTGAAAGCGCTCATAGACTCAAACTTGTGCGTTAAGTTGAGAGAGGTAAAGTGTGGGCTCTCCAAACACTGGTAGCCTGCTGTTAGCTCATCATGATCTGACCACGAGGCTCCCATTTTGCCCTAGGCATCTGCCTTAAAAGCTTAATATAAAATATGAATCACAGCTCCAGGAAGACAGATTCAGACATTATTTTCATTCATTTTCATGGTTCCTAAAACCTGCTGGTCTCCAAACAGGAACCGTTTACGTCAGAGGCAGGATAATGTCTGCACCAAATGAAGTTTACAGAACAACAACAGCTCTGGCAGGACTGATGCAAATCATGCTACATCCTCTTTATTTTAGCTGTCGGTTTAAAATACAAATATTTAAATGATCCAAAATACATATTTAAATAATATAGAATGCAGTTATTTAAATGACATAAATACAAATGTTTAACTGATGAAATACAAATATTTTAAAATACAGATATATCAGATTAAAATTATTTAAATTCTATAAATATTTGAATGAAATTAAATACAGTTAATTCAATAATTAAAACATATATTTAAATAATATGGAATTAATTGTGTACATGACCCAAATACAAATGTTTAAATTCTATAATAGAAATATTTAAATGATAACAAATTCAAATATTTGAATTATTTAAAATACAAATACTACTGTAAAATGAAAATTATTAAAATTGTATGAATGTTTAAATTAGATAAAATACAATTATTAATGTTATATAAAACATATTGATATTACATAAAATATTTTTATTTATTAATTTGTATTTGTTTCTTTATAAAGCATTTGTCTAAAATGTAAGGCCATATATATATATATATATATATATATATTATATATATATATATATATATATATATATATATATATATATAACAAATAAATAATATAATATAACATATTTTTATTTAATTGTGATTTTATATTACATAAAATGTTATTTTAATTTATTTGTGTTAAAACATTTGTCTAAAATGTAACCCCAAATTAAAAATAATAGTAGATATACTGAAAAAATACATACATATATATACAACAAAATTCTAATATAATATAATATAATATAATATAATATAATATAATATAATATAATATAATATAATATAATATAATATAATATAATATAATTTTATTTTATTATTTGTTTATTTATTTGTATTTTTATATTACATAAAATGTGAATATTTATTTGTATTTATTTCTATATAAAACATACGTCTAAAGTGTAGCCTGCAATATTTATGTATAATGAAAAATTATAAATAAACTATATATAAAAAATTTATATAATATAATGTAATTTTACATTACATAAAATATTTTTATATGTATTTATTTGTATTTATTTCTATATAAAACATCTGTCTACATTTTAAATGAAAGTAAATGATCTAAATTGTTCAAATATTTAAAATGAAATATTGAAATCAAAACTAAATTATTTAAATGATTAAAAACACCTATAATTTATATAAAAGAAAAATATTAGCAAATATATATGTGAATGAAAATGTTGCTTTAATCTTATGATATCAACTTATTCATTGAAAAGAACTCAACAGAACAATTTGTTAATGAAATATTAAGCTACATCTATGTCTAAATGTATGATTTTTAGTAATAATAACTTAAATTTACCCAAGAAATATTGTGAATGAATTATATAAACTGCTTTTATGGTGCATTTTGAAGTATGAAAGCTCTAGTCCCTATTCACTGCAAAGAAAAAAGATCAATACAGTAAAAAATTCGAATAGGTTTGTAAAGACATGACGGTGAGTAAATGACGATGGCATTTTCATTTTGGTAGAACTTTAAAAGTTAAAGAATCGGTCAATGTCCAAAGTAGTTAAGGCCTTCGAAATGTCTACAAATCAGCAAATGATCTTTATTATCCCTGACCTTTATCTCTACAATGTTAGTTTGTGTGAGGGGAAAATAACAGAGAGAATCAGTTTGTGAGATCAGCTGTTGTCATGACAGATGAGAGATGCAATTTAATCCTGCTTAATACTGCGGAAATTTTATTCTGTCTACTGGCCATGGATGGCTTTAGATTACACTCTCTCTCTCTCTCTCTCTCTCTCTCTCTCTCTCTCTCTCTCTCTCTCTCTCTCTCTCTCTCTCTCTCTAAACCTGAGTGCACAGATGACGTGAGAAAAGGATTTATCTGTTCAGCGTCTCTCTGTTGTCTCATTGTGTTTTGTTATTGTCGTGGACAGCTGATAGCAGCTAGCATCTCTCATCAGTGATAAAGTCTGCCATGGAGACTTTCTTTGCTCACTTGAAGGAGGAAATGACAGTCTGCCTCTGCGAAACAAAGCCAGTTCTGTTTGGTTTGTTTAACAGACTGGTTTTATGAGCCGCTCACATACACAATGAGATCAATAGAAATCAAAATTGAACCTATTTGCTTTTCTAATGCACGTTCCTGATCTTATGGTAAACGATTCATTGGTTGTTATTGCAGAAAAGTATAGTTTCGCTTTGTACTGTTTAAAATATAATATCTATAATAACATGTAAAAATAATAACATAATTATAATACAATTTTTACTTTATTGAATTTAATACAATATTTCCCCCAATTAAAAACAATATTAGATATAATGAAAAATAAAATAAAATACAATAAAATATATAAGTAAAACAAATTTCTAATATATATATATATATATATATATATATATATATATATATATATATATATATTGTACTTTTATATTACATAAAATATTGTTATATTTTTATATTTATTTCTATATAAAACATTTGTCTAAAATGTAACCTGCAATATTTATGTGTAATGAAGAAAATACATAAAATATATTTAATTTTTTTAAATAAAATTAAATATATAAAACTTTGAATATAACTATAAATATATAAAATATATTTTATTATTCTTATATTACATAAAAATACTTTTATATTTCATAGCCTTACCGCTAGATGTCACAAAAATCTACACACTGCACCTTTAATTTATTTGTAATTATTTCAATATAAAATCTTTAAAATCTAAACAAAATCTAAACATAAAAATTAACAATGGATTAAAAAGATTAGAGAAAACATGAAATTATTTTTATGAGAATAATTACTTTACTGAATATAATAGAATAGAATAAAAATAACATTATGTATGATAAATAAAATATATAATATAATATATAATAAGTTTTAAATTTTATTATTTCTATATTACATAAAAATACTTTTATATGTATTTATTTCAATATAAAACCTTTTTAATATAATATAATATAATATAATTATAATTTTTTTACAGATTATATTATATTATATTATATTATATTTTTTATTAATAATATTAATACATTTTATTAATATTGCAGGTTACATCTTAGACAAATGTTTTATATAGAAATAAAAAAAATTACATAAAAATACTTTTATATGTATTTATATGTATTTATTTCAACATAAAACCTTTTAATATAATATAATATAATATAATACAATATAATATATTTTTTATTTATTTGTACTTTTATATTACATAAAATATTTTTATATTTTTGTATTTATTTCTATATAAAATGTTTATATTTACTTTTGTATTTATTCATTTATTTGTAATTATTTCAATACAAAATCTTTGAAATCTAAACATAAAATCTAAACATAAAAACTAACAATGGATAAAAAATTGAGAAAACATTCAATTATTTTTTATGAGAATAATTACTTTACTGAACATAATAGAATAGACAAAAAATAATATTAGGTATGATAAATTAAGTATATAATATAATATAATTAATTTAAAAAAAAAAATTATTACATAAAATACTTTTATATTTATTTATATGTATTTATTTCAATCTAAAAACTTTTAATATAATGTAATATAATATAATATAATTTAATATAATATAATTTAAATGTAAAAAAAAAAGAAGATTTATTATAAGAATAATTTATGCCACATACATTCATAACTTTAGAGAAAAGCTTTCATCCAGCTTAGCAGCAGTTGCACACACAGCACAGTGCATGTTGATGTATGTTTCTACACAACCCCACCCAGCACTTCCCTCTTCAGCTCTCCCTTGATGAAACAGCCAGCTGGGTGTTACATAACCACTGCTTTCTGAGTTCACATATGCACCTATTTTCCTGCTCCCGTGTGCAGTTTCTCCCCCTTTAATCATGTGCTGTAATGCACACAAACGCACACAAAACAATGAAGACATTCAGAAATGTTATACGGCACTCTGCAACATGCATAAAACTGTCAAATTTAACATTTTAATTGCGAGTATGAAGGTTATACCCAGGCCATTTCAGACATCTGGAGAAGCACATTAACTGGGATTTGTTTCTCAGGTGTGTCATGGTTTAACGTACTCTACTCAGATAAGTCTTAATTTTATATATACAAAATGTGTGTGTGTGGAGGTCAAAGGTCATCACCCATGGTGGTTTAGATGTAAGATCACATTGTAAATGCTTAAAAAAATAGCTTTGAAAGGTTTATGTTGGGCATCATGCATCATGCGAATATCTTACAATGAAAGCAATGAAATGAACTACACGCACATGCATTTTAAAATCTACAATATCCTCCATTTTTAATCTTGTGGTAGCCACACATTCGACAACACGCTTTTAATACTATCGCACACACAGAGACAGATCGGGAGGGATAAATACAATCTAAGAGGTCCATTAAGCTGAAGAGGAGACGTGCGTCTCATCCACGTCTATTTCTGAGCTTGGAGGTGCACATATTACTATTACAAATTCCGGGTTATTGATTGATTCCTGTGCTTTGCAATTCAGCAGCGCACACATAAAACATGCTGCGTGAAGGGTTATCGAGATCTCCAATAGCTGACGAGACTCCATTTGTAACATAGCACTTGTTAACTGAAACGACTCGTGTTTATGCGCTTTCAGCATTACAGTGTTAACTCTAGATTAATTTGTGTAGTGTAGATGATGAGATTTGGTGCAGATAAGCAGGTGTGGATCGCCCACTGTCTCGTGGATAGCATCATAGCGCTAATGGCAACCAGAGGTCTGTATCAGTGGGAGCCATTAGGAACACGCTAAGTCTTATTGATTTTTTTTTTTGACATGACGGGGGTCACAAAATGTCCTCGTATCCATTAACCAAATGATACCCTTTGCGAGGCCTAAGTTAGCTTTAAATGGTAGGCGAACGAGAGCGAGTCTGTAGATAACATGAGGTATTTTATCATCTCTGATTGCTGTATCATTTTAATTTAAAGTAATAATCATGATTCTGAAGCAGCTGGATTTGGACCCCAACATTTGTGTTTGAAAATACATGGGCTGGTTTAAAAAAATAAGTAAACTTCAAGCAATTTCATAATTTTTCCATCACAACTGGTATTAGACAAAAGATTAAACAAGTTATTTCTGTGAGACCAGTTGTGGAATATGGAATTGTAAATTTGTAAATTGTTTTCCAACTACTCCGCCCTCTTCATCTCTCATTGGCCAAACAAACAGCTGGCCCCTCCCCAAATTACATGTCACTTTTTGAAGACATCAAACAACAAACTGCTTGTAGCCCAACTCGATTTAATGAGAAAATATAAACGTTTTATGGTTTGGTGAACTAGTGGCAATTTTTTTTGAATTTGTAGAATTTAAGTCATAAAAAACAGACTTTTTTTTAGGGGAAAAAAAACGAAGCATGAAAGTCCATCGATAAACGTAATCCTTAGTGGAAGGCAAGAAGATTGTACAAAACACAAATGAGATACCAATTTTTACAAATCCACCAAAATGTAAAATAGTTACGAATTACCATGAAAGTGTGTTGTGTAGTCTTCAGATATTAAACTAGGATACAAGAACTTTGATTCTTGTTGTTGGTTGAGCCTGTTGCTTGTGTGTTTTTGTAAAATCTTCTTGCCCTCCACTGATGCTTAGGATTAGTGGACTGCGAACTGCTTATAGTCCAACCCGATTTAATGAGAAAATGTAAACATTATTACGTTTTGGTGAACTGGTGTCAAATTCATTTGAATTCTTAAAATTTGAGTCATACAAAAAGAGACTTTTTCTAGGAAAAAACTAAGCGGATTTACCAAAACGTAAAAGTTACGAATTACCATGAGAGTGTTGTAGTCTTAAGATATTAAACTGGGATACTAGAACTTTGATTCGTGTTGTTGGTGAACCTGTTGCTACTGTATAAATCCTGCTGCTCAAACAAATAAAGCATTGTTTTGAAAACGTCACTTTTTGAAGAAATCAAACTATGAACGGTTTACTTATAGTCCAACCTGATCTCAAGAGAAAACGTAAACATTATTACGTTTTGTTGAACTGGTGTCAAATTTGTTTGAATTCATAGAATTTGAGTCATACAAAAACAGACTTTTTTTTAGGAAAAAACTAAGCATTAAAGTCTATAGCTAAACCCAATCCTTAGTGGAGGGCAAGAAGTTTGTACAAAAACACACATATGAGATTTTACAAATTTTTACGAATTCACCAAAACGTAAACTAGTTACAAATTACCATGAGAGTGTGTTGTAGAGTCTTTAGATATTAAACTAGGATACGAGAACTTTGATTCTTGTTGTTGGTTGAGCCTGTTGCTATAAATCCATGCTGCTCAAATAAATAAAGCATTGTTTTGAAAACGTCACTTTTTAAAGATATCAAATTACGATCATCTTATAGTCTAACCTGATCTCACAAGAAAATGTAACATATTTTACGTTTTGGTGAACTGGTGTCAAATTTGTTTGAATTCGTGGAATTTAAATTGTACAAAAACACTTTTTTTCAGAAAAAACTAAGCATGAAAGTCCATTGCTAAACCTCAGTGGAGGGCAAGAAGTTCGTACAAAAACACACAATTGAGATTGTACAAATTCACCAAAACGTAAAATATTTACGAATTACAATGAGAGTGTGTTGTATAGTCTTAATCTATTAAACTAGGATACAAGAACTTTGATTCATGTTGTTGGATGAATTCGTTTTGAATTTGCTGCTCAAACAAATAAAGCAATGTTTTAAAACACCACTTTTTGAAGACATCAAACTACGAACTACTTGTAGTCCAACCTAATGTATTGAGAAAATGTCAGTGTTTTACATTTTAGTGAACTGGTGTCAAATTGGTTTGAATTCGTAGGATTTGAGTCGCACTATGAACATTACACAAACAGACTTTTTTAGGAAAAAAAACATAAATTCACCAAAACGTAAAATAATTATGATAATTCCGAATTACCATGAGAGTGTGTTGTATAGTCTTAAGATATTAAACTAGGATTCAAGAACTTTGATTTATGTTATTGGTTGAGCCTGTTGCTATAAATCCTGCTGCTCAAACAAATAAAGCATTGCTTTGAAAACACCATTTTTTGAAGACATCAAACTCCAATAGTTGTAGTCCGATTTAATTTAATGAGAAAATGTAAACGTCTTATGTTTTGGCGAAATGGTGTCAAATTTGTTAGCATTCATGGTATTTGAGGCGTACAAAAACAGACTACTTTTTGGAAAAAAAAACTAAGCATGAACATCCATCGTTAAACCTAATCCTCAGTGGAGGGCAAGAAGATCATACAAAAACACACAAATGAGATTGTACGAATTCTTACGAATTCCCCAAATGCAAAATAGTTACGAATTACCATGAGAGTGTGTTGTATAGGCTTGAAATATTAAACTAGGATATGAGAAATTTGATAATGCATCATGTTTCTGAGTTACACATGATGTTTAATACAAAATATTAGCATAATATAATCAGACAGGCGTTATTTTGTAAATTGAAAATTGATTGGATGTTGTAAAGTGAGTATTATGTACCAGAATGGAGTCAGACTGACTGCAAATTTGTTAAAAGTGGCTCCATACAGCCTCAGTGACCTCAGCAGAAAAGGAAAATCATTTCAAGAAGATAAAGTTTTGCTCTGATTAATAAATGATGAAGACAAGTCACAATAAATATGTCACAATAAGAACAGAAATGCACATTAAGAAAGTCTAATTTGAATTCCGCTATGGCGCTAATTTGCCTGGTTTAGTAAATCTGGCCTCAAATGTGCACTCTAACACATGCCTAAGATAAAACATGGTGGCTCAACCTCTTCAGATGGATTTTCATAGATAAAACCATCAATGGCCATGAAATATCTTTGTCCGAATGCATAATTATTCAATTAAAAAGCAGCACAAAGGAAGTAAATCACAGAGGCTCAGGGTGAAAATCCGCCATGTTGATCTATTAGGGAGAACCCTGCTGTGAGCAGAGCACTAGTAAAATATTAAAGAGTCTGCAGACATTCATGCACTTGCTAAATTCAGCAACATTTCCTTCAACGGCTGACTATTAATACATATGTATGTTTTATTTATTTCTAATTCTGTTCGTTATTCAAAGAAAGCTCCTTACTGACATGGAAGTTGAGTATTTGTGATGCGTAGCGAGACGTATTAGCGCTTCATTGTGGTGAAGTTGACTGTGACACCTGTCATCCTCTTGACAGATAAACAAATGAAAAAAGAGGTTTAATCCTCTTTGTTTCAGAAAGCTAGTTCAAACAAAATCAAGGAAGACAGAGAGAAAAAGAGAGCTCTTTTTGCAGTATATTAAAGCGTGAGTTTCAGGGACGTTCTGCTCCAGCATTTTTTTCTGCTTTCTCCTGAGATTCACTGTCCAGAAAAAAAGCTTCTCTCACAAACATAAAACACAAGCCAACTGTAAGGACTGCAAAATTGGCATTACATTAACTGCCAATGCTAGGCTGAAAAAACAGAGCTCTTTTGCACAAGCTCACATTCAGTTTAGTACATGTAGCTTAGTTACAGATGAGCAGTAGATAAAGACAGGTTAAAAGTTAGTGGTGAAATTGACACTTGAAGTCCAAGTTTAAGCAGACAGTACAAATAATGCTATTAGATTGGGCATCTTTACCTTTTATTTGGGTCATTGTAGAAAACAAAATATAGTTTTGCGAGGAAATGCGAGGAAATGCTGTTTAGCAAATCTAAACAGGTGGAGCTGGGGAGGTGGAGGGTTTTAGAAGAACTCTGAAAGCATGCTGCGAACTGCTCTAGTGAATGCTAACCAGCCATTTAAATGTAAAGCAGCAATGTCATTGGCTGTGTATGCAACTTGAACCAATAAGCTTGTGCCAAGTAGCTTAACGTTGTGAATATCATCAGTTTGTCATCAGTTAATGACCCATCAGGCTGCGCCATCTAGTGTTTCATGACAGAACTTGGCATTTGTCATGGAAATTATTCAAAATACAGCAAAATGTTGTTGCTTTTTAATTATAGTAGTGACACAAGATAAAGTTTGATTTGACCCATTGACCCGTCATTAAGCCTTGTCTTAAATATTACTTTTACAAATGATGTCTATGGAGAAAATCTGTGCATTTGAATACTATCCTGCCATCCAAAGGCAAAGTGCAGTAACTACTCCAACACTGAAACTGAGAAAAATGCCTTTAAAGTTTTCAACAGCTAGTCAAACATGTTGACAAAATTGTACCAGGAGATTTTGCCACAAGACAAAACAGTTGTCACAAAGTCCATTTTAAGCCTTAATTCAATTCTGAACAAATGTGTAGTTACTGCGCTTTGCCTTTGGAGGGCATTTATTTAGAATACAGCAAAATGTTGTTGCTTTTCATTTATAATAGTGACATAAGGTCAATTCTGTCTGAGTAAGCAACAGTAACCAATGGGGGTGGAGCTTAGCGAAGATTTTAAGAGTTCACCTGCCTATCTCGTCCTGGTGGTTAATGGTAAACAAACTTGGCTTGCTGTCCTTGACAAAGACTTGAACCTAAGGCTTGGCTTGAGCTCTACGTTCAAACCCTCATTGTGGTACTACATAGAGGGATGAATAACAGAAATAGAGGAGGAGCTGGGGAGGTGGAAGGATGCTGGAAAAATTGTCGCTGGAATGGTGCAATGCCTACTGCTTATACAGCAACCCAGACTCAACAGTAATTACGTACTTTACTGCGGGTTTTGCGGCAGTTTTAAATTTTTTATTTTAGTTTTTTATTATGTTGGTACAGGCATGTATTGCTGTGTTTTTTTTTTTTACGCTGCTTGAGGTAAGTATTGCGGCTGTTCAGAATTCAAATATCCGACTAGTGTCGCTAAAGGTTAATGCTCTATCGTGTTCGAAATATCCCCTACACTAAACCAAACCCTAAACCTACTCTAAAGTGTTAACAAATGCAAAAGTGATATAAAAATGCATTTGTTGATGCAATTTCCTTACTTAGATTTGAACAGTTTTGAATAAGCGTGGTTTCATTGGGTTCGTACTGAAGCTCTTTATCACTCAAGTGGAACGCTGTATGGTGTAAGCTATGGAGCTGAATTAGAAAACTCATGCATGTGAGGCTGTACATGTGACGACAATGTTTTAAGAGTATCAGTTTTCAAATCGCGCAGAATGTTAAAATGGTTATAAAGTCATAACGTAGTATTCTGCAAGTTATTGTGTGAAAAATAGGCTTTATTAATCAAAACTTTGTACAATCATGCTTTTTTAATTGAGATTTACTGCCTCTAGTGTTCATTTCAACTGGAAACTGCAGTGATTTGTACGTATAGGTATGCCTTAAAGGAGAAGATCACTTCCAGAACAAAACTTTACAGATAATTTACTCACTCCCTCGTCATCCAAGATGTTCATGTCTTTCTTTCTTTAATCGTAAAGAAATTATGTATTTTTGAGGAAAACATTTTAGGATTTCTCTCCGTATAGTGGACTTCTATGGTGCCCCCAAGTTTGAGCTTCCAAAATGCAGTATAAATGCCTCTTTAAAGGGCTCTAAACATTCCCAGCCAAGGAAGAAGAGTATTATCTAGCAAAATGATTGGTTGTTTTCTAAAAAATAATATATATATATATATATATATATATATATATATATATATATATACTTCTTAACCTCAAACGTTTGTCTTGTTTAGCTTTGCGTGAACTCTGTGCATTCCAGTTCATGACAGTTAGGGTATGTCAAAAAAACTCCCATCTCATTTTCTCCTCCAACTGGGTTGGTACTTCTGCGGTGATGTACAATGATTTTAAAGTTAACCCTAACTGTCTTGAACAGAAAGAGTTACACAGAGTTCACGCAGAGCTAGACAAGTCGAGCATTAGAGGTTCAAAAGTATATAGATTGTCCATTTTCCAATTGTTTCACTAGATACTCGGCAGGGATCGTTTAGATCCCTTTTGAAGCTGTATTTAAACTGCATTTTGGAAGTTCAAACTCAGAGGCACCATAGAAGTCTAAGGGAATTTAGACTCCACTAATTTTTTTTAAAAATAGCTAAGATATTCATTAAAAAAGCAAAGTTTTTTTGCTTTTTAGAAATGAGTGTCGTTCCAAATGAGCAGATTCTGTGTGGGTCTGGATGTATCCATTTATTCATTTGGGAATTGTGTGCCATTTTGAAAAGTCTGAGTATTTGCCAACTCTACTTTGGAGCTCTACACTCATATCTGGCTGTGGAACATTTAACACTATAGTCCAAAAATGAGTTTTGTTTCTGCTAACTCAAAGCAGTCTCCAAGATTTGTTTTCGCCCTGCATTCCCTCGCCGCGAGGTGCCTCTAATAAGTCATATTTCTATAACATGTTTCCTGCCTTTGATTGCAGGAATACACGGAGGAGCAGTGTGAAAGCCACAGAAGACAGCTAATGATCCAACAAAATCTGGGAGGGTGAGTTGGAAATGGTTTTTCTAGGTTTGCTTGACAGGTTAAGTTACCAACATGAATAGGTTCACCTGCAGTTGCAGAGTAGCATTTACTATACAACTAGCTTCATTGTGAGCAATTAATGAACAGTTTTTGTATCTGAGAAAGGCTATAATGGTTCTTCTGGTGCCTGTGAGACATTTAGAGGATATAAATAATGCATATGTTTTTATCCATTGCAAGGAGGTCCCCCACCCTTCGGTACACAACTAGCACGCACACAATTTATAAATACACACTACAAACACAACTTGCATTCGCCCACACATTTCTGAACACACATGCTGGAGTGCACTGAAAGTGATAAACATCAATTTTGTAGTTTAATCAGTTCACACGCTTGCATCATTGCACATCTCATTTTCATAAACTTAATGATGCTTTTCATGTCAAAAAGAGAAGACCAAGAGATTTCTCTTGTATTCTGCGAGTACCTAAATACTCTGAAAAAAATAAAAAATAAAAATAGCAAAAGCAAGTTTCGTAATGCTTCCAGCAAAACTTCTTTATGCGATTGATGATCGTTCTACTTTCCGAAAGTGGTGACGATCGTGCACTTTATCATATTAGATTATTGCATCACTTAGTCGCTGCGGGAGAAATATTTTCACTGTGTATTGATTATGTAACTGCTTCCAAAATCTACTAAGCAGCAACCAGATGCGCATTGATTCATTCTATAAACGGAAGCATCATCGAAACGCCTCAATGTCTTCAGTTACAGTTTATTTTAAAGAAAAACTCCCTTTAGTTGAGTTTCTCTGCACTGAAAGCCTCTATGATCTTCAAACATGGTTCTCCCCTTAAATATTTAATTAAGTTTTACTCTGCAGAGAGCTTCAATGTGCATTGCAACCTCTAGTATGGACTTTAAAGGAAAAACAAAGCAGAAACCATTTGATAAACTATATCATACATAAGACAATAAACAATCAACTTTCTTACCGTCAAATTATGCTGACTATGCACCAAAATAGTCCCTCTTTTTTTTTAAAAATGTAAAAACTTGCAGTCCCCCAAAAAGCTGAGTATCCTCTAATGACGGCCTGTGTTCAAACATGAGAGAGAGGGATCATCCAGACAGCCAGCAGAGATGCTGAACAGGAAGATTAGAATGCGAGCGCTCCCACTCGCACTCTCCATCCCTCCTCCCGATCCGTTCATTATAGGAGGAGCTCCCTGAACACGCCCAAGCAACTCACAATGGTAGCGTCCATCCCTACCTCTTCTCCTCGCTCACTCCCACATGTGCCAAAGCTGAAGGGAGGGAGTTGCTACTGTTTGTGATAGAGAGAAAGAGAGATGGAGGGAGAGATATTTTGTAGAGAAAACAGGAATGCACATCAGGGAGGAAGAATTGGGCTTGGCAGATGGATAGTTGCTGATGGGAAGGGGGAGGGGGGTCTCCGCTTTAGAAATGACGGATGGGTTTGGTTAAGTGGAATGGGATGAATATGCAAAACACTTGACAACAGCTAACCTGAGCATTTCACTTCTGTAACTTAAAATCTATCTATCTATCTATCTATCTATCTATCTATCTATCTATCTATCTATCTATCTATCTATCTATCTATCTATCTATCTGTCTATCTGTCTATCTGTCTGTCTGTCTGTCTGTCTGTCTGTCTGTCTGTCTGTCTGCCTGCCTGTCTGTCTTGCTTTCTGTCTGACTGTCTGCCGTCAGTCCATCTATTGTCTGTCTATCTATATCCGTCTGTCCATCTATCTATTGTCTTTCTGTTTGTCTATCTATCTATCTATCTATCTATCTATCTATCTGTCTGTCTGTCTGTCTGTCTGTCTGTCTGTCTGTCTGTCTGTCTATCTGTTTTTTGGTTTTTCGCTATCTATCTATCTATCTATCTATCTATCTATCTATCTATCTATCTATCTATCTATCTATCTATCTATCTATCATCTATCTATCTATCTATCTATCTATCTATCTATCTATCTATCTATCTATCTATCTATCTATCATCTATTTGTCTGTCTGTCTGTCTGTCTGTCTGTCTGTCTGTCTGCCTGCCTGCCTGTCTGTCTGTCTGTCTTGCTTTCTGTCTGGCTGTCTGCCGTCAGTCCATCTATTGTCTGTCTATCTATATCCGTCTGTCCATCTATCTATTGTCTTTCTGTTTGTCTATCTATCTATCTTTGGTTTTTCGCTATCTATCTATCTATCTATCTATCTATCTATCTATCTATCTATCTATCTATCTATCTATCTATCTATCTATCTATCTATCTATCGATCTGTTTTTTGGTTTTTCGCTATCTATCTATCTATCTATCTATCTATCTATCTATCTATCTATCTATCTATCTATCTATCTATCTATCTATCTATCTATCTATCGTCCATCTCTCTATCTGTCTAGGCCTATCTCATGAAAGGGAAATGCATCACTATTTTTAACATATTGCTTACCAACTGCAGTGCTCTCACCTGGCAAGGTGTGTGTGTGCATGTGTGCCAAAATGCTTCAGGGTTTGCCATATGGAAGTGCTGCATAGTCTGTACTTAAGAACAATGAATTCCCCAAAGCCTGATGCAAAAACCTCCAACAACTCAGATGTGAATAAAGCAGATGCCATAAATACTGTTGTTGTTTCACCTACCCGAGGCTTTCTGCCTGACCTGACTTGCACTGGATGTATTTAGCAATGCATTTAAACAGTTTGAGTCATTAGTGTTGACAGACATATGCGACTTTTTAACAACATTCTGATTTGACATGCTTTTATAGTATTCCCCTGTATTATGTTATGTTAAATCATGAAGCTTTTTTATTGTTTTAAAAGAAGTGCTCACCAAGACTGCATTTATTATCAAGAATATAGTAAAAAGAGTATACTGAAATGATATTACAGTTTAAAATAACTTTTCTATTTTAATATTTGCCAAAATGCAATTTATTCCTGTGATTGCATTTCAGTAGGACCATGTGACACTGAGGACTGGCTGCTGATCACATGAATAAATAACAGAAAAGAGTTAAATTACTTAGTAGTGAAAGTAAGTAGTGGTGCTGCTTTTAGTTAGTTCAACACTGGGGCCTGCATCAGAGAAGCTTATTAGCGCAAAATGAAAATAGAATAGTGCAATAGATCAGATCTTTCTGAATCATGCTCATATGGATAAGCAACCATGTTCTTTGTGTATTTCTGCACCAACCTACTGCATAATAGATTTAGAACCTGCTATGATGAATACAGTTCATGCAGCATTTATATGGTGAGACTTTCTTTCTGATCAAATATGGAGCACCAGCAAGTGCAGTGTGACTCGAATGCTTCCTCCATGTGTTGCTCCCCCTGCCCTGCCCTCTGGTCCACCCCCAGTCATCAGGCCTGGTTGGTTTGCCCATCATTATAAAGAGTGGATGTCCCACACAGGAAAGGGAAAAGCTCACTAATCCCACACCACATAATTCTGCTTGCAAGAGGATTAGGGTCAGACAGTGACCAGATTGAAATCATACACTTTTGCCCACCCCTCATCTGCCATCATCATCTTCATCATCATCATAATCACTACCCTGTACCCTGGAATTAACCAAAACAGCAACTTTCTGAGGTTAGGAAAAGGCAGATATATTGTCACGTCAATCGACGTCAAGTGACCATGTTGTTTCTGAGCCGAAGCCTTGTCTCTTTCTGCTTGGGTGGAAATGAACCGTTTCTCCATCCATGTGAGAAAGACAGAAACATCGCAGGTTGAGATGCCTCTTGAGACATCTTTGGCAAGATGAGAGTTTTTAAACAATCTTCACTACAATATACAGTATAGGGCTGTCCCCGAATAGTCGAAGATTCGATGCATCGATATGCGGAGCCTGATTCGACCACCGATCTCACAGTCGAATCTTCGCGGGTGAAACGAGCATCATTCCATTTTGCCAATATGGGGGTGCTCAATGTCTAATTGCACACAGAACTACTGGTTTTGTACGGTTATATTAAGTTATATACAGCCTTAGATTATGATAATGCAGTAAAAACAAAAGTGAAAAGAAAGAAGCGTTCAATAAATATTTTTAACGTGTTTGTGAATAAATCCAACCACCCCTGTGACAGATTTAATTTTCACTTGCCCTGATCCATGATGAGATGAGGACCATCTTGACTGCAGGGATTAGGCGGCGATCACACCGAACGCGTTTTTGCCGTTGGAGGCGCCTCTTTTGAATGGTTTTCTGTTGGCAGTGAGCGTTCTGCTCTCTGTTTATGCGCCCCCGGCTTCTCGCGTTTTTGCAGGAGCGCTCTTAGCGCCTGAAGTTGAAAAAAAATATCAACTCTGAGCGGAAAAACGCCCAACGTCATTCGCGTTCTTTCCCATTGTCCAATCTTTCGGGTCTTCGAAAGTTTACCGTCGCTTAAAAAGTCCGGAGACTGCAAGAAATGGAGGAGAAACCTTTGGTGTCTATCGTGGGTAACCAGGAGCTGTATTATTTAGGGTTTCTACTAATATGACAGTTTAATTAACAGCGTTCGCGCTATAATCCTTTGATTTGACTGACAGGACAGCTGTTTTGGTCGTTGCTTAGCAAAAAAGGCAGTGTTGTGCGCCTTGCGTTTTTAGAACTAAAAGACGCGTTCTGTGTTTTTATTTAAACCTAAATAAGTTTGTCTGTCAGTTGGCAGGCAGTTTTGGTCGCTTTATTAAAAGTTGTTGCTGTGTGCAGTGTGTAAAATAAAATAAAAATTGTTTTACCCTCCTGCTGACTATAGTGTCGTGCCCCTCCCAACCCATTCACACACACACATAAGCCTAGATGATTCGACTATCGGTCGACTATAGAAAGATTCGAAAATTCTGATTCGACTATGAAAATTCATAGTCGGGGACAGCCCTAATACAGTATATTCACTAGGTTGCGCTTCCCTAAATGTACTCACTGCTGTTTAGCATATAAGCAAAATGCCATAATGACTCGATAAACACCTAATGTCCTTTCTAAGACCCAAAGCAAAGCATTTTTTCCTTGCAACACCACAGAATTATTACTTGGTGCAAACGTTTAATTTTTGAGACAGCTACTTAGGCTCTGTATAGAGTGCAGAATCATTCTGCTTATATTTCCTCACTGCTTAAGTACCCTTCTGGCTTGGAAACAACATTCCTTGTCCATCACTTAGGAATGATGGGCCAACGATTGACCGAATGCAGTATATTCTGTAAAGCATTGGCTTCCGTTTAACTAGAAGACATCCAAATCAGTCTATGCCACTTAGTTCCCTTAGTGAATCATCAACCTCAGATGCTGATTACAGCTTTCATCAGCTCATGGCTTAGCAAACCGGTGATTGGTTGATGCCTGCATCATTCAAATTAGAGTCCCGCCCTCTCTGAGTAAAAGCTGGGTTTGGTAGTTGGTATTTGGAAGCTTGAGTGCGGATGGATGGATGATTTGGAAACCCTCGTCAACAGATTAGTAGACAAGCCATTACATTAATCAAACCGGGCCAGCCATCGGTGAGCTCTGGAGTAGATCATCATTAAAGTCTCAAAAGGACTAGGAAGAGACCCCTCAGTCCCCCATGAAATATAAATCAGAGTGGGACTAGCAGTAAGCGCTTTGCCGAAGCTCTCATCTGCTCTGGACGATCCACTAATAAAAACTGGTGATATATTGCACCAGTGAGAACATTCTGAGATTCACTGCAGCGAGGGACCTTAGAGCGTTTAGACATTACAATTTCTTAATATGAAGTCAAACACATTAAGTGACATAGAATCTTCATCCATATATCTATATCTGATTTATTGAAAATCACATTTCCAAAATGCACAAAATATTTATATGACGGCTGTTAAGAATGCGTGCACATAAACCCATGACGAAAACTTACCTGTGGGAACTTTTTCGCAAGACACAAATACATACCAATAAGTACATATCACAGTTTCCAACAGAAATGAATATGTTTTGCTTTCCGGACGTAACAAGCTTACTCAGTAGCTTACCCGGCACGAAATTGGACTTAGGATGTGGAATTCTTGGGTATGAATCATGAAAAACATGACTCAAAGAGCTGACAGATGAGTGGTCGAAAAAGAAGCTAAATGGCATGCTTGCGATTGTGTTTTTATGTCACATTCACTTTTGTTCACAAAAAAAGTGTTGGACCCCTTAATGATTTTTAATTTTTTAGTATGTTTGCCACACTTTAATGTTTCAGATCATCAAACAAATTTAAATATCAATCAAAGATAACACAAGTAAAAAAAAAAAAAAAAATCCAAACCCACATGGCCCTGTGTGGAAAAAGTGTTTGCACCCCCTGCTACACCTGTTCGCAATCAAGAAATCACTTAAATAGGACCTGCCTGACAAAGTGCAGTTGACCAAAAGATCCTCAAAAGCGACACATCATGTTGGGATCCAAAGAAATTCAGGAACAAATGAGAAAGAAAGTAATTGAGATCTATCAGTCTGGAAAAGGTTATAAAGTCATTTCTAAAGCTTTGGGACTCGAAGTGGCGAAAACATGGAACAGTGGTGAACCTTCCCAGGAGTGGCCGGCCAACCAAAATTACCCCAAGAGCGCAGCGGCGACTCATCCAAGAGGTCACAAAAGACTCCACTACAACATCTAAAGAACTGCAGGCCTCTCTTGTCTCAGATAAGGTCAGTGTTCATGACTCAACCATAAGAAAGAGACTGGGCAAAAATGGGTTCCAAGACAAAAACCGCTGCTGAGCAAAAAGAACATAGGCAAAGAATGGCAGATAATTGCCAAATGCAGATGTGCAAAGCTTGTCACATAATACCCAAAAAGACTTGAGGCTGCAAAGGTGCTTCAACTATGTACTGAGTTAAGGGTATGAATACTTATGCAATGTACTTATTTCAGTGTTTTATTTTTAATACATTTGTAAAATTTGCAAATCTGGTTTTTGCTTTGTCATTATTATGGTATGTGGAGTGTAACTTGATGTGGGGAAAAATAATTTAAAGCAGTTTAACATAATGCTGCAACAAAAAAAAATGAAGGGGTATGAATACCTTTGCAAGGCACTGTATATATACAAATTTTGTCCAGTAAATGCTTAACATATCCCTTCTTCCCATAATACGACTTGTCACAGACAGGCAAATCATACTTTTGCCAAGCGGTCATCTAAATTGTTTATTAAAGGCTGTGTGACTTACATCATACTGTTGAAAATACTCTATACTGCTATCAGTCTCACCAACCCTGTTACTCTTTAAATGCAGAAATTGAGAACACAAATAGTACCTGGCAACCCACAGAGAGGCCAGGTGCACCCGGTCTGCATGTGGGGGTGGATTATCTTTTCAAACAACTGAATAGAGGCAGGGTTGCTGAATAAACAAACCACAGAGGTGATGTCTCGGCCGCCTTTGCTCTCTTAAAGCAAGCAAGAGATAAGCACGTCGTTCTGGATGTCCAATTATCGTATACTTCAGTGTGCATTCAGCATAGTGAGATATAGCACTTGCTAAGAACTTGTTTATCCAGTATAATACAATCTACTCTTGGTTTTTGTGCTTAAAATCTGTTTCCATAGTCAAAACAATGTCTCCCTACACACCCATGTGACTTTCATTGACAATACACTCATTATGTTGACCAAATGTCCAGTGCACTTTGTCTAAAACTCGGTTTTAGCATTGTTGCAGCTAATGGTTTCCGCTGTTTGTTCACATTCACCAGTGAGGGGTTTAATCATCAGTCTTGGTAATTATAGACATCAGTGATTTAACCTGCTCAAGTCTGGTAAATTCTACTAATGAGAGATCTGACATTTAGCAAACTCTCAAGTCTTGTCTCACTTCTGCCTTTGGTGTCTCAGTTGGAGCCCCTCGCAGAAAGGTCATGCTCATCTCTTTGAGCGATTGCCTGGCCGAGTGACTGTGACTGAGATTGGAAAGGTGTTGATGATATATGAAACAGATCCGGGCTTACCTGGTCCACGTCTGGACTGACTTGGAGGGGTCAACAAATGTCTTATTGTAACCGAAAAGATGATTGATTGTCATGCCACATTAAAGAGCTTGAAATATACATTATTGTAAGACATATTGTATGTGTTTCGCTATAAAACTGACAGAATTTGAAAGCTGAGACTTTAAAAGTATCAAAAGCACAAAGCTTATTGCTATTAATGGGTGGCTGGCGCAGTACAAATAATCAGTGTATTCGAAGATGTGAAATGTTACTTCCAAGCATACTGTCCCTGCAAGTATATGACACATGGTATGTTTTCTGCTAATAATCCCACATATATTCAAATCAGATGCCAGGCCACCGGAATTTCTCCTGTTGCTCCCAATCCTGGTTATGCACAATATAGGCTATACTCTCCTATAACTTTAATTTAGATTGCTGCTACTTAATTCTTGTAATTTTGACTTTATTCTGAAAATATTTTGACTTTATTCTTGTAATTTCGACTTTATTATCAAAATATTTGACTTTATTCTTGTATTGCTAGTCATATTGCTATGACTTTATTCTCGTAATTTTGCCTTTATTCTAAAATATTTCGACTTTATTTACAAAATACTTTGACTTTATTGTAATTTTTATTTTATTCTCTAAATATTTCAACTTTATTCTTGTATTGCTGTTACATTATTCTCATAGTTTTTACTTTATTCTAAAATATTTTTACTTTTTTCTGAATATTTTGACTTTATTCTCGTAATTTTGCCTTTATTCTAAAATATTTCAACTTTATTTTGAAATATTTCGACTTTATTATCGTAATTTTTACTTTATTCTTAAATTATTTCAACTTTATTCTTGTTATTTCAACTTTATTCTCAAAATATTTTACTTTATTCTCGTAATTTTGCCTTTATTCTAAAATGTTTCGACTTTATTCTCATAATTTTTATTTTATTCTCATAATTTTTCAACTTAATTATTGTATTGCTATGACATTATTCTCATAATTTTGCCTTTATTCTAAAATATTTCAACTTTATTTTGAAATATTTCGACTTTATTATCGTAATTTTTACTTTATTCTTAAATTATTTTGACTTTATTCTTGTCAATTTTGACTTTATTATCAAAATATTTCGCATTTATTCTCAAAATATTTTGAATTTATTCTCAAAATATTTTGACTTTTTTCCAAAAATGTTTTTTTATCTATTCTCTTACTGCTACGACTTTATTCTCGTAATTTTGCCTTTGTTCTAAAATCTTTCGACTTTATTCTTGTATATTTTACTTTATTCTCTAAATATTTGAACTTTATTCTTGTATTGCTGACTTTATTCTTGTAATTTTGCCTTTGTTCTAAAATATTTCTACTTTATTATCGAAATATTTCTACTTTATTCTCAAAATATTTTTACTTTTTTCCCCCAAATATTTAGACTTTATTCTAAAATATTTCAACTTTAATTTTGAAATATTTAGACTTTATTCTAAAATATTTCAACTTTAATTTTGAAATATTTTGACTTTATTCTAAAATATTTCAACTTTAATTTCGAAATATTTTGACTTCATTCTCATAATTTTTACTTTATTCTCAAAATATTTCGACTTCATTCTTGTAATTTCAACTTCATTCTCAAAATATTTCCACTTTATTCTTGCCAATTTTACTTTATTCTTTTTTCTCCAAATATTTTAACTTTATTCTTGTAATGCTATAACTGTATTCTTGTAAATTTGCCTTTATTCTTGTAAATTTATTCTCAAAATATTTCAACCTTAATCTCAAAATATTAAAAAAAATTTCCAAAATATTTTGACTTTATTCTAAAATATTTCGACTTTAAATTTCGAAATATTCTTGTAATTTTTACTTTATTCTCAAAATATTTCCACTTTATTCTTGTAGTTTCGACTTTGTTTCTCAAAATATTTCCACTTTAATCTTGTAGTTTTAACTTTATTCTCAAAATATTGACCTTATTCTCGTATTGCTACGACTTTATTGACATAATTTTGCCTTTTTACTTATATATTTAAACTTTATTTTATAAATATTTTGACTTTATTCTTGTAATTTTGACTTTATTCTTAAAATATTTCTACTTTTTTCTTGTAATTTCGACTTTGTTCTCAAAAATGTTTCAACTTTATTCTTGTAATTTTGAGTTTTTTTTACGTGGCACTAAAACACTGTCGTAATATACATTATACAATCTACAATATACATTGGGGAAAAAATATACTTTTATTCAGAAAGGACAAAATAAATAGCTAAAGTAACAGTAAAGACTTTTATAATATTTCAAAAGATTTTTATTTTAAACAAATGCTATTTTATTGAAATTTCTATTCAACAAATAATCCTGAAAAAACTAAATGTATCACAGTTTCCACGAAAATATTATAAGCAGCACAACTGTTTCCAACATTGATAACAGTAATAAATGTTTCTTGAGCATAAAATCAGCATATTAAAATAATTTCTGATCATGTGATACTGAAGACTGGAGAAATGATGCTGAAAATTCAGCTTTGCCATCAAAGGATATGTCCTATATTTCAAAGGAATATTTCAAAATATATTACAATAAAGACAGATATTTTAATATTTCTCAATAATACAGTTTTTACTCTATTTTTGACTGAAAAAATGCAGATATGGTAAGCATAAGAGAATTGTTAAAAATGCAAAAAAAAAAAAAAAAAATTATAAAACAAGTACACATAGTTTGCATTAAAAAAATAACCCTTGTTCAACAATAATCCTGAAGTCATGCCACAGGTGTGTCCACCCCAACTTCTTGGAAAAAGCACACTAACTAGGATGCCAAAGAAACTATTCTTTAACTAATATTATTTAAATATTCTTCAAATCGTACTTAAAACATCTGTACATCTAAAATTCCTTCATGCAAATCCTTTTGTTTTCCTTTTGTTGTCTGAATTTCACTCTGGCAACTTAGAAAATGTAAAGGAAAAAATAAACTAAAAAAAAAAGGAAAAATTACCTGTTGCCGAAATCTTTATCACACAAGGTGTTTCCTTTTGTTTTATATTGAGGGGTTCTGGTCCAACAGAATGATGCAGAAAGAGGGGGGAGAGAGTGAGAAAGTAAGAGAGAGAGAGAGAGAGGAGAAGGAGGGGGGCTGGCCATGGAGTTCCTTGATGCAGTCTGTGCAAGGACTGAATGCTAATCAGACAGAGGCCTTTCCCCATGCGTACAGCAGTGCACATACATCTTGTCAGCCCCTGCAATGATACACACACACAGCCACATGCACACACATTACAGCTCCAGATCCAAGGACCCACCTTTACAGCATTAAAAACTCAAACTGGTTACTCTCCTTTATTCATAGTGTGAAAGCACACTAAATACCATAGCCTACATGCACATATTATCATTTTATAAACAAACAAATGCATATGTAACGATGCCCCCAGCCTGGGGACTGGATTGATCGTCTGTCATCGCCGCTGCAGCAGCTCTGGAGGCAGATGTTTTAAATGATCATTTAAAGGGTAAATCACACTCGCCTGAGTAAAATCTTTTCTGAATGGTGAAGGCGTAGGCTGCCGCTAACAGCTAAATAATTCAACAATATTGATGTGACAGTACACAAGCTTTGCCTGGTATTTAGGCCTATCATACAAAATGAGAGCAACAAGAGATGGCGATTCTGATGCTCTTTGTAGCAACACATGTAAAAATGCGTGGGAAATAAATGAATAACATATTTGAATAATTATGTGTCTGTATTTCTGATCGCTATAAAATGCACATTGTTTTGAAAGGTAAAACCTTTATTATTATTATTATTATTTTAATTATAAGAGTATATTGTACATAAATAAATCATGTAATATTTTTCTAACAAACAAAAACAGATTGTTGTGGGAGAGATGCATGGGTTGGAAAGTCTTGCCCAGGATATTGAAACCGTCTATTATATTCTGAGATCAATAGCGTCCTCTACAGGTCAGACAAAATACTGCAGGGCGCATAGTTTTTATTTTTATTTCATTGATTTATTTTTAAACATTGTTATACATTTGGGACCGAAACCTTATTAAACTAATGAATGCATGTTAAATTTCTGGAAAGTGTTCAAACGCATTGAGCGAATAATTGAGAACTACTATGAATAATTAATAAATTTTCTCATTCTTTTAAACATATCAGCATAATTCTGATATACATTAAAAAAATAAATAAAAAAAAATTTAAGCATTCCGAGAGTTTTAAACTGATTTCACAAAAGCCTAACCATATCTACACAATCCCTTTGCTTTTGAGAAGATCATTTGGTCTCCTATTGCTCTGAACAACTGGTTACACCAAATTAATCCATACATGGGCATGAAATTGTTGAAATTATTTTATAATTTTACTTGTATGTTATTTGAACTTTTTTTGTTGTTGCTGAGAACCATTTTCTTAATCGTTTCATTTGACATAAGAGTATAATTTAATCATTATTTAGGCTATTGTACAGCAAAATAATTTATAAAATATATTTATAAAAATATTTATTTATTTTATTATTATTATTTTTTACGATATTGGCAACAGCAGAAGTTCACAGACATGTCATATTGTGAGTCTGTGCTGGGCAGAGAGTTGCCGAGATCAGTGTGTTCTGGAGCTGCCCAGCGTGACAGGAACTGGAGCCAGCGTTTCTTGTGCGCTCTTATTTATTTAACCCAAGACAAACCCTAGAGAGAGAGAGAGACAAAGAGAGTAAGAGAAAGAAAGACGGAGTCTCGATTCATTCAAAACCCAAAGAAAGTGCCACAGCTCTTGATAGACAACAGACACGTGGTAGCAGTGAAACCAGAGGAGACTCTTGGGCTTTTTGTCCACTTTTCATCTTGGCTGCCTGCAGCACTGAGAGAAAAAAAAAGTGTGAAGATAGATAGTGGAATTAGTGGATCTGTATAAGTAAACTAATTCCCATACACTAGAATTATGGTTTGGTATACATAATGTTTATTTAATCTTTTCTTAATTTTGGATGTAGATAGACAGATAGACAGACACAGATAGATGGACGGATGCATAGACAGATAGAAATAGACAGGACATATAGATAGATAGATAGATAGATAGATAGATAGACAGACAGACAGACAGACAGACAGACACACACACACACACACACACACACACACACACACACACACACAGACACAGACACAGACACAGACACACACACACACACACACACACACACACACACACACACACACACACACACACAGACAGACATAGACATATAGATAGACAGACAGACAGACAGACAGACAGACACACACACACACACACACACACACACACACACACACACACACACACACACACACACACACACACACACACACACACACACACACACACAGACAGACAGACAGACAGACAGACAGACATAGACATATAGATAGACAGACAGACAGACAGACAGACATAGACATATAGATAGGCAGACACAGACAGACAGACAGACAGACAGACAGACAGACAGACAGACAGACAGACAGACAGACAGACAGACATAGACATATAGATAGGCAGACACAGACAGACAGACAGACAGACAGACAGACAGACAGACAGATACATAGATAGAAAGATAGATAGATAGACAGACAGACAGACAGACAGACAGACAGACAGACATATAGACATACAGATAGGCAGACAGAGACAGACAGACAGACAGACAGACAGACAGATACATAGATAGAAAGATAGATAGATAGACAGACAGACAGACAGACATATAGACATACAGATAGGCAGACAGAGACAGACAGACAGACAGACAGACAGACAGACAGACAGACAGACAGACAGACAGACAGACAGACAGACAGACAGACAGACAGACAGATACATAGAAAGATAGATAGACAGATAGATATAGATAGATAGACAGACAGACAGACAGACATAGACATATAGATAGGCAAACAGAGACAGACAGACAGACAGACAGACAGACAGACAGACAGACAGACAGACAGACAGACAGACACATAGAAAGATAGATAGATTGACAGATAGATATAGATAGACAGACAGACAGACAGACAGACAGACAGACAGACAGACAGACAGACAGACAGACAGACAGATACATAGATAGAAAGATAGATAGATTGACAGACAGACAGACAGACAGACAGACAGACAGACAGACAGACAGACAGACAGACAGACATAGACATATAGATAGGCAAACAGAGACAGACAGACAGACAGACAGACAGACAGACAGACAGACAGACAGACAGACAGACAGACAGACAGACAGACAGACAGACAGATACATAGAAAGATAGATAGATTGACAGATAGATATAGATAGATAGACAGACAGACAGACATAGACATATAGATAGGCAAACAGAGACAGACAGACAGACAGACAGACAGACAGACAGACAGACAGACAGACAGACAGACAGACAGACAGACAGACAGACAGACAGACAGATACATAGAAAGATAGATAGATTGACAGATAGATATAGACAGACAGACAGACAGACAGACAGACAGACAGACAGACAGACAGACAGACAGACAGACAGACAGACAGACAGATAGATGATAGACAGACAGACAGACAGATGATAGATTCGCAGACAGACAGACAGATGAACGGATGGATAAAAAGAAATGATCTCAGTTGTAATATTTTGACCGTCCACAAGAGGTCAGCCGTATTCATTTTATAACTTTTTTTGGACATTGGATATGTTTCAATATGAAACATAAGACAAAAATCTTACTGGCAGCCTGGCTTCTTATACAGTCATCGCTTATAAATATCCATTAATCAAACAGATAAAAACATTTAAACGACATCAGCCCAACAACCAAAACTATAAGTTTAACTATAGTCGCCTAATTTAAACAGACCACAGTATCAGTATCCATTCACGATAACACCGCCTTCGAGAGCGAGAAATGAGTTGAACAAATATGCTATTCAAGCTCGCAGAATGAATAAACAGTCAAGCATGCGACACACAGGGTCAGGGTTTGTAAGAGAGACACCTCACTGCTCCCACTAACTGCTGGTCCCGCCCTATGAGACATGCGGACTAGAAGAATAGAAGTTGCTACAGTGTAACAAGTGATTTGTGTCTCTACATTCTGAGACCGTTTTACATTTAGTCAAAACCAGCAGAGCAGAATAAAAAGTTGCGACATTGCAACAAGCGGTTTGTTTTAATACAATTTAGAACGTTTTTTTTCTCCGCCGTAGCGCAGCATTGTAACAAAGTAGTTTGTCTCGCCACGTTCATTGTACAACTAGTGGAATAGAAGGACAGCTCGGTGTGTTTGCGGTAACCAGCCAAACAGTCCCAAGGAGACAATGTTGGATGGTGGTTTGTGAGCGTTTAAAGGGAATGAAAGTGAACAAGGGAAGCACGCTTTGAGCACTGCAGCGTTCGTGGTAAGAGAGCCTCAAATTTCCTATAATAATTGCTGTTAAGTCATTGTAATGTGATGTTACCTGGTTCATATAGTATGGGGGATTTCTTTTTTAGGTGCATATTATGTTTTAGAAGTTTTATTAGAGATATAATAACTTATTAGCTGCAACTAGATGTTAACCCCTGCTGATAGAGCCACAATTGAATGTGTGGAACATGGGAGCTGGTCTTTAACTGGATCCCGCATGTCATTTACCATAAACACTTTTTACGATTAAGACTTTTATTCTGAGAGGAGAAAGCAGTATAGTGCTTTGGCTTGTTGGTATATTGATTTTATTCACTTTTTTTATTTAAAAAAGCTTATTTTGAATAATACTCTTCGATTTCTAAAAGTTACTATGTTGTTTTAATATTTAATTGTTCCAGTATTTATGTTAACTTTTATGTGTTTTTGTTTTGTCTGCTTTTTTACTTTGGTCAGCTACTCTATTTTGTCTCAGTTTTGATCTTGAAAGAAATATGGTTTTATAATTAGACAAAATAAACCAGTTAAACAACTGTTTGAATAATAAACTATTGGGTGACAGGTGTTTGATCTTGGGCTGCACTCACCTCAGCAGCATGTTTATATCACTATCAATATCAAAGAATGCAATATAATTGTGAAGATATTTGCATGCACAGTCATTTTGTGTAAATGTATGTCATCAGATTAGGGGACTTGACAATCTATCTATGTCATTAGTTAATGCTAATTGCTAATGCATCCGAGTTGATGGAAACCATAGCTTGTGAAGTGACAGAATCAAAGGCTAAGACAGAGTAGACTGTTAGTAAACACAAGATTAGAAATATGCTTTTTTTTCTGTGTGTTCCCCAGAGTCCACAGTCTTAGATTGTTGTGTCTAAAAAGCTTTGTAATTCCCAGGGTGTGTTTTGTATTTGGTTGTCTGTTGTTCCTGGCCTTTCTCTATTCATTTAAAGCAGTGGTTCTCATCTGGTTTTACTTCAGGACTTATATTGGACTTAAAGTACAAAGATTATTGCGCAAAAGTTAACAAAAAAAAGTTTTTTTTAACCGTAACGTAAAATATTTATTTGCTTACCTAACTGTGCATGCTAGTTGTGTTTTATTTTTTGCATTTAGCATTGTTCGTGACTCATCAGTTAAGAACTGGTTTAAAGGTTTCTGTATGTTGCAAATTTGCTCCTTTTGGAATTGCTTGCGGAAATCTTGCTTTCGCTGGCCAGATCTAAAATCAAATAACCCTGCAAATGTTTTAATTTCCTCAGTACTCTGAAGGTATTTGCCACCTTAATGAACCACACATGAAAACTGGAAAACAGAAAGAAAACTATATTAATGGCAACTGTTGATCCAAATTTCGGCCTTGTGCCTTTCTCGAAATGCAGTTGTCAAACATTGAAAGTGTCCGCTAGCGATTATAAAGACGAAACCACTGCCAGAAGAAATCCAAGAGGGTTCATCTGTATCCCATTACAGAGAATGCAGTTTTAGCTTCTTTCTGGTAGATGTTTTCTGTCGAGATCAGTACTGAGTTGACTGATTGGAATTCTTGGGGGATTGATCATTTAGGAAAGATTGCACCGCAGTATCACTCATGATCTAATCTATGTTGGTGGCCATCGTTGACCAAAAAAGGCATGATTAGCATAGTTTTGCATGGTTCCAACTTGGCTCTTTTTTTTAAGTCTGGTATGTGCATGGCAGGACATAAGCTTTATTTTGAGGTAAATTTTTACTCTGCATATCAGAACTGAATATTTTAAGAGCCTCAAGCAACTCTCACTGTACTTTGCCCTCCAGTCAGCAGTGGCCTATGAAATGACATACAATATCCGCACTTGTATTGTATGTTGTTGCAGCTGCTTATGCGATATACTCTACCGTTCCAAAGTGAAATGTAATTTTTGTGTGTGCGTTTTTGAAAAGTCTGTTATTTGATCAAATAGTGAACAGTAAAACAGTAATATTGTGAAATCTTGTTAGAATATAAAATAACTGTTTTCTATTTGAATCCATTTTAAAATGTAATTTATTACCATGATGCAAAGTTGCATTTTCAGCATCATTACTCCAGTTTTCAGTGTCACATGATTCTTTCGGAAGCATTATAATATGCTGATTTGGTGAACAAGAAGCATTGTTAATTATTATAAAAGTTTAAAACAATTGTGCTGCTTAATATTTTTGCAAAATCTATTATATTTTTCAGCTTTTCAGGATTCATTGATGAAAAGAAAGTACTGCAGAGCAACATTTATTTATTCACCTTTGATCAAAATAATGCATTCTTTCTCAATAAAAGTATTAATTACCTGGCTCAAATTTTTGATTTTGCTATTTTTTTTTTTAAGGAAAGATAGACATGTATGAACATGAACTTGATGAACAGTGTTGGGGAAAGTTACTTTTAAAAGTAATGCATTACAATATTGTGTTACTCCCTAAAAAAGAAACTAATTACGTTACTTAGTTACTTTTTATGCAAAGTAATGCGTTGTAAATTTCACAATATTACTGTTTTACTGTTCACCGTTGCATTACTTTTGCGTTACTTTTTAAATCTGGGCAGGGCTTGCTTGTTTGATTTTAATATAAAAAGTTTGAATGATTGAATGAGTTTGAATTTGATAAAAGCCCTTTCACAGCAAAAAGTGAAATGAATAAGCCTAAGGCTGAAGGAAAAGTAAATTCATTTATGTACAGTAGAACTGTAGGAAAAGGAAGTTCTACACTTGCTTATTAGTATGGTTGATTTGGATCAACAAAGGTCAGCAGAAAAGACATTGATTAATAAAATAGGATTAAATACATACCAGAAACTAAATATAACTGGTGTTACTTTTTTGAAAATGAAAAAGTAATACGTTACTTTACTAGTTAGTTAAAAAAGATTACATAACTCGCGTTACTTGTAATGTGTTACCCCCAACACTGGTGATGAAAGCCAAATAATAAATGTCATGGATGAATATTTACTGAGTAATCCACTAGAGAGAGGTCAAAATGGCAAGAGATTCAAAGTCAAGTTATAGGGGGTTAAAAATTACTTCAGAATGATGGCAGCATCATAATGTTATTTTTACACTGTGATTGGTAGGTCTGTTAGTAATATCTTTAGCAATCTTTGTTGCATTATGTGCCAATGGTGATCGTTCAAAAATGGGGAAATGGCAAGTTTTTCATACATTTTAATGATTCACTCCTGGATATTGATATTCCAATATCTCTGGAACTAAATCATATAGGGGATTAAAAATAAAGATGCCAAAAGGAAAGTTTGTTAAGACACAATATCTAAAAGGACATTAGGATATCTTTAATACTTCTTGTGTTTCAGGCATTCAAACTTTGAAGAAAAACTTGGAAAGCATGGTTTCCCCATTTTGAATGGTCACCATTGGCACATAATGCAACAAAGATTGCAAAAGTCAACAGATTTTACTAATAGACCTACCAGTCTCTGTGTAAGAGTAACATGATGCTGCCATCTTTCTAAAGTTTCTAAAGTAAATTTTAACCCTCTTGTAATTTGACTCTGAATCTCAGGTGAAAATTGACATTTTGACCCCCCTCTACAAAATAGTAAATTACTCAATAAATATTCATCCGTGACAATTAATATTTTGGCTTTCATCAATGTACATGTCTATCTTTCTTCAGAAAAAATATTAGCAAAATCAAAAAGTTGAGCCAGGGACCTCTGGTTGAGTTGACATGGAATGACCCACATATAATTGCATTTGAAGGAATATTATAGGTTCGATACAAGTTAAGGTTTATCCACAGATTCTGTGGCATATGAAAAATAGTTTCAACCCCTCCCCTCATGTTGTGTGTTTTTTTTTGTTTAATTGTGGTTTTTATAAGTCACATACAATAGCAGCGCACTTGGCCAGGCGGTAAATCATTAAAATGCACTAAATTTTAACAGTATACCCACAAAACGTAGACATAATGTTTTAGCATGGTGTAAAAGAATTGCACTTAAGTGTCTAAATGTACATCCAGTCTTTCAGCTTTGTTATCATGACAAGAAAGTAATAGTTTAATTTGTATTAAACACTTAAGGGCACCTCCTTAAAAGCAAGGCAAAAAAGCAATGTCAAGGCAAATAAAGAGAATGATTTGTGCTCTGCGACACAGTACGGTTTCTCCGAATTGTATTTGGAGAAACGGGTCAAGAGAGTCCCATTCGCCACCTTTTAGTAATCAAAGAGCTCCATGGTTACACAGTTCTCAGGAAGCCCAATTCTCCCAATGGAGGCTGTAGGTTTCAGTGTTTTCCAGACGTGCAAACTGTGAAGAATTGTGCTGATGTGGAATCAATAGAAATTGAATATAAACCCAGTGTAGTTAGCCTGCTAATCTTTCAGTTAATTCTCCGTTTTGCACTTGCAGTCTCTAGAAGTGCTTTTCCAGTTGTATTGAGTGTCTCCGTCAGCGACGGATATCACACGAGTCTCTTGGGCCTCCTGCTTTTTAATAAAAGCGGCCAGGCAGACAGAAACTGCGGCCATGTTCTCTGATTCAGCACATACTTGAGGAAAGTCCAGCCTTTTTGTCTCAACTGGTTTGGAGTAGCTTTCAAACAACAGGACTGTTCTCATGAACATCCGTCGCTTGCCCAGAAATGCCAGATATTTTGTTTGCTAGAGGAAGAGCTGCTTGTTACTGCTGAATTGCATGTACAGCATGCTGTTTTAGTTTTGAACAATGAAGAAAGTCGTCAGCTAGATGAAGTTTGATTGATTGGTTTTAGCAGTCAGCAGAAGTACGTTCTAGTAGTTAAAACACTCACGTTTTACAAAATGTTTGGTCTAGATTCTTATGCAGTGCGGTGGAAAACCACATGAATGTTTTACCTCCTGTTGGCCTCCAGATTTAGCTGTGCAACAAAACAATACGATTCGGTTTTTGACTCCACACGTGTAACACATTTAAAATTAGCTTTAGAAAGACAGCTGTGACGTGACTTTTCCAGTAAAGTCCTTGCCACAGTTCTCCGTGCCTGAGAGAATCTAAACAACAGACTTCTTGTTGTGCTACAGTACAGACATTATGTAATTTCTCAGCAAAGAACTAGTTGGTCTGTCAGCTGTAACTAAAGATTGAAAGTGGCTCATTAGTGTATATCTGAGGATGTGCAGGAAGCAGTGTTTCCTGTAAGACTGTATGTGTGTACGTGCTTTCAAGACTATTAGCGAGGCTCTTCTTTGTTGTCGTACACCTGCCAAGTGACCTGACTCTCCCCTTTCTCTGTGACGTCATATCTTTTATCTTTTATCTACCCTGAGGTCCTCAGTGCACGTTGAGTTTTGCGGAATTGGGTTACTTGCTAGCACTAGATGCACACATACGTGCTAATATCAGAGTCAACTTGAACTCAAAATATCTTATTTACCTTAGTAATACATGTTCCTAGACTTGTTTTGCATGATTCCTTAGTGCACATTAATGCAAAGAAAAAGTCTTTAACAGTGTTAACTAATAGTCAGAGAACTATTTAGTTACTATTTATTTGTATAGAACATTTCATAATATATGTTGTTCCAAAGCCGCTTTATAGAACATCACGATAGTAATGTTTATAATATCTTAATATCTTCATGCTTTATAGTGGCATTTAGCAGATTAGAACTGGCTGATAATTTCTTTTGCATTATGCAATGAAACAAGCAATCAAGCAGTTGAGATTTGTTATGTAGTATAATTATATGAGAGTATATTGTATGTTTGCAGATAAAGTTGGACATGGTTATATCCAAATCAACCCTTTGTCATCCAAGATGTTCCTATCTTTCTTTCTTCATTCAAAAAGAAATGGTTTATGAGGAAAACATTCCAGGATTTGTCTCTATATAGTGGATTTCAATGGGAGCTAATGGGTTGAAGGTTCAAATTGCAGTTTCAATGCAGCTTCAAGGGGCTCTATACGATCCCAGCCGAGGAATAAGGGTCTTATCTAGCGAAATGATCTGACATTTTTCTAAAAAAAAAACCAAAACATTTATATACGTTTAAATGTATATACCACAAATGCTTGTCTTGCACTAGCTCGACTTTACGTGCATTACGTGGTCATGTTGGAAAGGTCACGCGTGACGTAGGCGGAAGTACCAACCCAGTGTTTACAAAGTGAACGTGCAAAGTAACTTGCACTACCTTTTTTAACCGGAGTACAGACGAAGAACTAACCACGTGTGACTTTTCCAACGTGATTACGTAATGCGTGAAGTCACAGACGCGCAAGTGCAAGACGAGCATTAGAGGTTAAAATATATGTAAACTTTTATTTTTTTAGAAAATAACTGATCGATGGACTAGATAAGATCCGTTAAGATAACGCTGCCATTTTCAAAAACTTAAGTTATTGAATTATGTCTTTTTCAGTCCACAAAATGCATAAAAAGTTTCCCACTTTTGGCTGAAAACCCCTTCATCTTTGGCTGGGATTATGTAGAGCCCCCTTAAAGCTGCATTGAAACTGCAGTTTGGACCTTCAACCCATTGGTTCCCACTGAAGTCCTGGAATATTTTCCTCAAAAACCTTCATTTCTATTCAACTGAAGAAAGACATGAACATCTTGGATGACATGGGGTGAGTAAATTATCAGGAAATTTTTATTCTGGAAGTAAACTAATCCTAGGGCTGCACGATTAATTGAAGGCGATTGTCGTGCATTTTGTCAGTGGTAAATCTCCAGCACCTGCTTTCAGATGTAGCAGAGCCGTAGTTCACTGACAAGCTACGCTGTATTGCATTCATTATCGCAGGCGATTTAATTGTTCTGTGATAGTGACAGGTGTTTGCGTAACTTCTCGGTGAACTATGGCTCTGTGTAGTAAATGGCACTGCATCTGAAAGCACATGAAAATGTGTTTTTAAAATAAATCCTACTGTGAGATGTAGGGCTGCAACTAACGATTATTTTAATAATCGATTAATCTGTCGATTATTTTTTCGATTAATCGATGAATCGGATAAAAAAAACAAGGGATTTACAACCCTTTATTCAAAAACAGAACTAAAATCTTTAGAAAGTGCACGAACATGTTGCTCCTTGAACTGTTATAATAATAATAATAATAAAATAAAAATGGACTAACACAAAAAACATACACATGTATGCTTTACATCTGCCAAATATATAGACTAAATAAACTAAAATTACTATCCGTCAAGACAGCGGCTTGCTGTGGTGTACATGCTGCATTTCCCATCAAGAAGCCTCTCAAATTAAATTCCTCAGTGCGCATTAAAAAAGCCATGTGACTTTGCACGCTGGAACGGGATAACTTGACTAACTTTCTGCTATACATTCATTCTGCCATGGCGGTGTTTAGTGTCCTGCCATCAGCAGCGACCAGCTGGAAGAGTTCCGCATTCAAATGCACGCAAAACTGGCCTCAAAGCCCCAGCAAAAGTAATTACCATGAATGTGTCAAGGCAAAAATTAAGAAAATATTCGAATTACTTATTAATAAACTAGTATTTTCTGATTCAGTGTTGCAAAGATGAAATTGACGATGCTGCCATCTGCTCATTAATGCCTAATGCATCTTTATGGATTAGCTAATGAAAGAGTTTTGTTTTCGATTTTAATTATTTCGTTTTATAGTAAAATAATTAATTTAAAGCTTTCTATAGATATTGTGTTTGTGAGGCAATTACCTGGGTTTCGGTTATTATTGTGAAGCGCTCCTGTTTAAACCAAAGATATCAAGCGTATTCTGTTTGTTTTCTTTAAGAGCACATTTTGTTGATACTGTTAGTGCACACAAACTAAGGTAGACCCTTTACAGTTCCGGCCCGGGTGGTAAATTACTCTTACCTTTATGAGCAAAAAATTCCACATTGCACTGGCGTCTCCATGCGCTGCAAAGCGCGCTTCTCTCCGCACAAACTTTGGATTTATATTGATTGAATGATTAAACTAATATTGTGATATGTTTTAAGTTTTTTTATATCAATGGATTTTAATTTAAATCGCGATTAATTAAGCAGGCTTTTGATCTGTCTGCCGGTGTTTGCTAGGTATAACTTTAAAAAACAAAAACTTGAATTTTACAAACAAAAAGTGTTCCAAATATATCTCTAAATTAACTTTATAAATTAAAGGAACGAAAATAAATGTAATCACTTTGCTATTAAAATCAGCAGCTGTGTAATGAGGAAGAGAAAGAGAAAAAAAGACAGTCGGACTGGAAATTCAGTCGGCCAAAAAATGATGAGCTGTCGGACATTTTTACAAGGAATGTTTGTTTAATAACCTATATAATATTCTTAGGCTACTTTCTTAATTAAATATATTATTTCTTTGATTTATTTTAGCGTTTTTAGGCTGCTTGTTAGCTGACTGAAGTGTAGGCTATATATAAAAAAAACAACGTGCCACCGTCACAGCCCTATTCAAAACTGAGACGATTTCACCTCAGCAGAGCTCCTCTTTCTCATTACGGTTGTGGTATGTTTTCGACACATTATACAGACAGACAGTGTTACAAAAACTATTGAAGTAGTTTTCTCCATCTCCACTATCCAACGACCCGTACAGCAGCTGTTTTGCGATCGAGCATTGGCTGCTGTGAAAGTACGCTAGCCAAAGTAGGCTTAAATATCAAACATGTTTGATATAAATCGGGGCAGCATATATATATAATGTAGAAACGGTGCTTTATGCTCAAATGTTCCAGTTTTGCGCACAAGTTAAATTCGCATTTTTGGATGGAAACACAGCTTATGAGGTGCCGAACTCTGCTGGCATCAGTGCGGGAGAGAGACCGAATGTGTCCACTCCGCTCTGCGCTCAATTTTTTTTTAAATATATATAATAACAACCAAATGTCTCTGCGTCGCGCGACACAACGAATCGATTATGAAATTCGTTGCCAACGCTTTTAGTAATCGATTTTTATCGATTTTATCGATTCGTTGTTGCAGCCCTAGTGAGATGATGTGGCTTCTTACACAGAATAAGGCACACAACATATTTCATATTATTCTAAGCAGTGATGAAGGCATTGCATTATAAATATACTTTATTATAATAAAAATTATAATAACAAGAACTCAGACAAACCATATACTGTCGTAGTCGTGTGTTTATTAGTCACGCTGAATCAATGAAGCAGTTAAATCTTCAGTTTATTCAGCTGAAGTGATGTCCTGGGTTTCTTCTTCTGGGAGTATTTGAAGTTTGGCCTTCGGATGAAGATTTACTGCTGATCACAGAAACATGTTTCACTGAAAGATATGCATGGTAATTGAATCTATTATAGGTAATGCAGTACTTCAAATTTGTTGTTTATGACAAACAATACATTTGCCAAAAAAAAAAAAAAATGGTTTCAAGATGCTCTTGAGTGGCATCTGACCAGAATTGCATCACAATACAGAATAAAAATTGGTTGCATTTCAGTGCATGTCTCTTTAAATGATAATGAGCTTCTGCTCACTCCACGCCTCTCTTCCATTTTTGGGGGGGTATTTGGTGGTGCATTACCATCGAAAACACAATGTAGGGTTTTCCATTGATCAAGCCATTGCTGTAGAAACATCTCAGCTGTGCTTTATTCCCTCTTAGTTGTTGACAGCCAGCTATATGGAGTGGAACAATAGGCCTTAGGTGTCTACAGTGAAACTGGGTCATCAGCTGTGCAGCTGGATATGACCATCGGTAACCTCTTGTACGGGCTGGGCCTAGTGGTCTTCATGCAAACATACACCTCTTTGTAAGAGCACACATCTGCAGTTTTAATGGTGATGTGCGTCTGGCCAGTTTCCTGTGAGGACTCGAGCACTTTGCAGGCTGTTGCTGCCGTTCCTGCTACTTTCTGGCTCATTTATACAGTCAGTTATGGTGACTGGATAGATTGTGAATTTGAAAGGCAGCGTCTACTGAGAACATTGATGGTTATCGTGGCTGTGATACGCAAATCCACGCCTTAGGTTTTTCTTTTTTCATTATCAAACTTTAAATGTTTGTTGTAGATGTTGAACTTGTTTAAGAGAAACAGAAGGCCTTTTAACTGGTTATTCATGTGGCATCTGACATCAAGGGTTCAGATTCCGGATAAGGATTGAGATTGCAAACAAAAATGTCAGTCTTTATAGGTTTTTTAATGGGCTTTTTTTTTTGTCTTTGAAGCATGCGTTGAGTGAGTGGCCATTTGTTGTTGTTTTTCTTTGTTCATTGTCATCCGTCAAAGTGTCCATGTTTGAGTCTGAAGTATTTTAATGAAGAAAAGATTGAACATTTTTATCATTTTTTCATCCTCTGGCTTAATCTCCCCAGGATTTTCAACATTGTCCTCAGCTGACTGGAATGTACTCAGCAGTAAGCATTTGGAGATTCTTACCGTAATATGACTATATTTAGTCTTTGGGTGTGTGTTTGGATCTGGGAAGATTTTATCTTCTTTATCTTGCCGAATATGTGTTGAAAATTGCCTTTAATAAGGCTTGTTTTATGGTCCCCTTGACTCACAATGCAGCAGGCCGCTTCCTCCTGGGAAGCCAAAATATTCATTCAAATGTCCTTTGAGATGTCCACATTAGAGTTTAGGACTCTGGGCTGTATTCACACTATGAAAGAGGTTATACTCTATTGTGAAAACACTTAAACTTTTGTGAAATCCTTATTCTGCTTTGCAACAATTTGGGGGGAGGGAATTAGGGCACTTCCATACAATCCACAATTTCAAACATTGTAAGCCTATGTAAGATCGTAGAAACCATTTTATATTCCTTCTGCAAAACCCAGCCCTGGTCGTTTCATGTGGGTGTATGAAAACATGATTTACTAAAATGGCTTCATATGTAAAATAGTACACTTGTACATCGCATAATGCAGCTTATGTTTGGAAATAATAGTCAGAGGACAAATATTGACATATGGTGGACTTTGCTTAGCTTGCCTTGATATTGCAGTGTCAATATTACCTTGATGTCACAAGTTCATGAGACACATTGTGCTTCAGAATTCAGATGCTTTAACTAGAGTAACTTCCACAATTAGTTAAAAAGATGAGAATTATTTAGTTATGCAGGACCTTGTAGCTTGTCCTGGATGTGTGAATCCAGGAAGTGCTTGTTGACCACTATGGGAAACCAATGATTAAATCATTGAATCAATGCTTCAGTCAGGTCAGATTGATAAAGCAGACCTCTGCACTTTGTCTTCCTCTGGGTATGGCACGGAAGCGGAAGGCATGGTTAGTTTTGCATTTTAACAGCCTGTTCGGGATCTTCTGTGGGTCACATCCCCCTTGTGGAATTGTCCTGTCAGAGGTTTGTCAAATGAAGCTCTTTGCGGCCTTGAACCGACTTCGTCTGATTGAGCTCGGAAGTTAAAACAAGATGATGAATCAATGTTTGCTGCTAATAAATAAGGAATCTTTCAACCTACCATTAAGTTTGAAATTCCCACTAGCGGTCAGGGTAGTTTCCCATGTTATTAAAACCCTTAAATTCTCAATATGTGCCTTTTTCTTGTAACGTTGAAGGCATAGTTCAATGGATTTATTCACTCAAAAATGAAAATTCTGTCATTAAAGGGGTCATCAGATGCAAAACTAACTTTTACGTGTTGTTTGAACATTAATGTGGGTTGGCAGTTTGTGTACACAACCACCCCCTACAATGATAAAAATCCATCCAGTGGTATTTTTAATCTTTTAAAAGTAATATCCCCTTTTTAAAATCAGGTCATTCTCAGCTTCTTGTCATTGTGATGAAACACAGTTGATTGACATGACCTTAGACCCACCCTCACCGAGCTGAAACAGTCCGATTGCCATTGCGTGACTCAGGTGCAGAGGAAGACTCTAATTGAGCGATTGAGGTGTTCTGTTGTTGGGTGTAATAATGAACATAGCAGTAGTCATTTACTCCCGACATCTGAGCCGCTTAAGAGGCAGAGGACAAAGTTACTTTCGTTTTTAAAAGGAAAGCGCCGATCCCGATCTACATATGCATCTATGTTCGTGTGAATCATTCGTGATGCAGCTTCACCCACAGCAGAAGTGAGTACAAGAGTTTGTTTATGCATCTTTGCAAATGGCCTTTCTTAATAATGTGCTTGTTGGCAAGTTTTGCAGATAAAGTAAAGTAAACATTACAGCTCGTAATCCCTCAGCAGAGATGGACAGGGCTCAGCCTCATGTTGTTCTAAACCCGTAAGACCTTTGTTCATCTTCGAAACACAAATTAAGATATTTTTGAATAAATCCGAGAGCTTTTTGACCCTGCACAGACAGCAACGCAACTACCACATTCAAGGCCTAGAAAGGTAGTAAGGACATCGTTAAAATAGTCCATGTGACATCAGTGGTTCAACCTTAATTTTATGAAGCTGTGAGAATACTGTTTGCATGAAAAGAAAACAAAAATAACGACTTTATTAAAAAAATTCTCTTTCATCTTAGTCTCACAAGACTATCATGACTCATGCATGTGGTGCTGCTGACGTCGAAGACTGACATGGAAGAGAAGAAAGAGTTGAATAAACTCATTATTTTGGTATCCTTTCTAACTTTCTGGATCTTGAACGTGTTCCGTTGCTGTCTATACAGGGTCAGAAAGCTCTCGGATTTCATCAAAAAGTTTGAGTAAGTGTGAACGCTGCCATCCGAACCCTGTTGTGCACCAAACAAGCGGACCAAGACCGCTAAAAAGATGGGTCTCGGTCCACTTCCAAATGAACTCTGCTGAGGTTCGAATTAAATATATGAACGCAACACGGACCAAACACTTCTAAACAAACCAAAAACAGGAAGTAATGACAAGATGTGACGCTATGCGACATGATTTCACGAAGGGAAAAAAAAGCGGTGTTTCTAAAACAAAATGAGCAGAGGGCAAACATAGAGCAACAAGAAGTTAAAGTGCCTTGTATAAGTTTGTAGTTGGTGAAAATAAAATATGCATGCAACGAGCACTCTTAGTCCAGCAGACGCCATTGCGTGTATTTGACTTCAATCGCCAATCAGCAAACCGATCAATGAATGGGTACTACAAGTGTGAACACACTCTTAATTTGTATTCCAAAGCTGAACAAAGGTCTTACAGGTTTGGAACAACATGAGGGTGAGTAACTAATGCCAGAATTTTCAATTTTGGGTGAACTGTCTCTTTAAGATCTCTTCAGCAGATGTCACATTTGCCTTCCCTCAGGATCTTGACAGTGTACCCTTCTATCTAGGGAACGTTCTTGTCTTAATGTAGACACCAGTGAGAAACTAGCAGGAAGCAGTGGAATGCTCTTTTTAAAAGCCACGAACACCAGACAAGAATGCTGCGGTAGTTCGATATAATTGTTTGCAGCTCTGTCCTTAAAAGTTGCCAGATTGCATACAAACATGCAGCACAGACCTTCACTGGGCATGTGCCGTCAAGAGTTGTGGAACTGTTTAAACTCACACAACTGTTTGTGTTTTTGCCAGTCTGCAATTAAATTCGATTAAATTATGGTACAATCTTAGGGTTCATCATGAGTGATGATAATAAAAGTGTAAGTTCTGTTTTTGCATGTTGAGGCTTGCGTATTATTGTATTATCAAGTTCATTGACCCTGCGAGTTTTGGGTGGTGCTGGTGTGGCATTATTGTGCGTTCAGAAAGGGCCTGTTTACTAACAATGGCGTACTAAGCCCTATCTCTGAACGCTCACCTCGTAGACTTGGTAAAAAAGCATTGTTGGCTTTTAATTGGCTGATAGTCGCTGCACAAAAGCCTTTTCTCTCTCATACAAGGGCCCCACCTTTCAGTTTCAACTCCCTGTGGTACAACTGAATTTTCTTGGTTGTTTACTTCCTCACAGTCGGTCCTAGTCATTGATGTTAACAAAAGTTATAGAGTTGTGGATGGCACTGAGTGATCATAAGTGACGTTCCTTTTAAAGTTTTCCTGTTTGTCACAGAGTGGCTGGCTGCTAAGTGAAATCCTGTGTTGGAATGGAGGACGTCAGAAAGCCAGTTGCTAGCAGAGATGGTTGAATGTGTTTAAATAGAAAGAGTTTGTCAGGCTTGTTATATATCAAGTTAATGAGAGCTGCCCTTGGAGAGGTGGAAGCATGCCCTTCGTCTGAGCTTTGGCTTTCACTGTTCAAAGATGGATGATGGTTAAACAGTCACCCTGTCTAACCTCTACAGGGAATGGAAAAGTTCAACTTTTGCTTCAAGCTGCAGGAGGGACCATCATTCAAGTGCTTTCTTAGGAAGTTTGGCTGCTGCTGCTTTGAACAACTGATTAATTGCTCTGTATTTTTTTTATTTGGATATCAAGAGTTTGCAGGATATACTTATTGCTTGCTCACTAGTATTTGCCAGGGTTTTGAAGTTTTAGTATTTGTACTGCAAAAATCTTTTTTTTCAACATTTTTTTTGTTCTTTTTTCCATATTTAGATGGCAGTGGTCTTTGGCAGATCTTTGTTGTGTCTAGATGTCTTTTTCACAGTTTATGCAGAAGAGATTATATTTTATGTTAAAATGTACAGTTGAGGTCAAAAGTTTACATATAGCTTGCAGAATCTGCAAAGTGTTAATTATTTTACCAAAATAAGAAAGATCATATAAAATGCATGTTGTTTCTTAGTTAGTACTGAACATATTTCACATAAAGTCATTTACATAGAATCCAAAAGACCAAATAATAGTTGAATTTATAAAAATTACCCTATTCAAAAGTGTTCATACACTTGATTCTAAATACTGTGTTGTTACCTGAATGATCCACACCTGTGTTTTTTTGTTTTTGTTTAGTGATAGTTGTTCATGAGTTCCTTGTTTGTACTGAACAGTTAAACTGCCTGATGTTCTTCAGAAAGTCCTTTAGGTCCCACAAATTCTTTGGTTTTTCAGCATTTTTGTGTATTTGAACCCTGTCCAACAATGACTGCATGATTTTGAGATCCATATTTTCACACTGAGGACAACTGAGAGACTCTACAACTATTGAAGAAAGTTCAAACGCTCACTGATGCTCCAGAAGGGAAAAAAAGAGCAGGGGGTGAAAACTTTTTGAATTTGAAGATCAGGGTAAATTTAACTTATTTTGTCTTCTATGGGAAACATGTATCTTTTGTAGCTTCTGAAGGGCAGTACTAAATGGAAAAAAAAAAAATGATATTTAGGCAAAATAAGAAAAATGTACACATCTTCATTCTTTTCAAAAGTTTACACCCCTGTCTCTTAATGTGTTGTTTTTCCTTCTAAAGCATCAGTGAGCATTTGAAACTTCTGTAATACACTGTAGTTGCATCTGAGTCCCTCAGTTGTCCTCAGTTTGAAAAGATGGATCTCAAAATCATACAGTCATTGTTGGAAAGGCTTCAAATACACACAAATGCTGAAAAAAAAACAAAGAATTTGTGGGAGCTGAAGGATTTTTCTAAAGAACAGCGGGCAGTTTAACTGTTCAGGACAAACAAGGGACTTCTTCAGCAACCATTTTATAGTAAGTATAGTCAAGTTTTGCAGAAAAAAATTTACCGTCTTGACACAACCACAATCCTCCAGTTGTCAGTTCACCATTTTGACTGCGTGATCTCCATCTCCATCTCGTCTCTTTGTGTTTAGTGGGAGGCCGGTCGCTCTTGCACTGACCCGTGCAGGGGGGCCGTAAAACAATCTAGCAGTTAAACTTCAAACTCCATCAAAATCCTCCTCCCCCGATTCTGTCCACACACGCGTGCACACGAGCCAAAGCCGATGATCTTTTGTTTGAACTAAACCTGAGAGGCCATGCATAACCTCTGACAGAATCCTAAATATGTTGTCATTTTCGAAAGCTTTTATTTTGTATTAATTCTGCTCTTATCTATCGTTGTCAGCAGTTGTGTTCATTAGAAATCTTTGCTGGAAACCATAATATTTTCCCTTCGGACTGGCCAGTGTTACGCTAATTCTTGGGAACGTCTCGTTCTCTGGTTACACAGAAGTGTGGTGTTAGCTTGCGGCCTGTCTCGCTCTCGCTGATATGCCTGAGCTGGTTTTGTTTGCTCGTTGACATGGAGACTTCGGCTGTACGACAACTGTCTGCTCTGATTCCAGGATGTGCGATTTTATAAAGTAAATTCTGAAATTGTTATATAATATATTACATAATATTCATCTAAAGGTCCATTACATAAATGGCATTTTTTACATTTACAGTGCTACTAAAACTATTTAATTACATTTTGTTTAAATTTGTGGTTTTCTAATGAGTATCCTAAATATAAAAAAAGCAATGCTAATTTATCTTGTTTCTTCCTTGAAATAGCAACAAGCCAATTCTGTATTTTTAAAAGTCATGTCTGATTCATAGCCATGTAAATTCATCTACTTAAAGCCATATTTTTGTGCTTGTTTGATAATACTGACCACCGTGAGCTTGGTAAACATCAACATCAAACCCTTAAGCAGTTGCTCTTTTGGCACAGTGTGTGTTCTGCAAAGACTAAATATCCTCTTAAATAGGGGTTAGAGTTACTTTAGCTTCTCCACCACAAGTATTTGTAATGATAGAAACAAGTCTTCACTATGGCAACACTTTATTATAAAACATTATGGTGCTTTTTCATGATTCCTCTGGAGCAAAGATCTTATTGGAAAAGGTAAAGGTTACATAAACCATGTTTCTTTCAATAAGCAAGTCAGATGGTTAGTTCATGTTCTTTTTTTTTTCTTATTTTCTGTGGGTTGAGTCTTTCTCTCTGAATGGAGAAAAGCTTGACTTGTTTGCACTACAAAGCCTATCCAAATTTCCCAAGGGGATGTTCCACAGGGAGAGCAACACATGCTACATCCTGTTCGTGTCACAGGGGCAAGAGGGCCCTCTCAACCCCCTAAACCCTTCAACACAAATGCGGTACAACTCTGGCATCTTCCACAGGCCTTGAGAGTAACGCCCCTGCCGTTTCGGCAGGCTCCCGCAAATTAACGCAAGGCCCTGTTGTGCGGATTGTTCATGCATTCCTCCAGCATGACTCTGGCATGCACATTTAAACTGCTAGTTCTCCGTGCCTGTTGTAGCCATTCAAATTAAAACCCTTGGCTATGTTCGGAATGAAGTGCTAGGCTTACTGCATGCTGAGTATTATATGTCGAATACAGGCCACTACTTTTTTAAACGCTGTTTGAAATTGTATGCATTATGCAGTAAACATTTCTTTAAGTAGCAGACTTCTTTGTAACATTGTGGGTTTTTTAAAGAAAGTTTATGTAGCTTTTGGCTTCTTTTTTTTTAGCTTTATCACAAATGAATGGTGGATGATATGACAAATCTTAGGTCTGTCTTGAGTAATTTTATTTCATGGTAACAATATATCTCACAATAGGGCTGTCACGATTCTTCGATTTAATCTAGTACTCTATTTAAAAAAATCTTTCACTCTTTTTACATTATGTACATGCATTATGTACTGTATTTGAACGGTTTTGTTCGATAAAACTATACTAAACTTGCTTTTGATACTTTATTTGAACTAATTATTATTGCCTCTTTGCTATGCATTTTAAGTTATTTTAAAGGCTTTTGTTCACTTAGGTTTATTTTTATTACCACAAAATTAATTATAATTATCTGATTACTCGATTAATCGTCAGAATAATCGACTGATTACTCGATTACCAAAATAGTAATTAGTGACATTCCTATATCACAATATGGCTATTTATCAATATCACAAAAAACTAAATAAAAAAAAAGCTTACTGAAGACAAGTAAACAGTCAGCCATTAAATAAGTATTACAAGCAATAGGACCAAAAAATCTACAGTAGAACAAATATATTAAAAAAATCCTGCATACATTGTATAAAGTAACCAAATGTCTAAAACACTGCATATTCTTCACTGCGTAAATTAACTATACATTTCTTCTTTACAAACATGATTTAGTCAAAATCAGTGACATTTTCTCTTGTTGTTTGATTAATATGAATGACAGACTGCTGTCACTTTAAGAGCTTCCCGGATTGTTTTCTTTCTCAGCTGTTTGCTTTCACCTAAGACCTAAATTACTGTGTTTACGAGGATACTTGCAAAGACAGGCATTTTGACACATACCAGTGTGTATTTAACCATTCAAGTGGCAAAAATAACTCTTTAGTAGACGGTTTGCACTTACGGCAAAATTTGTTCAGTTACCCAGACACGCAGATATATTGGCGATACTCGGATGTAAACAGCAGCGTGGTTTTCACGGTTAATGTACTACTGAATACGTTGTTCTGCTAATTTATGTTGTCTGAAAAAAATGTGTGAAAGCTGCTAAATCATATAGAGACTTGGTAAGCAGGAAAGGGTGCAATATTTTGACAAACTAAAGTTAATGGTGGTAAAGATACGTATTAAGATATTAGCCTAATATTTCACCTACCAGACCGGAAATGATAAGAACAAACATAAATGCTGTCAAGATTCTTGCCCTGGAAATCCTGGTTCAGTTTGGCCAACCAGAAAATGCTGTTTGTTCCTCAGACAGTTTTTGCACTCATCTCCTTGATTTGTTAAAACTTTTGGCAGTCAATGCTTAGTACAGCCCAAAACATGACAATAATTGACCATTTTCAGCAGCAATAATCAGCAAAATATGCGTGTTATATTCGGTTCAGTAGCATTGTTTACATTCAGTGCCGCCAATATGGCCGACTGATGAAGTGTTGTGAAAACACACTATACTCCCACTCTCTATGAACACCGACCCTAATTAAACCCTAATTAACACCTGAACCAGCTAATCAAGGTGTTCAGGATTAGGTGTGTTTGAGCTAAACTCTGCAGGAGGGTTGCCCTTCAGGAGCAGGATTGGACACCCCTGCCATATAGTACTATGGGAATTGTATGGTAATGTGCTATTCTGAACATAGCCACTGAGTTGCAGTGGCTCCTGCAGGTTCTTCGGGGGGAAAAATCTGAAAGGAAACGGAAATAAGCCAATATTTGCCTTATGTTTCACACTTTAGGCGTTGACGTTAGCTAGACGTGATGAATGAGACGCTGGCTAAATCGCCTTATCCTGTAATCCTATTGAAACCTCTCACTTGCTTCCAGACGTCTATGCTTATCATAGCACAGATAAACCAGGAAGAACCTTTTGTTGTGTCTGTCTATATGCTATTTCCTTATTGTCTTTTGTGACCGAATCATTCAGGAAGTGAAAGTGTTCAAGCTGTATTGATTTCCTGTGGCACTCTAGATAATATTTAGTTAAGAATTTTAGATGTATAGAGAAGTAATGGAAAACAAACACTGCTTGACATTCCATAACAAATGTATAAACCTATTTTTTCAGTGATATTGATTGAATTCTGCATCTGAATACAGTGTTTTAGTTGGACCTCTGAAAGCCTATAGCTATGAGGTGAAGGGGACACGGGATTCTGAGAGGCCGGGCTGTGTTGACTCAGACTAAACAAACAGGTGTCTGGCCCTGGCTGCTGGGTGAAGCCAACTTGGCTCCTACTGGGGCCTGACTGAGGAAATTTAATTTCTCATGCCCCTTATGGTGCGTTCACACCGCACACTTTGTCTGCGTCAGGCAACGCACCTAACGCATCTAGTTTGACGCATGTACGTTGAAGCTGGCAACGCTTGCTTTTTGGTGCGTTCACACCGCACACGTCAGGCAACGCTCCCAACGCATCTAGTTTTCTGCACACTTCCCCTGAATAAACCATGGCAAACTATTGGGACTGGACATTTTGGAATCCTCTCATGAACATGTTTCGCTAGCTAACGAAATGGGAAATAATTACGTTGAGAAAAGATTTGACAACCCCATCTCTTCAGCGATCTTCATCCAAGCAAGTTCCTTTACATTCCTGTCTTTATACAACAACGAGGACGGATCATACAATTCTCTGCGATTGCAGACGGCTAGAATAAGTTTGTAGCCGTCTTCAATCGCAGAGAATTGTATGTTTTTGTTTTTTCTGCTCCCGCTTCATTCAAAATACGTGTGGTGACGTCGCTACAGTAAGACGCTCTGATTGGTTGACGCACTGCGTCAAGTGCGTTAAGTCCGTCAAAAGTTCAACCAGCTGAACTTCTGCGTTGCTTGCGTTGGCTGCGTTGACGCTTGAAACGCAGGTAACGCTTGAAAAGTTGACGGATCCAACGGACACAACGCAACGCAGAGCCTCTGACGGACCTCTGACGGACTCAACCATGACGGTTTGGGCGGTGTGAACGCAGCATTAGATCATACAAGGACAAACCAGAGGTGAACAAGGTCTGACATGCAGTTTTATATTTGTTGATATGAAATTTTGAGTGTAAGAGAGCCAAACTGAAGTCTTGTTAATGTCCCAAGAGCGCATTTGTTAAATAGAGGAGGCATGTTGTCTTGGCACAATTTTTTCATATACTCTATATTAGTTGTCATTTTATACTTCATGCGTGTGCTGCTGCCATTATTATTCAAATTCAACATGTGATTGTTGACTTTGGTTTGTTTGATCAGGCCTTTTTTCATATAATCACATGGACCTGTTCTCATCCCCCACCATGACTATGCTTTGTTGCAGTCAAAGCAGTGACTCAGAACATTGCCCCCCTCTTGGCTTGAACTCGGTGACCCTTTGTTTGGGAATGCTGTCGTTTCCTCCATGTCGACAAACGACAAAACCACATTTTCACCACTGCTCATAAAACAAATGCCGACCATGATTCCAGCCTAGAACGACTGTGGTCTCTAAGCTGATGAACCTTGTGCTTCCCCCTCAACATTCCCACTCAAATGTACTTTATTTGTGCACCAATCTTTTCTACTCTAAACTGTATTTGAGATTTTACTCAGCAGTGTTTCCTTGCAGTTCCTCTTCCCCTTTGGGAGCACTCTAATCCAAAAATACAAGATGTTATTATGATGTTTACAAAAATATAGCTTGTGTAACTAGAGATGTTTGTTTTTTGCATTGTGATATAAGAGTCGCCCATGTCTCTACCTCCATTCTGGTACTGCAAAGATGTTTAGGAGCTATTGTGTGTAGGAGAGGTCTTGAGCAATGGGACTGGGTCTTGGCTTGGGTCTTGAGAAGACCGCAGTCTTGGACTCACATCACTGGGTCTGGACCTTGCATCATTTACCTAAAAGTTATTGGGTTTCGTATACACCTTTGATCTTTACTAATTTACGAAGTTACTAAGATCAAAGGTGCTCATGAAACCCAATAACTTGAAGGGTAAACAGTGTCCTCCTTTGGATATACACATTTCAAGACATGCGTAATTCCTCCTTGTAGTCAAACATGTTCTGGTTTGGGCCATGGCCTAATGCCTGTCTCAAGCTTTGGACCAGAGTGACCAGAGTGAATCAAGACCCAGGCTGAGAGTACCAAACCCTCTAAGCAGCAAACCCTTAGTAATATTTCCAAGGGTTTTCATAACCTAGGGTTTCTACAGGGTCTTAAATTGCAATTTAACATAGATCTAAACCACAGGATGCAGACCCAGAGCTGTGAGTTCAATAACCAGTCTGCTATTTTAATCAATTTCAATAGAGAAAATACTTTATTTATTGCAGAACTTATTTGTACTTTGCACAGTGGCCGAATGTCAATTGACTGCGGTTTTGTTGAGACCCTACACCAGGGGTGTCTAATCCGACTCCTGGAGGGCCAATCTCCTGAAGATTTTAGCTATAACCAGCTCCGTTTTTTTGCCTGAAAGTTTCTAGAGAGTCTGAAGACCTTGGTTAGCTAGTTCAGGTGTTTAATTAGGGATTAGGGTTGGAGCTGAATTCTGCAGGACAGTGGTCCTCCAGGAACATGTTTGGACACCCCTGTCCTAAGCCAAGAACTAGACCCATACAAATGTCACTTTAGGGGCACACAACAAAAAAAGCTCCGATCACAGCATCCTCCATTCACCAATTGTTGACGTTTGTAAATGCCGCAAAAAAAAAAAGACGTCACTATCGGCCACTTCAGAATTCCTGCTGCTGGTGCGAATGCAGGCCAAGGGGGGAATTGGTTCGGTAGGAACTACCCTGCTGGCTAGTTCCTATAAGTTCTAAGAGATGATAAATCGTTGCAACACGAATCGAGAAATAATTCAGCATCAATTCTGAGATTTTCCAAACACATCGTGATTCTTTCTCAAATTCTTTCTCTGGGCTTAGTTTGTGTTTACATTAAAGGGTTAGTCCACTCCAAAATGAAAATTGAAAATGATTTTTTTTGTTTATTTTGTCACATTGACTGCCAGAATAAATACCACTGTCAATATTTTTTGTACGCAAAGAAAAAAAAAATGACATCTTTATTCAACAATTCGTCTCATCTGCATCACCTTAGCGCCATTTTGGAGAATATCCACTGGACGCAAACAGTGTACGCTGTTCTCTCAGCCGCACCACATGGATACGGTGTTTTCATTCTTACAAAAAAAAAAAAACGTAGAAGACGTATCCGCGTGGTGTGCCTGACAGAGAACAGTGTACGCAGTTTCCGTCGAGCGGATATTCTTCAAAATGTCGCTTCTGTGATGCAGATGAGATGAATTGTTGAATGGCAGATGGACTATTTTGACGATGCCTTTCATACTTTTTTGGATCTTGACAGTGGTATTTACCTGGCAGTCAGTGAGACAGTGACAGACCTCCCGGTTTTCATCCAAAATATCTTACATTTTTCAGAAGACTAACAAAGCTTTTACAGGTTTGGAACGACATGGGGGCAAGTAATCAATGACAATTTTTTTATTCTGGGGTGGAGTAACCCTTCAAACTCGCGTCATAAAAGCATTTAGAAAAAATAAAACATGACTCAGTCGAACACACAAGTGCTCTTCAGCACTCCTTTTTGTGAGCGTTTGAGTGTGCAGATGAAAACTAGATTAGAGCGCCATCTTCTGTTAAAATCTAAATTTAGAATCGATTCCAAAGAGAATCGCGATGTATTCGGAAGATCTCAGAAATTATCCACTAATCGATTTATCGTCCCATCCCTACTAAGTTATTAGAACTACGAGGTGTGAAAGCCCCTATGTGGAACTCTGAAACAGCCATCAGCGACGTCTTTATTTGTGGTATTTGCAAATGTCAACAACCAGTAATTGGATGACGATGTGATTGAAGCTATTTTTGTTATATGCCGTGGGTTTCATGATAATGGAAATTTACACAATTTGAAAGAGCAAAAAAAATAAAAAAATTTTTATGACAACTTGAAAAGAACACAACACTACAGACAGCAATAACAACATTTACCTGTAAAATGTTGTTATTTCTGTTTTCCATGTAAATATGTTTACACAGCTTTTTAAAAATGCAGGATAACCAATGTTTCATATGCGTTTAGCCAATCAGAATACACTTACATCACTGATAGTCCCTATGGAACTGTTGTAGTCCCTACACTAAAGTAGGAGCTAATTTAGTTCCCCCAAACAGAGTTCCTAGAACATAAACCGTTTCTAGTTCCTGTGGTGTGAACAGGCCAAAAATGGGGTAGCTTACCTCCGTCAGTAGTTCGAGGAACTATGGAAAAGTTCCTTCGGTGCAAAAGGCCCTATTGATGTGGTTTTAGGACGACCGCAAGATAAAGACTTCAGCTTTGCTTTGGATGCACTGAGCTACTGTCATGTCCAGATCCCAGTCCTCCTCTCTCTCCTTTTGGTTTTCTATCCTCTGTCTACTGGGGATGATCAGTCGTAATTGGCATCTTACCTTGGATTAAGGTACAAGAAAATTTTGCTTTTGTAGTGCTTTTACAATATGCACTATGTGGTTTTAAAGAAATATGCTGGTTTTGGTATCTACTTAATCATTTTTCCCTACTTTGTATATCTTTTTGATAGTTGTGGTATAAGGTAAATGAACATCTTAGATAATCTTTTACATATTTATTTTGTAAGTGTAGTGTTTAGTCTTGTCTGCATCTATTGTGCTAGATATAGTGAGTGGGCTTAGCTTGAGAGGATGGAATCAGTGGTTATAATTAGAACCAGCTGATTATCCCTGTACCCCATCCTGTTGAGCTTCAACAGTAGCCCTTTTATTCAGCTAAAAGAACAAGAGAACTCGCCTAAAGTAGGAGGCTGTGACCCCTCTCATAATGTCCAGCCCTGTCCCCACCCTGCCTCCTACCCCTGACTTGCTGTCAATATGTTGTCCTTGTTTTAGATTCCTACTTCCTGTCTGTTACCGCCTGTCTTGCATGTGTAGGATAGTGGGGCTTTTGTGGGGGTTTATGGGTTCTCAAAAAGCCCAAATGTGGTGCTTGAGTTTCAGCGGTGCCAGAACGCAGGCCAAGGCACACAAACTACGGCCCTCTCTCTAGCCTCTAGACATGAATCTGTTGAGGGTAACCACTGGCTTGCTGACTTTGCAGTGTTCTGGCTGAGTAGGTCCATCCAGGAGGCCTCATATCAAAGCTAAGTTCAGGTTTTATGCATGCCTGACCACGTCAATCTTTGTAACAGCATGCCCCCTCCATGACTGCCATGTTCTCTGATCTGTCTGGTTGACACTTAGCCAGGTTCTCAGCATCCACAATGCCGTCTGGCTTAGGATGGGTCATCACCTCTCTCCCCACCGTAGATCTAGCTGATTAGTTGAGATTTGGAAGAGGATCAGCTGGCTAAATGGTTGGTGTTGGATTTGGGGCAGGGGTACTTGGTGAATCAGCATGAGTGGAAAAAGCAGCAGGTGGGTTGTCTGATCTCTTCCTGCAGACTAGGGAGGGGAAAGGTATTCTGGGAATTCCGCCGGCACGGGAGCCGTAGAGGGGTTCAAGTAAAGTAGCCTGGCATGGTATTAACAGAATTGAAGAGATTAGTCAGTTGTCCAGTTTATAACACCTAAGCTCTGTTCCAAAACCTAGTGAGCCACCTCGCTGTCAACTGTCTGCATACTGCATACTAAGTTAACACTCACTTGTGTGTAACAATTGCATACTCTTCTCGAAAAATGACGGTTGACAATACTCGGTTGATGCCAGATGTTTGCATTTTGCTAAGCTGATGACTCTTATCCAAGCACAAAAGCAGAGAATACACAAATATTAAGCGGGATTTCAGTCAATTCGGAAGTCAGAAGTTAGCATGTTGCTAAGCTCATGCCTAAGTAATATTAACTATAGCTAAAAAACATATCGAGCAATTTTGGTTTAGTTTAGGTTTGATTAAATGTTTTGGTACAGGGTTTGTACAAGGTGCTTAAAGTACTTGAATTTGACTTTTTGAAATTTAAGGCCTTTATAACCCTTGAAAATATAAATATTCCTGAAGAGTTACTTGAAAAGTGCTTGAATTATTGCAAGACAATGTATCTATGAAATAAGTGTTGAATTTTTTTCTTTTAACGCAAAATTAACGGAATTTAAAAAAAAAACCCATAACTGTTTTGCTTATTTCAGTTAATGTCAGAAAACTAGCAGACTATGCTAGTAGTAGTACTGACAGTGTTGTGTAAACATGGCTCAAGATGCGAAAAGAGGAATAGATGAACTGAATCAATTGAGTTGAACTACTCTGATTGATTCGATCTCTTAATTTCAAGCGATTCACTAGCAAAAACCAGATCAAATTAAAAGAGCCATTCATTTTCAAAATTGCGACATCGCTTGTAATTATAAAAAAATAAATAAAAAAAAAAAACAGTAGTGATGGGTAAAATGGAGCTTTTTAAAACGCTGAATGAGTTGAACCATTGCGTCGCAAAATGGTTCCTGTTTCGAAGTTCTCCAATTGGATCATGTATCGTGAATCATTTGTTTCACATTGGGACTTCAAATCGCGTATCACGAATCATTTGATTTAGATTGGGATTTAGGAGCGGGTTCGCAAATCATTTGACTTAGATCGGGACTTCAAATCGCATATTACAAATCATTTTAGATCGGATTTACGGTAGTCAACATTTGAATTGGATCAAAACCTTTAATCAAATTTGTTTTAAAACCAAAAAAGAATACCCGTTCTTGTCTTAGGACAGTTTTGATGAACTTTTTTGATCCACTTCAAATGTTGACTTCTATAGATTGGAACTTTGCATATCGCAAATCATTTGATTCAGATCAGGACTTTGGAGTGTGTATCGTGAATCATTTAATTTTGATCTGAATGGGTTTGTGAATCATTTTACGAATTTAATGAATCAAATCAAATGATTTGCGATACGTCCCAATCTAAACCTAATGATTCACAATACACAAAGTTCCAATCTAAGTCAAATAATTTGCAGTCTGCGCTCTGAATCCTGATCTGAAATGACTGTCTGCAAATCATTGTTCAGATCGGGATTCAGAGTGTGGATTTCAAATATTTTGCTTTAGATCGGGACTTCGAAGCAAGTATGGTGAATCGATTGTTTCAGATCACGATTTTGGAGCAATTTCGTGATTTTTTTTTTTTTTTTCTCTTCTCCATTTTTATTAATATATTCTTCATCTATTTCTTTTTTTTTTTTATTTGAAAGATAAGTGAGATCTCTGATTGAAGTCCTTGAAAATCCAAAAAGTTGTGCTTGAAAATTCCTGGAAGTACATATAGTGTAGTAGTGTGGTACAGATTTCATTTGACACTATTTGTACGAACCTTGTTGGTACTTAGTGCTAAATAGAGATGCTTATTTAACTTCTCCGCCATGTTGGATGTACACTTTTCCTGAGATTATTGCAACCCATTCTGAGATTACCTCATCAATTAAAAATGCATAAGATACTGTTATGTTGTAATTTTCAAAGCTTCCTCAAAAACAGTACTCTTATTCTGTTAGTGGGTTTGAGTTGGGTTTCTGCTTTTTAGAGAACTGAAATTCTGTGCTCTGTTTCAAGTGAGCTTACAAAGACGGTATTTTGAAGGCAGCATAGCCACGTTCCCAACATGGAGGCTGTTCTACAAGGTAATATGTCATTTTATTTACATTTTAGACAGCATCGCATATATCCTTCACAAAAAATTTAATCTCATAATACATTGTTATGAGCTCAATCAAAAATTAAATATTTATAGAAAAGGAACAGAACTTTAGTCACGAGCGTGTTAGTGTGTGTGTGTGTGTGTGTGTAAAATGTCTTTGTGTTGGTAGTGTGTATATGCGTTGTTCCTGTGTGTCCACATTAGGAGTGGGGCCTCAGATAACCACAAGGACCTCCTAAAGGCTAATATCTCACCCGGGGCAGATAACGGAACAATAGTTGGGGGCGGTTTATCATCCTTAGTGAACAGAAGGCAGGGGCGGTGTTAACACTCCAATGTCACTTATTTCCCAGCCCTCTGTGTTAGGGACTGCTGCTAGTCATCACATTAAAATTTGTATCTTACTGTTGGCTAATATGTGTTTTTTTGTGTGTCAGCTGAGATTTGGGTGTTGTCTAAATGTCTGTTTGACAGTGGTTGGGTTTGCCGTGTGTTGTGGGTTAAGGGCTGTGGTTTTGCCACTCACGCCTGGGTGAAGCGTTACACCCTCTTGCAGCTTGCAGGTGGGCAATGTGCTTTGCGGCCAGCCGCAAGATTCCACTGAGTGGCATATCCTCTGGCATCAGAACTTCTACTTCTAGTAGAGAAACCTTGTGTGGAGGAAAAATAGAATAGATGGAGTTAGAAAGAAACTCCTCTCTCTGATTTTCATTTACATCCTGTGCTGTGCAAAACATTTTTGATTTGTCATTTTCAACCCTTTCTAACTGATACTTCTAATCTTTGGTCTTTCTTGCAATTGCAGTATATTCTCATCTGTTGTTCAACTGAATAACAAGCCTTTGTGACATTTAAACCCTCACAGTTCCATAACATTGTGCAGTATACCAAAAAAATCTGATTGTTTTAATTTGCTAGGCATTTAAGACACATGCACGTGATCAGTGAACACCTCAGGCTATCTCTATTATTGAGTCCTGGAAACAGATGCAAATAATGGATTTCCGGTTATTCATTAGCTGCAGTTAATTTTTTACTGAAGGTTTTTAATGGAAGGACCTGGAAGGGGGTGATCATTATGAATGTAGGCAAGCTAATGTACTCCTAATAGTTATTAGGGTCGAAGTTTTGTCTGTTAAAAGCCCCAGCTGATCTGCGTTGTGTGGCATGATGCTTAGACGCTAGTTTGTACTTGCATAATTAAATATTCTGCATTTTCAGAAATGTCATGTTGCTAACTCACTCACTTTCTTTCTTTTCCGCAGTGGCCAGTGCCATGAAACTGAATCCACAGCAAGCCCCATTATATGTAAGTATTGCATCATATTTTTGTTTTTGTTTCATTCTGTTAGCATGCTAAACCCTCTTTGAGAGTTTGCATCTCTAATTTGAAAAAAAAAAAAAAAAAAAAAAAAAAGATGAGACCTTCCAAATTTTTCAGATTTTCAGAATGCATCTAAATGTGAATAACTGGTTAAAAACTAGATTAGAGTACCATCTCGTGTTAAAAACTAAGCTCAGAAGTAATTCCAGACAGAATTGCAATGGATTCGGAAAATCTCAGAATCGATGCAGAATCATTTCTCGATTTGTGATGCAAAAATGTATCTTTCCAGCCCTAATACGAAGTAGTCAACCTTCGTTGCCAAAGGATTGATCCATCCTGGATCAATTCTGAGATTTCCAGAGCTATTTGGATTTTCTAAATAATAATCAGTTAAAAACTATATTAGAGCACCATATGCTCTATGTTTAGTTAAAAACTAAGCTCAGAATCGATTCCAGACAGATTTGTGATGCATATTGAATCATTTCTCGATTTGCGATGCAACAATTTATTTTCCCAGTCCTAATACAAAGAAGTCAACCTTCGTTTTTAAAAGATTAGTTGAACATCCTGACCATCCTGGATCGATCCTGGGGTTTTCTGATTTTTTCAGATTTTCCGAATGCGAATAATCAGTTAAAAACTATATTAGAGCACCATCTGTTAAAAACTAGGCTCAGAATCGATTCCAGTCAGAATTGTGATGCATTCGGAAAATCTCAGAATCGATGCAGAACCATTTCTCGATTTGCGATGCATCAATTTATTTTCCCAGCCCTAATATGAAGTCGTTGGTTGTCAAAGCATTAGTTGACCATCTTAGATCGATTCTGAGATTTTCAGAATTTTTCAGATTTTCCGAATGCATCCGAATATGAATTAATGGGTTAAAAACTATATTAGAGCACAATCTGCTGTTAAAAACTACGCTTATAATGGTTTCCAGACAGAATTGTGATGGATTCAGAAAATCTCAGAATCGATGCAGAATCATTTTTTAATTTGCGATCATGCAACAATTTATTTTCCCAGCCCTAATATGAAGTCGTTGGTTGTCAAAGCATTAGTTGACCATCTTTGATCGATTCTGAGATTTTCAGAATTTTTCTGAATGCATCCGAATACGAATAATCGGTTAAAAACTATATTAGAGCACAATATGCTGTTAAAAACTACACTTAGAATGGATTTCAGACAGTATTGTTATGCATTCAGGAAATCTCAGAATCGATGCAGAATTATTTCTCGATTTGTGATGCATCAATTTATTTTCCCAGCCCTAATACATAGTAGTCAACCACCTTTGTCAAAGGATTAGTTGACTGTTCTGACCATCTTGGATAGATTCTGAGATTTTCCGAGCATTTTGGATTTTCAGAATGCATCTGAATGCGAATAATCGGTTAAAAGCTATATTAGAGCACCATATGCTGTTAAAACTAGGCTCAGAATCGATTCCAGACAGATTTGTGATGCATATTGAATCATTTCTCGATTTGCGATGCAACAATTTATTTTCCCAGTCCTAATACAAAGAAGTCAACCTTCGTTTTTAAAAGATTAGTTGAACATCCTGACCATCCTGGATCGATCCTGGGATTTTCTGATTTTTTCAGATTTTCCGAATGCGAATAATCAGTTAAAAACTATATTAGAGCACCATCTGTTAAAAACTAGGCTCAGAATCGATTCCAGTCAGAATTGTGATGCATTCGGAAAATCTCAGAATCGATGCAGAACCATTTCTCGATTTGCGATGCATCAATTTATTTTCCCAGCCCTAATATGAAGTCGTTGGTTGTCAAAGCATTAGTTGACCATCTTAGATCGATTCTGAGATTTTCAGAATTTTTCAGATTTTCCGAATGCATCCGAATATGAATTAATGGGTTAAAAACTATATTAGAGCACATTCTGCTGTTAAAAACTACGCTTAGAATGGATTCCAGACAGTATTGTGATGCATTCGGAAAATCTCAGAATCGATGCAAAATCATTTCTTGATTTGCGTAGTAGTCAGTAATACGTAGTAGTCAGCCTTCCTTGTCAAAGATTAGTTGACCGTTCTGACCATCTTGGATAGATTCTGAGATTTTCAGAGCTTTTTGGATTTTCTGAATGCATCCGAATGCGAATAATCAGTTAAAAGCTATATTAGAGCACCATATGCTGTTAAAACTAAGCTCAGAATCAATTCCAGACAGAATTGTGATGCGTTCGAAAAATCTCAGAATCTATGCAGAATCATTTCTCGATTTGCAATGCATCGATTTAGTTTCCCAGCCCTAATATGAAGTAGCCAACCTTGGTTGTCAAAGGATTAGTTGCCCATCCTGACCATCCTTGATCGATTCTGAGATTTTCCGAATTTTTCAGGTTTTTCCGAATGTGAATAATCAGTTAAAAACTATATTAGAGCAACATCTGCTGTTGAAAGCTAAGCTCAGAATAAATTCCAGACAGTATTGTGATGCATTCGGAAAATCTCAGAATCGATGCAGAATCATTTCTCGATTTGCGATGCATCAGTTTATTTTTTTTTCCCCCAGCCTTAATATGAAATAGTCGACCTTGGTTGTCAGACGACTAGTTGACCATCCTGACTTATCCCTAGTTGATGGAAACTTCTAATGAGATCTTGTTGCTCAAAGGCTTACTCACATTCTTAAAGTTAGGCTGCATCAGCATGTTCTAGTCTTCGATCAGGGGGAAGGGTGCTGGGTAATTATGTTTTTTTTTTTTTTTTTTTTTTTTTTGGTGCTGACCTTTTTAATTAGACTTGCTTTAGGCAAAAGAAGCCAACATGTCAGCAGGATGTCTAACCGAAGACACCACAGTATTTTCAAATCCACGCTGAGGACCGGAACAGTTCACCAAAACAAACCTCTCTACTTGAACAAATCAGGCCATGTAGATTACTCTGGTTTTTGTGCATCCATAGTAATGTCAACATCCTGCCATGGATGTGACTTTGTTGACTGGAGATCTTATTCAGAGATACTTAAATCATACAATGCTGTAGTTCGTAATAACCAATGATTTTTATTTACATGCGGATATTTACTGTAATTTGGCGACTGGTCAGTGTCAATTTTAAACCCTGCCTGCAGAACCCATGGAGAGGAACATCTTAATTTCATCTACCAGAAAATAATACAACATATGTAATATAATCAATGCAAACTTATGAGATAAGCAGCAAATGAGGTAACAACAGTACAGTTACTCTTATATGCCCTTTGTCATGAACTTTAAAGCCACAGATGCTGCAATGATACGCTGTGTGTATCTGAAGCACACAGCTGTGGTTTGGTGCATTTGCTGTGTTCGTGTGTATTAGCATGTGTGTGGTTAAAGCCGCATGTGTGGTTTTTTCCATGTTTAGCTGTTGCAGGTGGATGGCTTGATGAGGCATTGTACCGTTTATTGTCAGGATCTTGATGCACTCACAGAAGTCGCAAATGTACTGTTTGTTTTCAAATTTTAATTTACATTTTAAGCTTGAAAATTGAGTCAAATGGAAACAAAATGTATGCATTGCGCATTGGATTATACTCTAAACAAAACTCGACACATTTGAATTTAGCCCCTTATTAACTATAGAAATTCTAGAAAAAATTACATAAACAAAAGCTAACCTCATTTTATAGTTAATTTTTATCAATCAGTTTCTTAGTTTTAGCTACATGACCGCTACAAAAACAAACAAAAGCTAAATTAATTTTTGTAGTTCATCTTTATTGGTAAGTTTCTAAGTTTTAGCTACATGACAGCTACAAAAACAAACAAAAGTAAATCATTTTTGTAGTTCATTTTTATTGGCAAGTTTCTAAATTTTAGCTACATGATGGCTACAAAAACAAAAGTGAGATTAATTTTTGTACTTCAGTTTCATTGGCAACATTTCTAGGTTTTTAATAAGTGACAGCTACAAAAACAAACAAAAGCTAAATTAATTTTAATTTTTTTAAATTAATTTTATTAAAAAGGTAGATTATTTTTTGTAGTTCATTTTTATTGGTAAGTTTCTAAGTTTTAGCTATATGATGGCTACAAAAACAAACAATCTAGATTTATTTTTTTGTAGTTCATTTTTATTCTTAAATTTCTAAGTTTCAGCTACAGGACAGTTACAAAAGCAAACAAAAGATAGATTATTTTTTGTAGTTCATTTTTATTGGTAAGTTTTTAAGTTTTAGCTACATTACAGCCACAAAAACAAAAGCTAGATTAAATTTTGTAGTTCAGTTTAATTGTTTAGTTTCTATGTTTCAGCTACAGGACCGTTACAAAAGCAAACAAAAGGTAGATTAATTTTTGTAGTTCCTTTTTATTGGTAAGTTTCTAAGTTGTAGCTACATGACGGCTACAAAAACAAACAAAATCTAGATTATTTTTTGTAGTTAATTTTTATTCTTAAATTTCTAAGTTTCAGCTACATGACACCTACAAAAGCAAACAAAAGCTAAATCAATTTTTGTACTTCATTTTTACTGGTAAGTTTCTAAGTTTTAGCTACATGACAGCTACAAAAATAAACAAAAGGTAGCTTCATTTATTAGCAGTTTTAAATAATGTTTTTTTTATAATTATGCTAGTTTAAAGAAGATCAGATCTTTTTGATGATAGTTTAGCAGGTGTAGAGACTCACTACTTTCATGGTTGTAGTAGAAGCTAATGTGAAGGAAACCCTCTCGGTTCAACACATGACGCAGGCTAATTTGCTCTCCTTAATTATAAACAGAGGAATGGCGGTTTGGGGTTTCCAAAGAAGCAAAGACATGTCATGAAACGTAAGCTGCACTTTGAAGTTTGCTTTTGCACTGAGTCTTGGTCTAAACTTGTTCTGATAAAATTGAGCTAAATGCAAGTAGCTAAAAGATGCACGGTGGTCTCTCACTCCCACAGCTCTCTCAGACGAGGCAGCTTACCGGGTGTTGTTTTAAGCACAGGGCGAAAAGGCCAGGCACTCCTCCTTTGGCACATCGACTTGCGAGATCCTGAAATAGACCAACGAACAACCGAAGTATCAACAGTACTTCGAGAACCCCCATGAGCCCGCTTCAGGTGCCAAAAATGCTTCCTGAAAAGATGGATCCTATATTCAGCTAAGCCAAAAGATTCTGAGGAAGATAAATTGGATTCTGGGTATTATAGATCTTTGGCTTAGAAAATCTTCCAAGGATTAGCACACATGGGCCTTAAAATATCTCCAGGCCTGCATGCGGCGTTAATGATTTGATGGATTGAAAAATCAACCATGAATCCTGAAAACCAAAATCCTGTGTTTGTTTATAAGACAGAGTCACCCAATAAACACAAAGATGCAGGATCACACAAAGACCGGTATCGTCGAATCTGAATCTCCGTGTTTTATGGACACAGTTGACACAGTCACCAGGGTGGTCTTTGTTTCATTTGTTTATGCTCTCGCCTTTGGCACTTTTCCTGGTCCAGCACCTGCTATCCATATTGGGCCGCCGTGCTCTAAAAGTGTCCCGTGACTGACTTGTGCATGTTAGCAGTAAAAATAAAAGATATTTACAATGAAAGAATGTTTCTGGTTTCTAATATGAAGATGGCTTCCATCAGTTACATATTTCTCGAGGCCTATGTATGCGTCATCAATAAAGTGTGGGCTTGGTTACCCGTAAACAGCCTTGGGACGTAGCAGTCAGATTCCTAAACTTTATGCATGTCACTCAGATCAAAGGGTCACCATAACTCTCATGCAAGTTGGTCATATGACCAGGCCATAAAAATCCCTTCCCAATCTCTGGGATTTAACCAGTAGGAAATCAAACTTAGTTACACTGACTCAAGATTTCTTGTGATGTAATTTGTGTCCTTGCTTTACACGTTCACCTATTCTTTAGTTGTCACTGACCATAGCATCAAGAATAGGGGTATGTGTTTAGAAGTTTAGAATATTTGTAATGTAAGTTTAGAGCCTAAGGACGTTTTTGTTGGCAGGAGATTTTGTCATACAGTAGTTTGTCTTTCACTTTTAACAACACTGAGATCTGTCAGTTGTTGATATTATTTGGTACTAGGTACTGTTTAAAACATATTTTAAGTGATTAGTACTTTTGACAAATATATATATAAAAAAAAAACTTGAAAATACCTCTAATTCAATTTAATTAGTTTTAATTTTATGTATTTAATTTTGTCAAAACAATAAAACAAGAAAAACAAACAATCAACTAAATAAACACAAATTAAATTGAATAAGTGTTATTTCATTAATTTATATTTGTCATAATATTAATAACAATAACCCCATATTAAATTGAATTCATTTTTTATTTGTATTTGTTGCTGTAATAATAATAATAATAATAATAATAGTAATAACCCCAGTAAATTAAATTGAATTTATTTATTTTTATTAAAATTTTCCAAAATAATAATAATATTGACCACAGTAAATTAAATTAATTTTATTTTATTTTATGTTTGTCATAATAATAATAATAATAATAATAATAATAATAATTACCTCAGAATATTACATTGAATTCGTTTTTTTATTTTTATTTGTTGTTGTAATAATAATAATAATAATAATAATAATAATAATAATAATGATGATAATAATAATAAACAACCCAAAAATATTACATTAAATTACAGTTTTTTATTATTATTTGTTTTGTCATAATAATAATAATTATAATAAGAATTTATAATAAGAATTAAAAAACATTATTATTACTATTATTTTGTCATTGTTATTATTATTATTATTATTATTATTATTATTTTTATTATTATTAAAAAATAAAAATAAATTTATTTTCATTTAATGGGGTCATTATTATTATTATTATTATTATTATTATTATTATTATTATTATTTAATTTAGTATTTTAATAAAACTCTGAATAAATTAATGTCAAATAACTTAATCAGACACAGCACATCAGAATTTAACATTCTTCTGTGTACCTTTTAGGTCTAGAAATATCAGCAGAAATATTTTGCAGACTCTTCTCCTAGACCCAGAGTTAATCTTACGATGAGGATTCAGTGGTGTCTCTGAAATCACTCTGCGGCTGTGATCATCAGCCAAAAAAAGCAGCTGACTGGCATTTGGCAAGGGCACCATGTGGCTTTTGCAGCCTGGCCAATGAAAACATCTCTCGCTAGGATGTCCTACTGCTTGCGTCACGCTCTAAAGGCCCTGTGTGTCAGACAAAACTTTGTGGCCTAGCATAGTAGCTAGGTAAATACAGTGTGGGAATACAGCACTAGCTTGTTACTTCGGTTTTAGATAGTATATACAGTCATTCTGCTTAGTCAGCCTTGTCAAGCGCATGTCGAGCCACTCTTTCTTTCTTGTTTGTTTAAAAAAAAATGAAATCTTATGTTGCTTCCTTCTCTGTCTGTGTCACTCTCACTCTCATAGTTTCCTTTCATTCAGAAACATTCTATAAATAAATGAAGATATCAAAGACGGAGGGTAGACTTTCTTCTTGTCACGCCTGCTGATTTGTTGCTGGTGTCAAGTGTCGGGTGACAGAGTATTAGGAATTGCTTGCACAGACAGTCTGGGAGTGATATTCCAGCCCAAATGAACATTTTTTGTTTGTTTTTGTCGGAATTGTTTACATACACACATACACACACATTTATATTTATATTATTTGTAAATAAATAGTTAGTCAAAATTGTAATTCAATTAAATACTAAGTCTAATGGCTTTAGAAACAGTTTTTATTCATTTATTACTTTTATCAGTTTTTTTTCTTTGTATAATTTATATTATTTGTAAATATTTGTTAATTATTTTTATTATATTTTTGTAGTTTTTTTGTGTGTGTTTTTTATTTTGTACAATTTTTTTATTTGTAAATACATGTTTTGGTCAAAATTATATTTTAATGAAATGCTCTTAGAAACTTTATTTTTTACTTTTTGTTTTGTGTCATTGTAGTTTTGTGTTTTTCTGTTGTTTTTTGTTTTTGTTTTGTACCATATTGTTTGCAAATATATAGTTTGGTAAAAAATAATTAAATACTAAGTCTAAGGTCTCTTAGAAACTGTTTATTATTTATTTATTAAATTTGTTTTATTTTATTGTTGTTTTTCTAGTTTTGGTGTTGTTTTGCTTGTTTTGTTTTGTATTCTTTGTAAATACTTATTTTGGTCAGAACTATAATTTAAATATATTAAATATTGATATTAAATATATATTAAATATCAAGTCTAAGGGCTCTCAGAAACTTTATTTTTTATTTATAAAATGTATTTTATTTCTGTTGTTGTTTGTTTGTTTTGTTTTTTGCTTTGCTTTTATGTTTTCTGGTTTTGTTTTGCTTTTTTGTTTTAAGTATTTGTAAATATTTATCATTTAATTAAATACTAAACCTAAGGGCTCTTCAAAATGGTTTATTATTTATTTATTAAATGTATTTTCTTCTATTTCTTTTTGTTTTCAGTTTTCTTGTTAGTTTTGTTTTTGGTGTTTTGTTTTTGCTTTTCTGTTTTGTTTTGTATCAATTTATTCATTAGTGAAATATTTTGGTCAACTTTAATTAGATACTTTAGATTGTGTTTTATTTTTGTATTTTTTTAATGTTTTTCTTTGCATTTATGTTTTGTGGTGTTCTTTTTGGTGTTTTCTTTCTTTTTTTTGTTTTGATTCATTTGTATAATTTAATGAAATACTAAGCCTAAGGGCTCCTAGAAACACTTATTTATTTATTAAATTTATTTATTTATTTTATTTATTTATTTTTTGTTTGTTTGTTTGGTTGGTTGTGGTTTTGTTTTGCTTTGTTTTGTTTTGTATCAGTTTATATTATTTGAGTATAAATATTTTGGTCAAAACTATAATTAAAGTCTGGGCTCTTAGAAACTGTTATTATTTGTTTATTAAATTTATTTTATATTTGTATTTCTGTTGTCTTTTGTTTTGTGGTTTTGTTTTTGGTGTTTTTATATCATTTGATTTTTATTTGCAAATATATATTTTGTTCAAAACTATAATTTAATTAAATTCTAAGTCTAAAGGCTCTTAGAAATGGTTTATTATTTATTAACTTTATTTTATTTATTTTTTGTTTTGTTTTGTATTAATTTATATAATCTAAGGGCTCTTAGAAACTGTTATTATTTGTTTATTAAATTTATTTTATATTTGTATTTCTGTTGTCTTTTGTTTTTGGTGTTTTTTGTATCATTTGATTTTTATTTGTAAATATACATTTTGTTCCAAACTATAATTTAATTAAATTCTAAGTCTAAAGGCTCTTAGAAACGGTTTATTATTTATTAACTTTATTTTATTTATTTTTTGTTTTGTTTTAATTTATATAATCTAAGGGCTCTTAGAAACTGTTTATTATTTATTTATTAAATGTATTTATTTATTTATTTCTGTTTGTGGTTTTGATTTGATTTGCTTTGCTTTGCTTTTTGTTGTCTGTTCCCCTTCCACCCAAAAACAGGAGTTACTAACATAACTACCATAATATAGCTTTTAAAAGAATTGTGGTTGACAATACCATAAATTAAAAGTGACATCTGAAGTATCTGAAGAGTAAAAAGTGCCGTTACACGCACATACACACCCACCGCAGACACAACTTTTATGACAGTAAAGTTATAATTATGAGGGTGGGGGAAAGCTGAAGACTATTTTTTTTTTCAACATTTGTTGATATGTATATAGGCTGTCGTTCTGTCGCTACTAGTTTGTAAAGAAATGTGTCCCTCTTAATGGACAGGTGTTGATGCCTCCCTGTTGTTTGAGGATCCAGTAATGATGATTTATAGGAGTCGAATCTTTGCGTTGTGTAATTTTCTACACCCACAGCCGATTAAACATGTTTTCAGTACTGCTTTTAGTCTTTCGAAAGACTTCCGCCATAATTTACAATGCATTTGAATTACTTTTCAGCCTAATAGTGACAGATAGGAATAGATAATTCTGTAAATGCTGTATATAATCTGTTTTCTTTTTCTTGTTCAGGGTGAGTGTCTGTTGACTGTCCAGCTCTGTGAGGAAGAGTGTGTGGAGGATGAAGAGGATGTAGAGTTTTACCTGCTATTCGCCGGCTCCACCCAGAGGCACGTTTCCAGCACTTTGAAAGTCAGCCATGTCACGCTTCAAGCCGTGTGCCCAGGTCAGTATTTAAAACACCAGCGGTCACGAAACACATTCCACGTCCGTGCCCATATACAGTATTTTATCAGGGCTTGATAATTGTTAGCTTCTTCCTGGAACCAGACGCTCATTACCTGCGGAGATCGACTCATTTACATTCCGGTCATGCCGGACCTGGTCCCTGCCTTACTTGGCACGTTGTCGCTTCACCTAATTATTCACCCGCAAAACTGCCCCAGTTACCACAGGGCAACCTCTGTATAACTGCCCTGAGCACATGCTTGAGCTGATTCAAATGTCCCAGTGCTACTTCTGAAGATTCATGGACAAGGAATGGCTATTAATGAACAGATACATTCTTGTGTAATGTAGTAATATGTCCAAAGAGGTGGAAGAAAATATAACAAGAGTCTGCAAACATATACATGTTATTTTTATTGGTGAAAAAATAGACTTGTCCCGGGATAGTGAGGGAGGGTTTGTTTTTCTATTTCTGTTTGACCTTCATACTATTTATTTAGTTAGTTAGTTAGTCAGTTAGTCATTTGTTTTTTTTATTTAGCTGTTTTTATATTTATGTTTATGTTTTTATTTAGATGTTTTTGTTTTTAGATTTATTCAGATGTATTTATTTATTTACGTATTTATTTATTTAGTCAGAGGTATGGGGTGGGGGGGGGGGGTTCTTTTTCTGGTTTTGTTTGTCTTATTGTTTTATTATTAAATTTTTTTTTCATATATTATTGTATTATTGTCCAATGGATGGTAGAGGAGGATTTATTTTATCTTATTTCATTTCATTTCATTTGCCCAAGTAATAGTAGGGGAAGGTTCCTTTTTCTGTTTTTAATTTTAATTTAATTTTATATATTTTTTTTTATTTTATTAGTAGGGAAGATTCCTTTTTCTGTTTTTGTTTGTCTTTTTATTTTATTTTATTATTTGTCTGATGGATGGTGGGGGAGGGTTGTTTTTTATTTATTTTATTTTATTTTATTTCTATTCTATTATTATTTGCCTGAGTGATAGTTGGGGAGGGAGTTTTTCTGTTTTTTATTTTTATTTTAATAATTTTATATATTTTATATTTTATTAGTAGCGGATTGTTATTATTTATCTGAGGGATAGTAGAGGATGGTTTCTTTTCTGTTTTTGTTTGTCTTTTTATTTTATTTTATTCTTTTTTTTTTTTTCTTTTTTTTTTTTTTTTTAGTATTTGTCCAATGGATGTAATTTGTTTATATTTTATTATTTTATTTTATGTTGTTTTTTTATTTTATTTTATTTTATTTTATTATTTTTATTTTATTGTTAGTTTTTTTTTCTATTTATTTATTTATTTATTGTTTGTCTGAGGGATAGTAGGGGCAGTTTTTTTCAGTTTGTTTGTTTGTTTTGTTTATTAGCTTATTTATTTATTTATTATTATTATTTATTATTATTTGTCCTAGGGATAGTAGGGGAGGATTTCTTTTTCTGTTTTTTGTTTGTCTTTTTGATTTATTTTATTTTTCTTTTATTAATTGTCAGAGGAATTTTATTTTATTTTGTTTTATTTTACTTTATTATTATTATTATTATTATTATTATTATTATTATTATTAATTGTCCGAGTGATAGTAGGGAAGGGTTTCTTTGTATTTTATTTTATTTAGTTTTTTATCTTTATTTATTTTTTGTTTATCTGAGGGATAGTAGGGGAGGGTTTCTTTTTCTGTTTTTGTTATTTTGTTTACTTAATTTGATAGTTTTATTTTATTTTTTTGTATATTTCATTTAATTAAAAAAAAAAAAAAGATAGACCTGGGCAATATGTAAGAACTAGTAAGCATTTACCCAGCAACAACCTAGAACATCCTACCAGCCCAGTGCAGGGGTTCTCAACCTTTTTTTATGCCGAGGCCCACCTCCTTCTCAGGTGAATTTTGCAAGTCCCCCCTATGCCTGACCTTTCCTCTAAAGGTGTTTATTTTTAAACCTTTTTTATTAACCAAAACATTTGTTTTGCCTTTTTATTCTTCTACTGCATGTTATAAAAAACCTCAAACAAAAAAAAACTAACTTTAAATTAAAGCTATACTTTTGAATTTAAAAGAAATCCCTCTGCTCAGTTCTAACTTTTTAACTAATATATATACATACATACATATACATATACAGATTTAAAGCTCCTGAATTCTTTAATCCAGACATTCTTTACAACTTCAGAGTACTTTTTCATAAGTAAGTGAACCTGCCAAACATTCAACAGGGAGATACCACTCACTGAACCTGTCCATTTGAACTGAACTGGCTGAATATCTTCTGTTTGTATCCATTATAAAATAAACATACAAATGAAAAATACAGCAAATGCATTTTAAAACTGTTTATGCTGGTGCTCAAAAATGCATAAACACCACTGACCCTCACAAGATCCACCTCTATGGGTGAGCATCCATTATAAAACACTCACAGGACATTCATTTTGACAACTGTGCGAAAATATTGTGAAATTTCACTCAAAAATAAAAAGCATGAACAATTTGTGAATCAATAGCGGACTTATGCTTGCCTAGACTCCGATATACAAAAGTGTCATACATAACGCGCGAGTTTGTTACTATTACTCTGATCATATTTAAGTTACCTTTAACTTGTTTCATGCAGCCAAGAGATGAAGTAGAGACCTGTATTCCCGCCGGGGTATAGGTTACTTTTATGCGGGCTTTTGCGGGCGGGAGTGGGACAAAACATGAATGTTGCGGGCGGGTGTGGGACTAAAATGTCCGTCCCTTGCAGGTCTCTGATGAAGTTTGCGTGCATTGGTTGGTAGTTTCGAGCTGCCGTTCAGTCTGCATTTAACAGTGCGATAGGCTTGCTGCGCCGAGTCCAAGGCAATCAATCACAGAACACGAGAGAGGCCGTGATTTGATCATTTTAATTTATAACATTATCAAATTAAACAATTTTAGGATAATATTTAAATTAATTTTAAGTCATCTCGCGGCCCACCTGGAGGATCACTGAGGACCACCAGTGGGCTGCGGCCCACCGGTTGAGAATCCCTGACTTAGTGGTACCCTAACAACCACCCACAACACCCTGAGCAACCGTCCACTAACAGGCACAATGCACTACTGTAATAAACTGAAGATTTATCTTGTAACCAGTGATGTTATTGAGAAATTTTTGCTTTTCATGGAACTAGTAGCATTGCGATCATATCTCCGTTTTAAAAAAAAAATAAAAACCAAAACACAATAGCCCCCCCACATGTGCAATTTAGCCAGTCTCCAAAGTCAAAAAAGGAATAAATTTCATCCGCGGCCCCAGAGCACTTCCGCAGAGGGTCACAGTAGATACAGTGTTATGGAATCCAGCGCAGACGTTTGGCACCGGTTTTGTAATCACTACTCCGGCTGAGCACTTGAAAGCTTTTCAGCAATGCATTAAGAGCGCATGAAGAATGGCCCTACTATCGTCCGCCTCAGGTGCGCCGCTGTCGGCCTGCCAGGGTACACTTTCAACCCTCTGTCTCTCTGCTGGAGGTCCATACTTTTGGTTGATTCCAAATGTTTGGCTGCTAAGAAGACTTTATCAGCAAAAACGGCTCAAGTGCTTTGAACCAAGACGGATGTCCCACTGAGATGTTTTGGCTGCTGGTGAGTGTGGATGTGTGGATCTACACACCAGCTCTGTCTTTGAGATGTGTGTTGTCGCAATGACATCTCATAACTGCAGTGAAACAAGACAGGCCTCCTGGCAGCCTTCGTGGAGAAGTTCTAATTGTTTATGAATGTTGTTTTTATAGTATGTCACCTCTGTCTCCGGCTGCTTCACTCTTGGAAATGGACATGAGTAGTGTTAATGCAGGAACATTTCTCAGTAATTATATCCATCTCCGCTCAAACACAGGCACTTCGTCTTCTGTTCATCTGTTGATGCGTAGCTGCCAGAATATTGAGCTTTTTTTTTTTTTTTAAATCAGTGTGAAGATGATTTAAAGGAGACCTCCCTGTGTGATTTGAGATAAATGGCTAGTTAGTTTAGTCATAATTGATTTATTGTTGACAAAGTCTTGGAAATGTTGGTGGGTGGTATAAATATTTCTTCATAGTCTGAAAACTGCACCAAAAATGTTTTGACTAGAATTTGAATTTTTAAGAAAAGCTCCATACTCATTGTTCCCTGATTCTCCAATCTAAATAAATAAATAGTGCTAAAATTGTGTTGCTATAAATTTAGTGGCATGTTTATTTATTTATATATTTTTTATTTAAATATGTTTATTAAAATAATTAAATTATTTTATTTTTGAACTTATTTATAATATTAATTAAAGATTTCTGTCTGAGATCTTGTGTTTATCAGCAAAATCACAAACATTTTTCAATTTATTTGAATTATTTATTATTGATCAGCAAAATCACAAATAGTTTATGATTTATTCATAATATTAATTTTTGATTTCTGTCAAAGCTAATATATGAGTATATATATATATATATATATATATATATATATGTGTGTGTGTGTGTGTGTGTGTGTGTGTGTGTGTGTGTGTGTGTGTGTGTGTATATATGTATATGTATATTCCTGTCTGAGATCTTGTGGACATCCGCAAAATCACAAAAAAATCAATTTATTCATGTTTTTTTCAATCAAAGCTATAAATATGAGTTTATTTATTTAAATCTGTTTATTTAAAATAATAATTTTATTTATTTATAATATTAATTATTCTATCCATCTCTCTGTTAATATATTAATTTTACAATTTATTTATATTAATTTATATCAGAGATCTCTCTCTCTCTCTCTCTCTCTCTCTCTCTCTCTCTCTCTATATATATATATATATATATATATATATATATATATATTTATTTATATATCTTAAAATCTGTTTATTTAAAATGTAATTTAAATTCATTTTTTAAATTAAATTCATTATATTAATTATTGATTTCTAAATAGATTTTTAATTATATAATTTATCATTTGTGTTTTAATTTGTTCATTTAAGTATGTCCGTTTATTCTTTATTAATTGTTACTTTTAATTTGTATTAGTTTATCACCTTGTGGATATCAGCAAAATCATAAAAAACATGATACAAAATAAAAATCAGACTCTCCTATGTTTGCTGTTTTTGTCTCATAACAGCTCATGATCGCAGTGAGACCGTGCGAGTCACGCTATGTCAGGCCCGGCCCGGAGGCTCGGTGGACCCTGTGGCTGAGGATCACTTCCAGTTCGTTCAAGACCTCGCCCTGGACATGGCCCAGTTCCTGGTCAATGCAGCTGGGAAGACAGAAGGAGCATTACTTCTGGACGAGTATCAGATCCCCCTGAAAGAGTGTGAGAGGTTGGATGATACTCTGGCTCTGGCTCTTAGACATCTGCCTCTACCGGCAGGCTGGAGCGTCCTGGGCACAGACTTGGACACGGGCACTTGCACAGGCTTGGGAATTGGTGAGTAGCCACTGTTTTGAAGGTTTTGCACTATGGATTTCAAACTAAAACAGGGGTGTCCAAACCTGCTTCTGGAGTGTGTTCAACTCCAGCACACTTGCCTCAAAGTTTCTAGTGAGTGAGAAGACCCTGATTAGCTAGTTCAGGTGTGTTTTAATTAGGGTTGGTTTACTTATCCCCATGTCATCCAAGATGTTTATGTCTTTCTTTCTTTAGTCGAAAAGAAATTAAGGTTTTTGAGAAAAACATTCCAGGATTTTTCTCCATATAGTGGACTTCAATGGGGATCAGCGGGTTGAAGGTCCAAGTTGCAGTTCCAACGATCCCAGACGAGGAATAAGCGAAACTAGCGAAACGATCATTCATTTTCTAAAAAAATTCTACATTTAAATACTTTTTAACCACAAATGCTTGCCCCCAACTTAACGCATTACGTAATCACGTTGGAAAGGTCACACGCGGTTAGTTCTTCATCTGTGAACTTTGGTTCAAAAAGTTATGGTACACTTTTAAAAATAAATAAAAATAGTTCTTTATTGCCATTGATGGTTCCATGAAGAACCCTGAACATCCATGAAACCTTTTAAATGCAGAAAAGGTTCTTTATATTCAAAAAAAGGTTCTTTAGATTTTTAAAACGTTCTTCAAAATGGTTCTTTTAGGAACTGTTCACTGTTCAGGTTCTTTGGGGAACGAAAAATGGTTCTTCCATGGTATCACTGCAAATGCACTCTTTTGGAACCTTTATTTTTAAGAGTGTAGGGCGAAAAAAATCCATCTCATTTTGTCCTCCAACTTCAAAGTTGTATGACATTTGTTGTTTTACAAAAAAGGAAAAAAGGGTGTTTGACTTTTTTTTGCATGTTCGCTTTGTAAACATTGGGTCGGTACTAGGGCTGGGCAATAAATTGATAACAGTAATTATCGCACAGTATAAATTTTCTCGATAAATGATAACAAGTGTTTGATAAATGTTCGATATAATGAAACAAAGTAGCGCTAGTTATTTGATCTCTCTCTCTCTCTCTCTCTCTCTCTCTCTCTCTCTCTCTCTCTCTCTCTCTCTCTCTCTCTCTCTCTCTCTTTAAAAGAAAAACCCTCAGTCAGAATAACTGAATTTCACCATATAAAAATGAGGTTGCTTCCATTTTTACTGATATTACTGATTTTGATAATGAACGTAAATCTGCATCTGGATCCTAACTCAGGCTATTGTCAAATGTATTTCTAAGAGACATTTTTTTTATAGTATTGTTAATATTATGAGTCAACACAAACCTGTTTCTTGATTTGAAACAATATTACTCATTAGAACATGTAGAACTAAGATTACTTACTAATTATTACTTTAAAAATTATTACTACTTAATGTGTGAAGTCGGGCAGGTGCAGGATGAGCATTTGTGGTTAAAAAGTATATCCATTTTTATTTTTCTCAGAAAATGACTGATCGTTTTGCTAGATAAGACCCTTATTCCTCGACTGGGGTTGTGTAGAGTCCTTTAAAGCTGCAGTGAACCTGCAATTCGGACCTTCAACCCATTGGCTCCCATTGAAGTCCACTATATGGAGAAGATTCCTGGAATGTTTTCCTCAAAAAACGTAATTTCTTTTCGACTGAAGAAAGAATGACATTAACTTTTTGGATGACATGGTGTGAGTGAATTATCAAAAAAAAAAAAAAAATTCTGAAGTGAACTAATCATTGAACAATTCTTTCAGCATTCTGGTTTAATTTTCTCACCAAGCTTGTCTCATTCCATTCTGGGACTTTTCTCCATAAAGTTTTTTGCCATAAAATTTGGCGAAAGGATATATTTTGGAAGCCAGCATAATTATGCTGGTGTCACTTTGAAAGTGTCTGGAAAATGATTACTTCTTATGACTTGAGCTGCTTTCGCAACCAGTGAGAGTTTGGAAAACTTTTTTTTGTTTCATCAAGGAGGCAGCTAAAGGAAAATATTTTTTTCTTTTACACGATTTGTGTGTTTTGTAAAGGTGGGTTGTACCAAGGTTTTTAGAACACGTTCAGGGAAGGCCTTCAGTACAGCCATGAACCTGTTTTTTTTTTTGTGTGTGTGTTTTTATTTATAAGTTGTGGGTTGGTTCAGACTGTTAGTCCATTCCAGCCTTATTTTCCTCCTACTTGTACTGATATCAAGCCAGGAACGCTATGTCAGATAATCTAAAAGCAAACATTCCCACCCTAATAAAGTGCTCTTTTTGGCATGGAGCATTTACACAGACTATTAAGTCAGGCTGTGGACTCGTTTCGGGGCTGACAGAAGATGCATGTGATAAATGGCAGGAACTCCGCTTGTCAATGCCATTGATTTGTGTTTCGTGTGGATTTGGCAGAAAAGTTCTTCTTAGAAGAGTTTCCTGTGTTCTTCTTGCTCACTAATATCCATAGAATTGGACTGGTTCAGTTCAGCTGAGAATTTGCAAACCTCTCAAAGAATTAGCCCATGTTTTAACTGACTTAAGGGCTAGTTCACCCAAAAATGAAAATTCTGAATTAATTACTCTGCCTGCTGTTTTTCAGAAAAATCCTTCAGGTTCCACAAATTCTTTGGTTTTCCAGCATTTTTGTGTATTTGAAGCCTTTCCAACAATGACTGTATGATTTTGAGATCCAGCTTTTCACACTGAGGACAACTGAGGGACTTTTATGCAGCTATTACAGACGATTCAAACGCTCACTAATGCTTTAGAAAGAAACACGATGCATTAAGAGCCGGGGGTGAAAACTTTTGAACACAATGAAGATATGTACATTTTTCTTATTTTGTTCATATCATATATTTTTTTTTATTTTGTACTGCCTTTCAGAAGTTAGAAGATACTTCAGAAGATACTTACATGTTTCCCAGAGGACAAAATAAGTTCAATTTACCCTGATCTTTAAATTCAAAAAGTTTTCACCCCCTGGCTCTTAATGCATCGTGTTTCCTTCTGAAGCATCAGTGAGTGTTTGAACCTTCTGTAATAGTTGCGTATGAGTCCCTCAGTTGTCCTCAGTGTGAAAAGATGGATGTCAAAGTCATACAGTCATTATTGAAAAGGGTTCAATACACAAAAATGCTGAAAAACCAAAGAATTTGTGGGACTTACAGAATTTTTCTGAAGAACAGCGGGCAGTTTAACTGTTCAGGACAAACAAGGGGCTCACCACTAAACAAAAATCATTCAGGTATCAACACAGTATTGGGAATCAAGAGTTCTCTTACGAGAGGTCTCTCGTACTGCGTAAGTATCTTACGCTACGGGAAAATCCTTTTCTGCGAGATATTGAAGCCAAAAATTATCCTTAATTTTGAAATAATGTAAAGCGCGTTGCAGCAGCATACAGACATAGGCGAAACAGCTTGCGCGCCTATTGGCTGCTCTGCGGCAACTGCAACAGCCTATAGAGCGAGGCCTGACGCCAGATCCAATGGGGGCATTTCGCGCCCTTTGCGTCGCTTCGCGCCCTTTTCGTAGCTTCCCGCCTAAAAGGGCGTGGTCTAGGCCTATAAAGACCGCTCGTAGGCAGCTATTATCTGATTTTTCATCCTTCAAGCGAAGTTTGTAAACTTTTGAGCAGGGTCATTTTTATAAATTCAGTTATTTTCTCGTGGACTATATGTAAACATCTTTTATGTGAAATATATTATTCAGCTCAGTACTGAATAAAAAATATCATGCATTTTGGTCAAATAAATAACATTTTGCAGATTCTGCAAGTTATAACAGGGCTCGAAATTAACTTTTTTACTTGGTAGCACTGGTGCTCCCAACTTTAAAAAGTTAGGAGCATCCCAAAAAATTTAGGAGCACCCAATTTCTTTTTAGTTATGCGCCGATCTTGATTCTTCATGGCCGATTCTGATTAACAGATTTTGATAGCCCAAAAATTAATTTAACTAGCCCAAATAAAAATAAAAAAAAAATAAAAATAAAAATAAATAAATATAGAAAATCAGATAGGAGTCTAAATGTCAATCAAAAATGTTTTCAATACACAAATATCAAGGAAGGAATTTTATTTCACCATTTAGTGTCGCTGCAGCATTTTAAAATATCAATTTAAGGCAATTTATGACCCTTTTTTTTTTAAAGAGCTGGGGTTGGACAATGTACGGTAGAATATTAAGCCATAAAATTACATGATTTATAATTCAGATACAGACACAAAAACAAAATATCTAATACAATGGCATTTCAACCTTTATACCATTAAAAGGGATAAATCAAGTATATAATTTGTTATATTTATATAAGATATATAACATTAGTATTACTTAATTGTTTAGATTTTTAAAAGGCACATTAAATTCGTTCACATTTACACATGGATCTATAATTGCAATAATTTGACCATAAACAGTTGAAAAAATGTATTAGAAATAAAAATTAATGTTTGTCAAGAGGGGGCGCTTTAAGAGCGCTGAAATAATACGGTTTCCATAGTAACGGCTGTACACAAATCAGCACTAACGTTTTATCAGACATGAATTGACAATGCAAACGACACGTTTCTGAGGACAGTCGGTTCCCTTCAGATACATTCATATGAAGACATCCGTGCCGCGTTTTGACTTTCAAACGTACAGCTTGCATATTTATTCAATGACATCATTGCCTTTTTGAAGATTTATCCAAACCTATCGCGATCGACTTTCCGTCTCTTAAACTTATACGTTAATCAAGACTTTTCTTATACCATTTTACATGTTTATAACTTTTTATGGACTTGCATTTGATACAAATAAATTGAGGAGTTTTAAGGACCTGCAGAAGTCCTTCTGCTTCACGATAGTACGTCTGACAGTCCGGTGAAACATTCTGGTAGCCCGACTGGAAACACAAGAGCCCAGGGACGTCGGGCTAGCGATTTTACGAGCCCTGCCGGCTAATATCTCAAATCTGCATTTAAGGTAATAATGTGAAGATTAACTTAAATAGTTATGTAATGTTGGAGACATCGGCGAACCTGTCACTGTATCAGCTCACAGAGTCTGTGCACTGCAGTAGTTAGGATAGCGACAGTTTTGAAATCGAGTCGCACCACACTCATTTCTCTCACTCGCACAAATGCTTCCAAATATAATTTGAGGTCGCACAGGTTAATTTTTGGTCGCATATGCGACCAAAATGGTCGCAATTTCGAGCCCTGTATAAGTCAACATTTGACCTCAACTGTGTGTGTTTATATATATATGTATATAATATATATTAGAAATATAGCCTTAGATGCTGACATGACAATAAAAAAAAAAAAATAATAACTACTGCTACTATTGTTAGAAATATTTATGATTAATAGTATTAATACATAATATTATTTTTGTAAGAATATTTAAATATTTATCTTTTTAAAAAAATGTAATATAAGTATTTATTGTTTATATTTCTGTTCACATGATGTACTATGCACTTTGTCAAGTGTTTTCAAAGAATTTGCACATAACAAACGTGCCAGCAGAAGTACAGTTGTGTTTTGTCTAATTGTTTCATTGTGTCACTGGCTCTCAACCATGCAGGAACTGAAAGAGGAACTGAAAATAAACTTTCGGTAGATGATTATAATACGCAACCTGAACAAAGCCAAACAAAGGATTGAAAAGATATCACACGAATACTAAAATGCTGATTGCAGTCATAATCGACCAAATGCCTTGGGAAGCCCCTGTTTCCCGTCCCACCATGGTGGAAGTTTTTGTGTATCCTTTCTAGCTGTAATCCACTGTGCTGAAATATGAGCTTGTGTATATTAAGTGTGCTTGGATGAGTGTGTGGCTCCAAACAATTGCACAGCGAGGAATCATTCATCAGGGCAGCTGACGCGACAACAGATTCCCGGCTCTCATGTGACTCGAGCTTGTCCTCTAAATTGGGCACAATCTGGGTCCATGTAGGAGGTGTGGTGGGACCTGGACCGTAGGCAGGAAGATAAGGCCTAACAAAGGCTAAACAGGGCTGGTGACGTCATAATAAGCACAGGCTTATCTATTATAAACAGCCTTGGTCTTAAATAACTCGTTCAGTAAAACATCTGAAAGCTCTGTTACCTATTCATGCAAAGTTCAGCAGTAAGAAAAAGACAATAGCAGGTTTTATCTGGTACCTGAGCACATGTTGGTAACGTTTTATATTTCCTCCAGATTTAGATCAAGTTGCTTAGATGTAGATGTTGTGTTTAAGTTCTCGGTGGTATTTATGCTGAATAAATGTATCAGGAAAAACAAATTGCTAGAGTTGACCTGTCTGTAGAGGGAGAGGGCGAGCTGTGTAATGACTCCCCAAGCTCTGGCATTTGTTGCAGCTGGCGCTGGGCACCTGGACCAGCCCTGAAACCAGAGCTACACATGGGCATCTTGCCCAGTGCATCAGTGGGCATTTACTGCCAGCAGTCTTCCATAAGCGAGATTAAGCACATTATATCTAAAAAAATAAAAACGTTTAGTAAGCTAATAATGACTGTTTCCAATGTGTAAGATCCCAACTGGGAATTTGCTGGTATTTGGATACGTTGCGTGGCATATATTAGATGATATTAATGGAAAATGAGGCATTGGGTTCTTCCTTGGGATAGTTTATCCAGACTTTTTAAATTCTGGCATCATTTATGTTGTTCCAAATGCCTTTGACGTTGTATTTTTTTTCTGTGAAACGAAGATATAGTGTATTTAGAAGATATTCTGTATACAGCGAAAGTCAAAGGGAACCAATTCAACACTGAACCTTTTTAAAAGGGGGAAAAAAAAGAAGAAAAGCGGGCCAATTTTTCTGTTTCACAGAAAAAAAAAAAACTATTGAAGGGAGGTTTAGAACGACATTGAGCCATAGTGCTAATAAATAAATATAACAAATAAATATGTAAGTAGAAGTGTATATATACATTACCAGTCAAAAGTTTTTGAACTGTAAGATTTTATGTTTTTTTAAAGAAGTCTCTTCTGCTCACCAAGCCTGCATTTATCTGATCCAAAGTACAGCCAAAACAGTACAATTTTGAAATATTTTTACTATTTAAAATAGCAGTTTTTTATTTGAATATATTTTTAAATATAGTTTATTTTTGTGATTTCAAAGCTGAATTTTTTTACACCATTACTTCAGTTATATGATCCTTCAGAAGTTCAGAAGAACAGCATTTACTGAAATAGAAATGTTACAAAAGCTTTTATTTCAGATACTGTGAATGCTGATCTTTGGTCTTTCTATTCATCAAACAATTCTGAAAAAAAAAATGTACTCAAATGTTTTAAATATTGATAATAATAATAATAATAATAAATGTTTCTTGAGCAAATCAGCATATTAGAATGATTTCTGAAGGATTATGTGACGCTGAAGACGATCCATGTAGAGAAAATGATGAGAAATGATGCCGAAAAAGTTTTATTTTTATTTTTTGTATCTCATTTTAGTTGTTTTTGTTTTAGTAGTTCATGTTTGGACATGGTTTTTAATGTTTTTGTATGTAGTTTCTTTGTCGACATCACCATAATCTATTTATTGTTTTTATGTTTTATTTATAAAGTGTGTTTTTTAATCCACTGTTGTAAGATACACATAAGAAATAAAATTCATGCTTTGTTTTAAGTGGGTGGTGTGTGTATATATATATTTGGAATTTGAATTTTATATATTTTTAAAGTATTTTTAAAGAGTATACATATAACAAATAAATATATAAACATTTATTTTTGTTTTTATTTTTGTATAATTTTAGTAGTTTTTGTTTTAGTAGTTCATGTTTAATTTGTCTTGTTTATTTTCATTTATTTGTTTTTAGTGTTTTTGTGTGTTAATTGATTGAAATCCACAAAACCTATTTATTTTTTATTATTAAAGTGTGTTTTCAATCCACTGTGTAAAATACACATAAAATAAAATGCAGTCTAGTTTAGAATGACAGGAAGGTGTGTAAATTATGACAATTTTGTGTGGGTGGTATAAATATTTATGGAATTTAAATGTCATATATTTTAAAAAAAAATGCTTCATAGTCTGAGTTAATAAATATATAAAACCTTTATTTATTTATATTTGTTTTTAATGTTTGTATCTCATTTTAGTTGTTTTTGTTTTAGTAGTATTTTTTCATTTATTTGTTTTTAGTGTTTTTGTGTGTTAATTGATCGACATCCGCAAAATCTATTTATTTTTTATTATTAAAATGTGTTTTCAATCCACTGTGTAAGATACACATAAGAAATAAAAATGTAGTCGTATAGAATGACAAGAGGGTGAGTAAATGAGTGAATTTTATATATTTTTAAAAATGCTTCTTAGTCTGAGTAATGTACATTAAACCATAGTGCTAATAAATAAATATATCAAACAAAACGTTTATTTATTTATTTATTCATTTAAAATTTGTTTTACTTTTTTTTTGTATCTTTATTATAATAGTTTATGTTTTAGTAGTTAATGTTTATTTGTTTTTTAGTGTTTTTGTATGTCAATTTGTTGACGCCAGCAAAATATTACTTTTTTTATTTTTTTGTTAATAAAACCCACCGTGTAAGATGCAAATAAACCTGAGGGGTGAGTTTTTTTTTTTATTTGTTCTTATTTGTTTCCATTTGTCTTTTTGTTTATTTGTGGATGTTATTTGTGGATGAAATATTTTTTGATTATTAATGATAAAGAGCATGTCCTCGTTTAATGCGTGTAAGAAAAAAAAAACAGGTTTGGAACAATATAAGAGTGGGTAAATGGATAATTTAAAGGGATAGTTCACTCAAAAATGAAAATTCTGTCATTAATTACTCACCCTCGTGTCGTTCGAAACCTGTAAGACCTTCGTTCGTCTTCAGAACACAAAGTAAGATATTTTTGATAAAATCCGAAAACTTTCTGACCCTGCGCAACTGAAAGCTCTTGGACTTAATCAAAAATATCTTAATTTGTGTTCTAAAGATGAACAAAGGTCTTATGGAATTTTCATTTTGGGGTGAACTATCCCTTTAAGACGAGTAAGTTAAACTCTTCCTATTGCATTCCTTCACATAATTTACTAAATTACAGTTATGATACCACTGTTTAAAAGACACACTATGGTAACGCCAGTGTTTTGAGGCCTGAGCACGACGATTCTAACATGGCCTTCGGATACAAGTTACTTGACACCAGTATTTTCAACATAGTGTCATGTCCACACTTGTGTCTCCAATCAGACTGTGTAGTGATCCTGATCTGCTGTTCTCTCCAGTGCCAGATCACTTCACCACAGCTTCTTTTTTTTCTTGCTCGGGGCTTCAAATTGGTTGTTGGATCCTCAGTGGGCCGATTAAACGAGGGCAGTCTCATTCTCAGCCTCTCATTAACCAGCAAGAACAATCCTTCCTCTGTCTCTGCTGCTTTCACAGAGAGCCTCATTCAAGCTTCCTGAACTTTCTAAAACAGCACTCTGTAATCTGTCTTTATGATAAACACCTTCAAATACGATCGCTTCTTTCACTCAGGAAACCTCTCTGCCTGATTTGTCTGTCCTCATTGTAAATGATCTATTGAAATGATGTTTGCACAAGTTTGTCAGGAGATTCTGTTGACAGAGGTCGAGGGAATTGTGGGGGTGGGTCTTGTTTGAGGGCTTTGCCTGCTCTCATTGGTTCTGAAGTTTCAAGGGGTGTGGCTTAGAGCTTCAGAGCCCCCATGGAGCAGTGAGTGTGGCATTTTCCTGAAACAGCACTATCAAAAATATGCATTAGATAATAGTGTTGTTTTAAAAGGACGAGGAAAGAGATTAAACTGAGCTCGCAACCTTAACTAGACTCTGTTTTCATTTTTATAGAACCTGGACCACAAGACACACTTTTGCACTTTGCTGCAAAGCGCGGACTACGCAAGGTAGCACTGTTTCTACTCCAGCAACCTGGAGGAAGAGAGGCTCTCAGAGTTCCCAACAAACGGGGTCGTACGCCGGCCAGGGTCGCCCAGAAGAGAGGCCACACGCAGCTCCAGAAACTGCTGACGGAGTAAGTTTGCAAAAAACAATCCTTAAAATAGCATTTTGGCTAGTTTTTTGACGCCAAGGCCCCTCTTGGTGTTGAAGACAATATCGGAAGGATCTCCAAAATATTTCGGATTATTTAGTAAGTTTTTATTTACAGAAACAGAATAGCATTATGTATTAAAATTAGTGCTGTCAAATGATTAATCGCGATTAATCGCATCCAAAATAAGTTTTTGTTTATGTAATATATGTGTGTACACTGTATATTTATTATTAAATACAGTATTTTTTTTAAAACATTTACATGTATGTTTATATTCAAATAATTAATATTATATATAAATATTATATTTTGGGTGTGATTAATCTAGAGCTGCAAAACGATTAGTCGTGATTAATCGATTCAAAATAAGTTTGTTTACACGCAATATGTGTGTATTAAGGAAAAATATGTTAGATTCATATGTAAAATATTTATACAGTATTTAAGTAAATACAAATACACAAATATTTGTTTAAATATATACATACGTGTATGTGTGTGTGTGTGTGTGTGTGTATATATATATATATATACACACACACACACACACACACACACACACACATAATAAGTATACAGAGTACACACATATAGTATGTAAACAAACTTTTGTTTTAAATCAATTAATCACGACTAATCGATTTGCGGCTCTAGATTAATCGTGATTAATCTTTGGCAGCACTAGTTAAAATATATAATTATAAAAAAAATATATAATTCAATTCCATAATATCAATAGCTGAATATTCTTCATGGTTTACCTTTTTTATTATTGGTGAATTTACACTAAATTGTAATTAAATGGGTTTTATTTAACATATATACAATATATATAAAATGTATTATTATTATAACGCCTTAAATGAGTCCTGAGAGTTGCCTGAAAAATTAAATTATGTAATGATGTTTAGACAGCGAAATCTGACCAGATTAATGCCATAAATGGGCTGTTGCAAGCCGCAGACGTGGTGACCTTTGAAATGCCTTAAACAAATACAGCTTTATCATATTTGTTGCTCTCAAACATAAAAAGTTAAGTCACACTTGTAAAGGTTGCAAAGTCATTATTTTTCAAATGTCCTAAGAACACTCCCCCCATCTTCCACTGGTCAGCCAAACCGATCCGCTGAGCCAATGTTTGTGTTGGGATTCTCAAACAGATCAATGTTAGACTGAGTCAGATTTATAATATTAAAGCAAGGACTTTATCATGTGAATGAGGCGAGATTTAGTGTTGTGTTCTGAAGAAGGGAGGATGTTGAAATGTAGGGGAGATAAGAGCCAAACACAAGGACAGGCCATGTGGCTCTGAGCTCTTTGTAAACAGTTAAAGCCACATAAGCTTTTTAAAGCAAGCCTTTGCAATCGACAACAGAAACTGTTTTAAACCAGCAAGATCCTGTCTGCAGATTTACTTATTACCTGTGCGTGTGTAACGGAGACGTTTACCTTTATCAGTTTCCTCCAGCCAGTGCTCTTCACAGTCTATGACTAGCAAACCTGCGTGGGACTGGTTCCATATGTTCCCATACTTAACTATTCTTAAAGAGGGGACCAAGGCGGTCTGTGTACTCCTTAGGGTTGAAATCTAAACACATCTCTACCCTTTAAAGCCCTGCTCACATATTTATGAGATATGAGTGGGAGAGATGAGAGTATGGAAGCCTGTTTTCGCCATTGAATGTAAAAAAAAAATGTAATTGCGACTTTTTCACATTCTGACCTTTTTTTCTTGCAATTGCAAGTTCAGACTTTTTTTTTCTCAGAATTGCACAAAACAAACTAGATATTCTTACTTTTGTCTCAATTGTGTCATATAAACTCACAATTGCGAGTTATAAAGTCAGAATTACAAGATATAAACTCAAAATTCTACGTTTTTTCTCAAAATTGCGTGCTATAAACTCACAATTGCGAGGTAAAGTCAGAATTATGAAATTATGAAATTGTGAAACTCTCAATTCTGACTTTTATTGGAATTGCGTGATATAAACTCAGAATTGCAAGTTTACATCTCGCAAATCTGACTTTTTTCTTAGAATTGCGCAAAGCAAACTCGAAATTCAGACTTTTTTTCTCAGAATTGAGATATAAACGTACAATTCTGAGAAATGAAGTCAGAATTATGCAATATAAATTCACATTTCTGACTTTTTTCTTAGAATTGCATGATATAAACAATTCTGATTTTTTTCTCTCGCAAATGCCAGTTTGTATCTCAATTCTCTTTTTTTTCTTTTACAGAATTACGATATAAACTCACTATTCTGACTTTTTGCGAGTTTGTATCTTGCAATTCTGACCTTTTTCTCGCAATTCTGACTTTGTTTCTCAGAATTAATATTTAGACTTGCAAGTTTACATCTCGAAATTCAGATTTTATGTCCGAATTGAGGGATATAAACTTACCATTCTTAGATATTAAATCGGAAATTTGAGATATAAACTTGCATTTCTGACTTTTTTCTCAGAATTGCATGATATAAACTCACAATTCTGACTTTATTCTTGGACATGCGAGTTTGTATCTCACAATTCTTATTTTTTTTCTCAGAATTGCGTGATACAAACTCACAATTGCGAGTTACAAAGTCAGAATTACGATATAAACTCTCAAAATGCAAGTTTGTATCTTGCAATTCAGACTTTGTTTTCTCAGAATTGATATATAAACTCGCAGTTGCAAGTTTATGTCGCAAAACTTTTTTTCTCAGAATTTTAAGAGATAAACTCACAATTCTGACCTTTTTCTCACAAATGCGGGTTTGTATATCGCAATTCTGACTTTTTGTCGCAATACTGATTTGTTTCTCAGAATTGTGATATATAAACTCACAATTGTGGGTTATAAGGTCAATTTCTGAGGGGAAAAAGTTAGAATTGAGAGATGTAAACTTAAATGCTTAGATTTGTGAGAAAGTCGCAGTTGCCTTTTTATTTTTTATTCAATGGCAGAAACTGGCTTCTATATGACAGAGAAATACTGACATACAGTATACCTGTGACCTCACATCTATTAAATTATATTTGAATCACTCTAGAAACCATTTCCTGTTAGCAGTGTCGCCCAGACTGATGTCTACCGGGTCACTGGCTGCCCAGCTTAGGTAAAGCCAGTGAAATGTGATCACAGACATAAAGAAAGAGGACAGATCAGTGCTCTCTGGATTCAAGAGTCTGTTATGGAAGGCCGTTAAGTGCTTTGGTTAGTGCCTCATTTAAAGCAAGTGTACTGAACCACAGCACACCCTTAGATGTTGCCTCAAATCTTTCCATCAAAGCTTGTAGTATTTCGTTGATGGTTTCTCTAAGATATTTTGATGTACTTTAGTTATAACTTCCAATGAAGTCATTAAAATACAGTATTTCATATCTTATTCGCATTGTGATCTGTTATAATACTGTTATAATGTTATATTACTTGCCTATGTGTGATTCTTAATGTCGTTTCAAACCCACAAGGCATTCGTTCATCTTTGAAACACAAATTATAATATTTTTAGTGAAATTCGAGAGCTTTCTGACCCTGCATAGACAGCAATGCAACTGAAACATTCTAGGACCAGATAGTAGTAAGGACATTGTTAAAAATACCATGTGACATCAGTGGTTCAACCTTAATTTTATAAAGCTATGAGATATTTTTGTGCACAAAGAAAACAAAAACAATCACTTTATTCAACAATTTCTGCTTTTTTGGCTAATTTTTGGTGAACTAACCCTTTAAAGAGTAATGCATAACATATAAAACACACAACACAATCTTATAATGTTACCATTGTATGTCTTTTTTTTGTATCTATAGATTAGATTAATCAATTAAATTAGTGATAGGAAGCAAACAGCTCTCCAATCTTTAGGAGTTCAGCCTTTCATCACATCTGTCATTTGGCTAATGCTCAGGCTGCCTAAAATATTCCTCTCAGGTCCGCAAGACCTTAAGAGCTTCTCCTTTTCACTTTGCGCTCGTTAGTTTCCTGTGTGATGTTACAGGGTTGCTATGGGTTCCGCTTTGTACCTTAGATACAGAGCAGGTGAAAACAGTTCCTGTTGTTACCCATGTGTCAGAGCCCCGGGGACAATCTGAGCTACTTACACGCACAAAAAGACAAACAGTTGCACATTTTCTCTTTTGAAAGCTTGTAGCTTTGTGGGCAGGGACCGAAATTAAGTTTTTGACACACCGGCCTAGTTGGCCGGTGGATTAAAAAATCCACCGGCCAAACTTATTTTTTACCTGCCAAAATTCTGAACGATTTAACACAGATATATCCAAAGCACGTTAACCTGTATATTATGTGTGCTCCGGACAGAGAGGAGTGACAATTAAAACATCAATAAGAAAAACAACTTTTTGGTCATTTTAGATTTTTTATTATAACTTGGAAATGTTTTTAACGAACTATCTGATCTAGTCAGACCACTTGTTTTTCTTTGTCCATGAAATCTGGCCTCCTGCTTCTGACGCAGTCTTTGTGCCACAGCAGGGTTCAACGCTAAGGAATTTTTCTACTGGCCAAAATTTTTTCTGGCCCCACCAAAAAGAAAAAAGTTAATATTTATTTCTAAGCCACATATTTTAAATGTGTCAAAAGCCAAATATAACTATACATACACTTTTTATTCAGCATAACTTTTCTTTAAATACAATTGATAATTTAAAGAATTAAAGAAGTATTTAAGATTTCAATAACTAAAAATATATGCCAGCAGGTGGCGGCACGAAACTGAAATTGATCACTGATTCGTTTGAATGCATGGTTCATTCAAGAATAAAGCAAGTTACTCTCTTTATGAATGGGAAATTGAATCATTTCACAAGATTCGTTTAAAAACACATGTTCACTCATAAAAGAAACACCGCTGTGTTTGAATGGAGACACGCAGAGCCGTTGCACATCTACAATCAAACACAGCAGTGTGACTTGGTCCAGAATAATTTTGACGACGAAAATCAGCCAATGTAAGTCACTTAATAATAACTTCTTGTTTATTTAACTGCTGTTTTAAATCAATATCTCATTTACAAACTCCCATAAAAAAATATATTAAAAGCTGTTACTCATCTTAGTTTCCGATATCACAAAGCTCTATTATAATCAACGACGCTCTCTGTACCGCAAGATCAATCTCTTATTTACTCTCTCTCTACACTTTGTTTATAGACGAATTATTGAGATATATCTGTGTTACATTACTGTGCTTTGAACCCAGACACGTCGGCATTTGGCTTTGTGTATTTAGGACTTACACAACCGGTACAAAGCAGCGATTGTATTTATCTCTGCCATGGTTGATCGTGCCTTCTTGTTAGTCGCGCTAGTGACGGGAAAAATTACAGCGAGTGACGCGATGCGCATATTGGCTTGGCTTTCGGTGTGAACCCAGACTGTATTCACTTTAGTGACAAGGCAGCACTGGCCCGATCGGGGGAGCATCACAGAGATCCGTGAGACTGATACTGATTAACATTGCTGGTGAAAAGATTTACTCGCCATGTGGCGGATTGGGCTTTAAAGTTAACTCGCCAGACAGAGAATTTGCTCGCATTTGGCGAGTGGCGAGTGTTAATTTCGGACCCTGTTTGTGGGTCTGACAAAGGTGATTCCACCTTATTAGTAATTTACCATTACGAAGATACATAATGTTTAGTCGTGTGTCCGCCTTGTTCCCTGCTAGTTTGACATGTTGACACTGCGACCAGGAACTTCAAATTCACCTTTAATGTAATCACACTCTCCCCGCACTAAAAGCAGAACAGGTTTTTACATTAGAGAGAGAGTGTTTTTTATGTCTTTGTCTAAAGAAACAATGAAATTCCTGTTGTCCATGCTCATTGTGCCGGATGTAAACCTGTTTTAAGGATGGCTATGTTGTCTAAATGAGTGATTTTTCACACTTGACATTCTGTTCAATAGGTAACCACAATCAGCACTATGTATTACTTCACATCCTCTGTAGGTGTGCTGGGTGTGGCCTTGCTGATTCAGTGCCTCGAGACTGGGTGTTCTCAAAGTTTGCTATGTTTGTGTTGGGCAGGGTTGAGAACCTGCCTGAGTTGGAGACGAAAGCGTCCAAGTGGCGTTACCCAGAAGGCAGAGTTCTGCGACACCACCCCAAGCTAAACACTTACACCCTGACGCTAGAGGATGTGCCAGGGAGTCCCCAACCTAACCTTCAGTTTGATGTGGAGGAGCTCCAACGCCTCATTCGGTCACATCAGAAGGTGAGTCAGGGAATTTCGAGTACTCTATGGCAGTAGGTGGGTCTAAAGTCAGAATTTTCTTGCTCTGCCACTTTAAGATCGCAGTGATATTTCCAGCTGGGTACGATCAGCAGGGATGTTTGCTTTTGTGGCAGAACTCTGCAGGAGGTAGCTATCTGTGACTAAAGGAAGTGACTAAATGCAGATCACAAACTAGACTGTCTCTGTGCACGCACCCTTGCGCTGTTTCTCTGGGTGAATGTTTAATGTCAGTTTTAATGAGGGCTGTATAAGGCGTGCTGCTTTATTTAATAGCTGTTTTTTACATTTTGTTTATTCAGGAAGATCCTCTGCCACAGCATAAACCAGCACTGCTGATTCTTAACAGAGACTCCAGCGATAGAACAGACAGCCTACCGCCCAATTCGTTGGAACCTGAGCATCAGGAACCCAAATCTGAAACCTGCGATTCGAACAGCTCTGCCGTTGAGGATGGATTGTGTATTCGTCAAAATGGCACAGGAGATCACGTCCAATCGCAGGACGGGGAGGTGGAGCCCGACCCGCCAGCTGTAGGGGATACTGGGAAGGTGTCAGATAAGGCTGATTGTTCGCAGCAGCGGGTAGAAGGCGATTCTGTGACTTTCAGTGCCCCTTCCTGTGGAAACCAGCGGGAGGAAGCTGATATAGAGCTCTGCGTAATCAGTGCCAAACAGGGGGCTGATAAAGGGAACCAAGAAGAGCAAGAGGCTAGCCAGAGGAGTTTAGAGACTGAATCAGACAATAACGCTCAATCTGGCAACCTTGAGTCCCAAGACATGGGCCACGCACAATCTCAGGGTCTCCTCCCCACGGAAACTAGTCAGCCTTCACAAAGAGAGGAGGAGAGCGAGGGGAGTACAGATCTTAGTTGGCGAGGGGACTTACCAGAGGAAAGGGAAGGGGAGACGAATAGCAGCCAGGAAATAGGCTTAAACTCTTCAGCAGTTTCTTCCCGTGATCCAGAGGAAAACGGTCAGCACGACGACAAGATTGAGCCTAAGCTGCCTACGGAATGCTCGGTGGAAACAGATGAAGCTACTTTAATTCAGGTAAATTCTGAGGTTACCTCATCCGTACGAAACAACGAAACTGTTATTTCTGATGGTGTTGACAAGCCACATGGTAGCCTAGAGACAGAAACAGGAAATCTTAGCGAACAAACCAAAGCCAACACTGAGTCAGTTTCTGGTTTGGTTACGGATGACGCTAGCATAAAGCAGAACTCTGGATTTAGCGTTGCAGAGGGTGATTCTTTAAAATCATTTAGTCTCCGGCCAAACATGGCACCAGGACCAGTACACAAGGTTCGACGAGGGCTCTCGCCTGTTCCTGAGACTTCCTCTCATGAAGGTCCAGCTGTGGAGCCCTTATTGGAGACTACAGAAGGTTTTCAACAGCCACAAGAAGTCACACAACCTTCAGAAACTGCATTAGAATGTCAGGAGCTTTTGTTGAATGACTCAGACTGTGACAAAGCAGGGGTTTCCGTTGGCATCTCTGCGGAGGTTTCGTCTTGCCAGGTTGACGGGACTCTACCTGATGAAAGCAAGGAGGTAGCCCCTAATGAGAGGATAAACGACTCTAAGGAGATTTTTGAAGAGCCAGAATCAATTGAGAACATTGTTGTCTCACAGTTGGATGACAAATCAAGATCTTCTAATGAATGTTCTCTGCCTGTTGATTCTGAAGCCTTTATTGCAAGTGATTTACAACAGGATGTGTCTACTGAACATTGTGGAGTTGATATAATCGTTGGAACTCCTTTCGGAGAAGAAGCATCTGAAACGTTTGTTCAGCCAGATTCTACGTCCAAACCAGTTGATGAATCATCTCAGCTGACTGATGCAAAACTGCAAACTCCACAAACTGATGAATCTTCCCAGTCTCTTGCCTCCGAAGCCTTTATTGTAACTGATATACAAAAGGATGTGTCTACAGTACTGTCTTCTGAACATTGTGAAGCAGATATAATCGTAGAAACTCCTTATCCTTTTGGAGAAGAGGCATCTGAAACGTTTGATCAACTAGATTCTGCATCCAAACTGGTTGAGCAGATTCTTGAGGAATATTCTGGAGATAATGCAAATGAAAATAAAATTTGTGAGCCAGGGGAACCTTTGGTTCCTACTTTGCAAGAGGAACCGGGATTTAAGGATGTCGCTCCAGATGAACCTCTACAGGAAACGGAAATTGACTCCACTTCACAGGACACAATCAGCGAGCTCCCTGATCCGTCGGAAATCACAAACAATGATTGTCCTGAATCCAATGCGCAGTTCCAGCTTCCAGAATCCTCCAAGGAGAGTGCAAACACATCAGCAGAACCTACTGTTGAATGTGTGAATGACCTAGACTTGTCGTGTGCCTCAGCCCTAACGGAAAGCCAAGGTGAGAGACCTTCTGAGACCCCCTTTACTGATGGAGTAAAGATCTCTGATGTAATTCCTGGTGGGGATGAATGTGTTGACATGGCTACCGATACGTGTGAGACGACCATCTCGGGGGACAACCCGTCCTCTCTCATGGACACCACCAGTGGTTCAGCTCTGGAGAGCTCCTCCATGTCTGACCCACTCAATGCCTCATCCTCAACAGATGAGCTCACTTCCCCTTTGGATATTAATAGTGGACTGCACCAGGATTTAGAACACACTTCCCCAGTGGATATAGTAGACAATGGTTTGACTGAGGATCCGCAGCCTTCAGATACACCTGAGAGCCTGAATGGATTACATCAAGATACTCCTGATTGTTTGATGGAGCCCAGCGAAACTCTTCAGCAATGTGCTGAGGAACCACAAGTCAAACAAATGACAGGTAATGCATTTTTATTTATCATTCTGATATTTTAGAGAGCCTGATGCTATCAGATAATAGCATCTGTTGATGCTACAGTTGTTTAAAAGTCTAAACTTTTTTTCTGCTGCTAAATGAAGTATGTTTTCATGTCATTCCAATCAGATTTGTCATTAGCCTCATTGAATTCTGACACATGCTTGCGTGTGCGAGTGAATACAATGGTGTTTGCCTTCCAGTGGACATAACATTGGGATATTATTAAGGTCAATATTTATACAGATTTTGTCTGTAATGTTATTTTTACTAACATTTAGGCAAAATACTACATTTGAAACTTGATCAGTGGTTTAGGTTTCCATCCAAAAAGGAAAAACCTCACTTGTCAGTCAGGTAACAGTGTTAATAGGGAGTGTTTGCAAATGGCATTGTGTATTTGCAGAGCACTGTATCATGGCAACCTGCTGATGTCACCTCTGCCTCACATCGTAGAATGAAAACAGTTGAAAGATGTCTTGTGAATTCTTTTTTTCACAAGGTAGACGCCCAGCTCTTTTCCACATGGATGAGAATTCAGCATTGTTCTACTAATAGCTGCTTACTGTATGTGTTATTTATATCACATTCATGGAGCTGCTGACCTCAGTTGGAAAGGAGGAATAAGTCACTTCCTTTTAACAAATGAAATAGGTTAATAATGTAATGGTCTTATCATGATTTGTCCATTTCTGAGTAAACAAATAAACCTGTTCGCTCTTCGGACATGAATCAGCAGCAGAGTTAATGAATTACCTATTGATTTTTGGAAGTTTCAGTTAAAAGTCAGGCAAGTGAATTTCCTTGAAACTGTGAGACTTATTTAAATGAAGCGTTTTGTTGTTTGCACATGCACAAAAATCCTTTTTGTAAACTTAGAAGTGCTTAAATGTCCTCTGTCTTGATTCCGCCTCACAGATGACAGCACTTTAGCTAAGGATGCGGTGGACGGACACCAAGACTCCTCAGCAGACATAGCAAATTCCGAAACGGTGAGTATTCTTTGGCTATTATCCTCAACCTGCCATCCACTAAATAAATCATTAACATTTAGACCTCTTGGTATGATTCACTCAGAGTTTCCTTCCAGCCACCCTGAATTCCCAGTAGCTAGGAAGGCTCCACTGGGCAGAAATTTAGGGATGTTTTCAACCTGACCTTCTGTCGTAAATCTGATTCCTCTGCCTGGTTGCTGAAAGTGCCTCAGCGTTGTGACGCAGGTCTGAGTTGGAACTGCTGAACTGTGTCTCGTAAGGTCAAGCTGGCAGATATGGGAACACTGCCACTGTACAGCTCACACTGTGGTTGTGTATGTGCTGTCCTTTTCTCATGAAGGAAAGATGACATCATTCTGGACACCTTTTTTTTCCCAGTTGTGTGTCAGAGGGATGATATCAGTGGCGAGGAAAAAGAGGGAGGAAGGGAAGATGTGATAGCTTGGGTGTTTATGCGGGCCAGCAAGAGTGATTAAATGAGATGTCTATCAACAGTCCTTGGAAGTTTCTGATTAGAAAAAACTTCAGACGTTTATATTGTCATCTTCCTGTGGGAATCCATATTGTTTTGACTGCTTCCTGTGCCTCCCAATTAGGTTTTGGAGTACTTGATATGATCTTAAACTATATTGTTGAGGAGATGAAAGATACAAAGTACTCAAAACTCAAAAACTTGGGACAGTATCTAAAGGCCCATTCACACCAAAACTGAAACTGTAATACTATATGCAGCTATGAAGTTTTAATAATCATTCTAATTCTTGAGAACGGGAAATGAGAATAGAGAAGTCCACAGCTATGACTATATCACTGTAATCACTTTCAGATTTTTTTTTTTTTTTTAGCTAATCGATGCTAAAAACATTGACAGCAAGTCAGAATTAATCTGACTTTAAAGGGATAGTTTACCCAAAATTAAAATTCTGTCATTAATTATTCACCCTCATGTCTTTCAAAAAACGCATAGGACCTTAGACCTAAGAACACAAATCAAGACATTTTTGATGAAATCTGAGAGCTCTTTGACCCTGCAAGGCCCAGAAAGGTAGTAAAGACATTGTTAAAATAGTCCATGTGACAGTAATAGTTCAACTGTAATGTTATGAAGCTACAAGAATTGTGCAAAAAGTCAGCAGGACCACACGCATGCATTGTGGTACTCTTGTGAACGAGCATTGACTGATGTGGAAGATAATAAAGCTGTTATTTTTATTTTCTTTGTGCACAAAAAGTATTCTCATAGCTTCATAACATTATAGTTGAACCACTGATGATGGACTATTTTATCAATTTCCTTACTACATTTATAGGCCTTAAATGTGGTAGTTGCGTTGCTGTCTACACTGTCAGAAAGCTCTCAGATTTGATCAGAGATATCTTAATTTGTGTTCTGAAAATGAACAAAGGTCTTATGCTGATGATACACTGGGCAACTTTTTGAGCAATGTTGCCGGGCAACTTTGGCAAATGTTGCCGTAAACGGGCAGCCAGGTGTGAAACAGAACCCACAACAGATCTAAATTTTCCAGATAGAAATGTGTTACCCATTTTTAATGAGAAAGTGCCCAAGCAACATTGCTCAAAAAAAGTTGCCCGATAAAATTGCTCAAAAAGTTGCCCAGTGTATCATCAGCATTACAGGTTTGGAATGACATGACGGTGAGTAAATAATGCCAGAATTTTCATTTATAAGTTTCAACATCATTTTAAAGAGCTCGGTATGCAACAAAACTGCAGTGCAGAGTTGTCATTTTTAGTTTGAACGGGCCTTAAATCAATTGAAACTGTCTCATGTGTTTGCTAGCATGTTGCGGCTAGCATTCTCTTTGTTTTGATTGCAGCGCACTCAAGCATGAGGGATGAAATTATCTTTTTTCAAAAAGAAATATTGTAGTGTAACATAATGGGTTTTCATTCAGACATCTTTTGTCTTCAAACAAATTAGCAGAGAATGCTACGTCTCGTTTTTGAACCCGTTCGCTTTCTTTAGCTGCTTTCTTCCAGTTTGTCTAGGTTGTCTCTGAAATCAAGCTACATTTACACTTATCTACGGTCTGGCATGCAGACTTGGACCGCATCATGAGGTTGTGTAGCTACATTGTCAGCATTTGAAGGAAATTGCACTCTGGAACATTCTATCTTAAGAGACTCTTGAGATAAGAGCAGAGGCCACATTTACAGAGCATCCCAATTTTGACTAGCATGCTAACTTTATCCTTGCTGGTCCAATACAAACCACAAGAAAGCCAGGGACTTATTAGCAGTGCTTTGCTTGTTTTTAAAACCCTTACGAAAATGAACCATGGTTTTATTATAGTAAAAGTGTAGTAGGCTAACCATGTTTTTTTTTTTTTTTTTTTTTTGTCGTATTGACTACCATTTGTACAACCACAGTTTTACTACAAATACCATGGTTAAACTATGGTTAGTGTAGACAGTTGAAAAAAACAGCATATGCTGGTTAGGTAGGTTTTGATGCTGGTTTTAGCTGGTCCTTAGCTGGTTTAAGTTGGCCATGTGCTGGTCCTAAGCTGGTTCCTCCTGTTCAGGGCCAGCTTAAACCAGCTAGGCACCAGCATAAACCAGTTAAGGACCAGCATAAACCAGCTAAAACCAGCTTCCCAGCATCAAAACCTACCTAACCAGCATTTGAATGTTTTTCAACAGGGTAACCTGTGGGAAGAGAACTAAAGTAATGGTTTTTTGGTTTTATTTGTAGTAAAACCATGGTTAATTTTCATAAGGTGGTGAATATATGAAATAAATTTGTAGTGATGTTTCTCATATTTTAACTTGTGTTGTCATTCTGTTGTTTAATTTATGAAGGTCAATTAGAAATCGGATCTGAGGTTGCTAGGCTACAATCTAATTTGTAAAGTTAGCAAATTACTTAGGCTAACTGATTTGTGTTTTTCCACTTCAGAAAAGCTCTGTCTTCGAATATTTCTTACCTTTGGAGGTAGTTGATGAATAAATTTCTCATTGCAGTTATTTCTAACAGAAAATTCCCTGCTGAAAAAAACAGCTAATACCAGCCTAGGCTGGTTGGCTGGTCTTAGCTGGTTTAAGCTGGAAGTGGCTGGTTTTAGCTGGTCTCCCAAGCTGGTCAGGCTGGTTTTAGCTGGTGGTTTCCCAGCCTGACCAGCTAAGACCAGCCTGACCAGCCTGGCCAGGCTGGAAAAGTGGACAAAACCCCTCTAAAACCAGCCTGCCTTCCAGCTATGACCAGCTAAAACCAGGCTGGTTGACCAGCTAAAACCAGCCAACCAGCCTAGGCTGGTTTTAGCTGTTTTTTTTTCCCCAAGGTAGCGTGAAATCCGAGTTATTTTTGAAGAGGCTGAATACTGTAGGCTAATAATTAGCATGAGCATATAATTATACTGTTTGTTTGTTTTTTAACATGGACAAATTAATCATTCACAATAAGACCAGAAACATGCTTTATTGACGAAAATGGATCATTTTTTGATTTCATATTGACTTTGGATGTTTTGTTGAATGCTTTTTATAATGGGAAATGGCTGGTTTGGCTGTTTTTAGCTTATTATTCTATGTCGTCCAGAGCGCTGTGGCTCCCTCTTGTGTTAGCATGTGATATAACTCCTTCCAGATGTGCACTGAGCTGTCTAGTAGTCTACATATGTGTTAGAGAGAGGGACAAGAAGGGCCAAAAAGCACAGACTGTGGTCTCTATAATGCCACCAGCAGCTCCTAACACAGCTTTCTTCGGCTCTTTTCATCTGTTCTCGTGCAGCTTTGTGGGAACCCCTTTAAAGGAGTTCCTTTTTCACTAAACATCCAAACTAATAAACCACACAAGCCACCTCTGGGAAACAGAGCCTTAGCGCACACACTCACAAACACGCAAACACGCACGCGAACGCAAATCTGCCGTCTAGTGTGTTGGAAAAAGGGACAAGGCTGCCTCTCAAGCACTGGAATGTGAAGTGTAAGAATGGCGTGATGTTGAAGAAAAGCAAAAGGGCTGGTGTTGGTGGAGTGGGAGGGTTGAAGACACCACTGAGGCTGGTCTAGATCCACACACACTCCTTCCATTCATGCATCTGTTTGTTGGCTCCGCCACTGATGGAAATATCCTTTGTTTTGTTCTCACTCAACTTCTGTGCTTCTGCTCGCCCCTTTCAAGTCGTTCTCTTTTTTCTTTTTTTCCCCCCTTGGTCCATCATCCTTTGTTGTTTTCTCTCATTTCCAGCGTTAGTTCTTCCAAAAAGTCATTTACTCACCCTCATGTTGATCCAAACCCATATGGCTTTCTTCTGTGGAGCACAAAAGCAGACATTTATATTTTAGTGTTTGACATTCTTTTCAGTGCATTTAGAAATTACACAAAAACATTTAAACTATAATCGAATGCATAAATAAGCTTTCCACTGATGTATGGTTTGTTAGGATAGGACAATATTTGGCTGAGAAACAACTATTTGAAAATCTGGAATCTGAGGGTGCAAAAAAATCAGAATATTGAGAAAGTTCTTAGAAGTTCTTAGCAATACATATTACTTTTTACTACATACTACCCTATTTACAGTAGGAAATTTAGAAAATATCTTCATGGAACATGATCTTTACTTAATATCTTAATGATTTTTGGCATAAAAGAGAAAAATGTATAATATCTGCCACATTTGCTACAAATATACCCATGCTACTTATGACTGGTTTTGTGGTCCAGGGTCACATATTTGAACTGTATTTGTTTATTCTGAAATTGTAAGATACCTTTTTATGGCTGACTGATTTAAAAAGTCAAACAAACTTGCAATGGATGAATCATTCACTTCAGCATTCATTTAGGAAACAGGCAAACAGATGAATTTCCCTTTAATGCCAACTTGTTATTCACTGCTAAATCTGTTCCTTCATTGAGCTTAATGATTGTGACCGGACCGATAAGTTAGCGAGTTCAAGAATTCGAAATCATTCAGTCTAGTTTTGTGAATTGGATCAAATGATTAATTTTGATTCATCTGATTCATTCATGATTCGGACATTGCTGCTTCTTTTTTTTTTGTGACTAATGTTAAATTTCAGTCTATTATTTATATAAAGATTATCATATGATTTCAGAAAACTCTCAATATTGCACTCAGCTCATATGGACTGTTTAAATGGTCTGTTTTTGCCATTTGTTTTTATTTTATTGAAAGGATATGCTTATATGTGGCCCTTGACCACAAAACCACACTGTAAAAAGTTTTGACCAGTTTCAACTTAAACTTAAGTTTAGCAGCTGCCTTAAAATGTTAAGTTAAATCAACTTAAGTCATTTAAACTCACAAGTTAAATCAACTAATTTTTATTGTAATACGTTAAAATGACTTGTAGTTTTAAGCTGATTTAACTTAAAAACTTAAAGGCAGCTGCTGAACTTAGATTTTTAAGTTAAATCTTGTGAAAACTTTTTACAGTGCAGTCGTAAGGGTCAATTTTTTTGTAATATGATCATCTGAAAGCTGAAAAAAACTTTTGATTGATTTATTTTTGTTAGGAAAGGACAATATTTGGTCGAGACGCAACTATTTGAAAATCTGGAATCTGAGGGTGCAAAAATTCTAAATATTAAGAAAATCGCCTTTAAAGTTGTCCAAATGAAGTTCTTAGCAATGCATGTTACTAATCAAAAATTTGGTTTTGATATATTTACGGTATGAAATGTACTAAATATATTCATGAAACATGATCTTTGCTTAATATCCTAATGTTTTTGTTTTTTTTGGCATAAAATAATATTTTGACCCATACAGTGTATTTTTGGCTATTGCTACTAATATGCCCGTGCTACTTAAGATTGATTTTGTGGTCCAGGGTTCCCATATTTCACAGAACCCATTGAGGGTAAGTAAATAATGACAAAATGTTATATCTTTTGCGTCAAACTATACCTTTAAATCATAGATTGTGTTAGATGAGTGGTCTGAGTGGGATAACATGCACCGGGATCCCCACAAAGAGCCCTTGTTTCTCCTATCCCCTCCTCCACCGGATAATCACACGCACGCATGCAAACACACAGTAAAGATCAAATTGACTGCGTCAGGACAACCTACACAGTTATTTGAATATCTGTTTCTCCTAAGTACAAGTAAGGAACTTAATGCTAAACATGGAAAAGTGTATAAGACTTTAATTGAAGGTGATTTTTGGTGCTCAAGGTGTGTCTGTGTGACTGTTTAGTGTGTTTTTGTTTAAAATTATATATGTCCACATCGACACTCTCATTATACTGTATGGTGGATGGAAACTCCCAAGCACGTGTGGAAAAACAAGCAATTTGGCATGCATTGGTTCAATAACAGGCTTGTCAGAATGCTACCACCCATGTTGTAGTCTATAGTTTTATGTAATGCAATATTTTCAAGTGATAGTTCACCAAAAAAAAAAAACAATTCTGTCATTAATTACTCACCCTTATGTCTTTCCAAACCCGTAAGACCTTCGTTCATCTTCGGAACACAAATTAAGATATTTTTGATGAAATCCAAGAGCTTTCTGGCCCTAGACGGCCGTAATGTTATTAAGCCACGAGAATACTTTTTGTGTGCAAAGAAAACAAAAATAACGACTTCTCTTCTGTATCTTCATGTTCACATGAATACCATCAAAAATATCTTAATTGGTCTTCTGAAGATGAACAAAGGTCTTACAGGTTTGGAACGATATGAGGGTGAGTATATCCCGTTAACAACAAGACCGAACCACAATTTCACATGAACCCTTACCTTTTTGTGTAAAATGAACCCAACATAATTTACTTCAGATTCTTTTCCAAAAGTTCAATTCTAGTTTCTCGCACTCATTGAATCCCAGTGAATTCCATCAGCTTGTGCTCTGGCCTTTTATAATTCTCATCATTTGAAACAGTTTCCATTGATCTAGCTGTTTGTTGGTTGATTGTTCAATACAGATGGTTTGAAGGTCCTAAGCTAAATTTTATACCTCTCATTTGAATTGCGAACAGCAATCAAGAGTGTATTATGTTCAATCACAACAAAATCTTTCTGATAAAGTATTTACTTAGATGAAAAGCCTTATCTTACAGCTTACAGCAGACACAAATCTAGGTGGAGTCTGGGAATCTTGTCCCACTGTTTGAAGCATGAAACTCCTATGAAAATTATCAGCGAATGTGTATGACGACCTCGTCTTCTTTGGTTGTGGTTAACCGATCAGAGTTCAGCCACATTGGGAAAGACGTGAAGCTTTCTATGCGAAAACTGAGAAGGATGGAAATGGTGGGATGAGAGGAAAGGAAAAAGATCAGCTGCACTAGGGTGAGTCCAAAACAAAACAGTGGGAGCAGAAGGAAAGTCAGCGACAGAAAAAGAGAGGGAGTGTGCAGAAGGAAAAAGGAGAGAGGGAGGGGTGAAAGAAGTGTGTGAAGAAGGGAGGGAGGGAGGGAGGGAGAGTGAGAACGGGGCTGGTTCATGGTGCAGATGTGCAGAGAGTTGCTCATTTTTCCCAAAGCTTGACTCGGAACTCCACAAGTCTCAGGCTTCATGTTGGACTATAACGGAACTTTCTTCTCTTTGACATTTCGATCCTGGAAAAGATGTACGAGCGTCACCGGCGAAGGTACAGCCTGTGCGCAAAGGGCGAGAGGTCCGTGGACGTGGTTTTGATAAAGGTACGGAACTAAAAACAAGCGGTCGTTGTGTTCTTTGTTGAGTTTGTCTATTAAAAGTTCATTATTTGTGGGGCTGTAAATTTTGCAGATTGTCTTGTTGACATTTGCGTGTGCCATCACATTGCATTGATTAGTGTTGGCCGGGAGCGTTGTTGAGATGCCAGAGGTCTCGCTCTCGTTCAGTCGAAGGGGTGTGTGTGAGAGCTCTAGAGCTTTGCTGCTTGGCTTGGGTGGAGTTCAGTTTTGGATGTGGAATGATGAGGCCTGCTTTTCAATTTTTTGGCCACCGTTGTCCGTTGACTCTTGGGTTTGACGTTTTGTTCTAGACATCTTGGAGTTTAAAGACTCGAGTAATTTTGTAACCATTATTTTCCCTCCTCAAGTGTTTGTTGTTAAACAAACGTTGAAACCTGAGACGTCTCAGTCCAGGTTTCATATTTGCAAGGATTTAGATTTGTTCTTTAGTTTCAAAGCAATGTGGATGTTTCATATCAACACTTTAGGGACAAAAATTTACAAATTCAAAAAATTGTCAAATGCTTCTCAGTCCCAGTTTCATATTCTCAAGGATTTAGATTTGTTCTTTAGTTTCAAAGCAATGTAGATGTTTCATATCATCACACTAGGGACAAAAAGTTACAAATCAAAAAATTGTCAAATGCCTCTTAGTCCCAGTTTCATATTGTCTAGGATTTAGATTTGTTCTTTAGTTTCAAAGCAATGTGTATGTTTCATATTGACACTTTAGAGACGAAAGTTTGAGACAACGTCCTTTTTGAGGACATTAAATCATGGTAAGGAAAAAAATGATTGTCTCAGTCCAAGTTTCATATTCTCAAGGACTTAGATTTGTCCTTTAGGTTCAAAGGAATTTGTTTAATATTAGCACTTTAGGGATGAAAGTGTCCCAAGAAATAAGCTAAATTTGAGACAGAGTCCTTTTTGGGGACATTGAATAATGTAAGGAAAAATGGTTTACAAATAAAGTAACTGTCAAACAAATGTTGAATCATGAGACTTCTCAGTCCAAGTTTCATATTCGCAAGGACTTAGATTTGTTCTTTGGTTTCAAAGCAGTGTGGATGGTTCATAGCAACACTTTAGGGACAAAAGTGTTCCAAGAGTTTAACAAAATTTGAGACAACGTCCTTTTTGGTGACATTAAATACTGTATAAGCAAGGACAAATGTTGAAACTTGAGACTTCTCAGTCCAAGTTTCATATTCACAAAGATTTGTTCTTTAGTTTCAAAGCAATGTTGACATTTCATATCGACACTTTAGGGACAAAAGTGTCCCAAAAAGTTAACAAAATTTGAAACAACGTCCTTTTTGGGGACATTAAGTAATGTATAAGTAAGGAAAAATGGTATAGAAATAAAGTAACTATCAAACAAACATTTTAAACCTGAGACTTATCAGTCCAGGTGTCATATTCGCAAGAATTTAGATTTGTTCTTTGGTTTCAAAGCAGTGTGGATGGTTCATAGCAACACTTTAAGGACAAAAGTGTCCAAAGTAATTAGCAAAATTTGAGACAACGTCCTTTTAGAGGGCATTATTTTTTAAACCATTTGTTCTATACTTATATTAAAGTAATTGTCAAACAAACATTGAAACCTGAGACTTCTCAGTCCAAGTTTCATGTTCACAAGGATTTAGATTTGTTATGTAGTTTCAAAGCAAAATTATTTTTAGATAAAGTAACTGTCAACCAAATGTTGAAACCTGAGACTTCTTTAAATCAATATCATATTGACATTCTAGGGACAAAAGTGTCTTAAGAAGTTAACAAAATTTGAGACAATATCCTTTTTGGGGACATTTAAATAATGTAAAAGTATGGCAAATATGATTTAAATAAAAACGAACTGACAAACAAACGTTAAAACCTGAGATTTCTCTGTTCATATTTTCTTTAAAAGCTTTAAAGCAATGTGTATATTGCATATCAACACTTTAAGGACAAAAGTGTTGTAAGAAGTTAACAAAATTTGAGACAATGTCCTTTTTGGGGGCATTAAATAATGTAAAAGTATGACACATATGATTTACATATAAACTAACTGACAAACAAACTGTAAAATCCTAAGACTTCCCTGTACACGTTTCTTCTAAACCTTTAAAGGTGCCATAGAATGCATTGAGAGAATATTTTAAATTGTTCTCTGATATCTACATAGAAGGTATATGGCATAGGAAAGGGCAAAAAATCTCCAGAAATGGTTTTACAGGTCCATTTACAACCCTAGGATTTGTCCCTAGAATGAAATGCTCTGTTTTTGCCTTATTTGGAAGCTTCTTGAATATTAATGAGCTCTGCTCTGATTGGCTGTTTCACAGAGCTGTTGAACTCTATAGCTCGCACATGGATAAAAATATATATTTAATTAGGAGCTCTAGTCGCTTTTAATATGCGGTTTGTTGAATCTGCCATTTTGAATCGCCGACATTTTAGTCTCATTACTATGATCGCTTGTGCTCTGTGTAAAGTTACAATGCAGAGGGAGTGCTTCTTACCACACAAGTTGAGCTGCTCCTCAGTGATTCTCAAGATCTGTAAATCATTCGCCATCATCAGCGCAGTTATTTCTCCATCATTCACCATCATCAGCGCAGTCATCTCTCTGTTTATGTGGTAAGTGAAATCCTATGTATTGCAATGTAACAGGCTAGCGCTAGCATTAAGCTAACCGTGTCCCTTCAGTGGCTTGCCTTGTTTTACTGATGTGCTGACGTTACCGATGATTGGGTGATGCAAATGTTGGACGCGTAACTATTAACGTTCCCAGGAAAGTTTCGTAACAGTCGGTGTTATGTTGGAATTGACCTATTTTTCAGTGGTCTTTTGCAAATACTAGATTCATATAAGGAGGAGGAAACGATGGTGTTTGAGACTCATGGTATGTCATGTCCACGTACTGAACTGTTATTATTTAAGTATGCCAAGGTAAATTCAGTTTTCCATTCTATGGCACCTTTAAAGCAATGTGTATATTTCATATCAACACTTTAGGAATAAAAGTGTCTTAAGAAGTTAACAAATTTTGAAACAATGTCCTTTTTGGGGACATTAAATAATGTATAAGTGTGGAAAGTATGGTTTACAAATAAAGTAATTGTCAAACAAACAGTAAAATCCTAAGACTTCCCTGTACACGTTTCTTCTAAACCTTTAAAGCAATGTGTATATTTCATATCAACACTTTAGGGATAAAAGTGTCTTAAGAAGTTAAAATTTTAAGACAATGTCCTTTTTGGGGACATTAAATTATGTATATGTAAGGGGGAAAAAGCTTTTTAGACAAAGTAACTGTCGAACAAACGTTCTCTGTCCATTGTTTTCTTCAAAATCTTTAAGCAATGTGTATATATCGTATCAACACTTTAGGGACAAAAGTGTCTTAAGAAGTTAACAAAATTTTGAGACAATGTCCTTTTTGGGGACATTAAATTATGTATATGTAAGGGGGAAAAAAGCTTTTTAGACAAAGTAACTGTCGAACAAACGTTCTCTGTCCATTGTTTTCTTCAAAATCTTTAAGCAATGTGTATATATCATATCAACACTTTAGGGACAAAAGTGTCTTAAGAAGTTAACAAAATTTTGAGACAATGTCCTTTTTGGGGTCATTAAATTATGTATATGTAAGGGGGGGGGAAAAGCTTTTTAGACAAAGTAACTGTCGAACAAACGTTCTCTGTCCATTGTTTTCTTCAAAATCTTTAAGCAATGTGTATATATCATATCAACACTTTAGGGACAAAAGTGTCTTAAGAAGTTAACAAAATTTTGAGACAATGTCCTTTTTGGGGACATTAAATTATGTATATGTAAGGGGGAAAAAGCTTTTTAGACCAAATAACTGTCGAACAAACGTTCTCTGTCCATTGTTTTCTTCAAAATCTTTAAGCAATGTGTATATATCATATCAACACTTTAGGGACAAAAGTGTCCCAAGAAGTTAACTAAATTTGAGACTGCGTCCTTTTGGGGGACATTAAATAATGTATAAGTATGGAAAATATGATTTACAAATAAGGTAACTGTCAGACAAGCATTGAAACCTGAGACTTCTCTGTCCATGTTTTCTTCTAAAGCTTTAATGCACTGTGTGTACATTCTATTAACGCTTTAAGGACAAAAGTGTCCCCTAAAGTTAGCAATATTTGATGTAATTTCCTTTTGGGGACCTATAAATGAGCTAGTTTTTGTCCCTAAAAATACAGAAGCTGTATAAAAAGCTTTATTTAAAAACGCAAAGGCTTTACAAAAACAATAGCAGTGTACAGTGTCCTAATTTAGCTATTGTGTGTGTGGGAACAGTAGGGACGCTGGCTGGAATGCCGTCAGTATGTTGGAGGTTGTATATTTAGTGGCTGGTCTGGTACTGTATCAGTGAAGGTCACAGCCAGACATGCAAAGAGCCCTTCCACAGTCTGACCCCTCGATTACAGGCTCTTGATAAGTGGACCGGTGCAGGCTTACTCCACTGCCTCTTTATCTCCATTCACTTCTTCTGCTTCCTTCTGCTCTCCATCATGTGACATGAGCTGGCAGCAGGTCTGAGAATCATTATGTGGGAAGGCATGTTAATTTAAAAAAATCTATTTATAGTAGGTGTAAAATATCAAAAATTATAAATGGAGAAATGCCATGCATAATTATTCCTTCATAGTATGTGTGTAAATATTCTAGACGATCAGCTTGGTCTCAGCAGTGAAAGAATCTTTTTTATCACCTTAAATCAACATTTATATATATATATATATATATGCTTATATTTGTGAGGTGATATATTATTACACAGTCCACATTTAGCATCTGTGGTGGAAAGTGAAGAGGGGCTGTTAAATCGTTTTTAGGTAAGAAAGTAGGCCGCAGGTGCTGGTTCAGTGCTAAGTGAGGATTGAGAAAGACAGGTTGTTTCGAAGGGCACCCAAGGGAGCACTTTCCGATTGACGCAAACCTTTGTTCTCGCATATTCTTTTCAACTGGGACCTCCTTGATATTGATCGAGAAGCCAAATGGCTACTTAACACCTCGTTTAAGTAATTTCACAGATGTTCTACCCAAAGCCACCTGCAAGAAACAGGTAGGAGAAGCATGGTAAAATCAGTAGCTGTTAAACGTTTTTGCAGTTTGAAAATGGCGTGTGATTGTTTCTCTGAGACCGTATTAACGTCCTCTAGTGCCCAATGCCATGTCATAGGTTTTCCTGTCTCCGCAGCTCGTCATATCTGTGGAATGTGTCCAGAATGACCAGCTCAGACCAAAGTCTGTGGACAGTCTCACTCCGCACTCAGTCGATTACAGCTCTGTTTCATAAGCCATTCGGAAGTTCTGTCATCTCTAAATATAGCCCATCTCAACAGTCTCCTTTTCCATGATTAGACTATGGATGTGTTTGGATTTCAGCTGCATCTATCACAGCCAGAGCACTTAAAAGACACTTTGTTACAAGTTTCTTCTTTCTTTCCAGTTACATAGTCTACCATTGAAAAGTTTTCAAATCTATGTCTATATCTGTCTATCAAATAGTAAAAATATACAGTAATATAGTGCAAAGTTATTGCAATTTAAAATAAGACTTAAATTTATTTATTTTTTCTTTGATGGAATATCTAACAGTCTTCAGTGTTACATGGTCATTCAGAAATGATTTTACAATATGCTGATTTGCTTTATTTTATTATTTTTATAGCATTCTTTGATGAATAGAACATTCAGAAGAACAGTGTTTATGTAAAATACGCTACTTGTCAAAAGTTTTTGAACAGTAAGATTTTAAAGAAGTCTCTTCTGCTCACCAGGCCTGCATTTATTTGTATAAAAGTACAGCAAAAACAGTACAATTTTGAAATATTTTTACCATTTAAAATAACTGTTTTCTATTTGAATATATTTAAAACATAATAATTAATTTGTGTGATCAAAGCTACATTTTCAGAATCATTACTGTAGTCTTCAGTATCACGTGATCTCTCAGAAACAAGAAACTCAAGAAACAAGTTTTATTATTATTATTATTATTACTAATATTTAAAACAGTGGAGTACTTTTTTCAGCATTCTTTAATGAATAGAAAGATCCAAAGATCAGCATTTATCTGAAAAAAACAAAAACAAATTTGTAACGTTATACACTATACCATTCAAAAGCTTGGAGTTTTTGGTATTTTTGGGAAAGAAATTATAAAAATTAATACTTTTATTTAGCAAGGATGCTTTATTTTGATCAGAAGTGATGATAAAGACATTTAGAAAGTTACAAAATATTTCTATTTCAGAGAAATGCTGTTCTTCTGAACTTTCTTTTCATCAAAGAAACCTTTCAACAAAATAATTAATACTAAAAGTTTTTTGAACAGCAAATCAGCATATTAGAATGATTTCTAAAGGGGCATGTAACACCGAAGACTGGAGTAATGTTGCTAAAATTCAGCTTTAAAATCAAAGGAATAAATTACATTTTAAAATATATTCAAATGGAAAACAGTTATTTTTAAAATAGCACAAATATTTTAAAATTGTACTGTTTTTGCTGTACTTTGGATCAAATAAATGCAGGCTTGGTGAGCAGAAGAGACTTCTTTACAGTTCAAAAACTTTTGACTGGTAGTGTAGTTTTATTCAAATAATTATTTGAAAAATATTTTGTAACATTTTAAATGTTTTCACTGTCACTTTTGATCAATTTAATTATAATTGTTAAAATAAATACTTAAAATACATTTTGTATTTTCTTAAGATTGAAAAACTGTTTAAAAAAATTCAAAATGGGTTTAAATTATTAAAGTTAAAGTTAATAGCCTCATATTTTAAATATAGTTCTTAAGATGGCAAATGATGAAACTTTTCTTCTAGCTGTCTGTAATTTCCCATAGAGATTGTTTGAAAAAAAAAAAAAAAAAAAAAAAAAAATTCTAGGATAGTTTCCTGTTCTTGTGACATGGGATTCCATAGGAAGCCAATACAGTCTGTTTCAGTATAGGTCACATGGAGGTCATAAGGATCATGTTTTACTAAGTGCATCTTTCTGTTGTCCTCTTTTCGCCGTGTCGCTCTTTTGAGGCGTTGGACTTGCCAGTCAATGGAGTGTTGTGTTGTTCAGTGTATTGAACCCCATTATGGCCCCATTTACCCGCCACCAGTGGCGTACAGACAATTAAGCCACACGCCTGGGGAAATGCATGGCGGCTTTTTACAGCCTACATCATGCGCTTACACACAGCACTCCATTGTCGTTATTTCTTTCCTTTCCAAACACAAGCATGGTTTCAAACATTGTGTTCATTAATTCTGCATGTCTTCTCATTCTCATACTTAATGTAGAAAGCGAAATCACATTTGCCGGAACGCACATCATAAAGCCACTTTGAGCTTCATTACGACTTCTCATGTCTGCATTGTTGTGTCATAAATCATCCAGTGCAATGGGCTCTTTGTCCCAACGCCTGTTCAAAGCCCCATTGTGTCCGGCTGCATCCCAATGCATGTAAACACACTCTGAAAGATCGTTTGCGTTATATCCATGTTTTGTCTGGATAAGTTGTGTTATACAGGGAGTCTTTAAATGTAGAGATCGAGTTTGTGAGACATGTTGTTACGGGACTAATATCGATTTAGAGCTTTTTATGAGTAGGCGGATGATTTGTTGTCATTTGACAGAAGCTTTTATCCAAAGTACACTTGTTACAGGGAGAATCCCTGGGGAGAGTCCTTATGTTGCAATAACACAAGAACGTCTGTCTTTTTTCAGTAGGCCACACCAAATATAAAGATAGTCAAATTATTCAAACACCAGATTTGATATTTTGTAAGGGACATATTACATCCAAACATTCTTCATACAGGTGACTACCAGTAAAATTGATACAAATTTGGGACCGAAAGTTAATTTTAAAAGTTAAAATTAAGCATTTCTTGTTAATTGGTCAACAAAGTATTGATAGTTGTGTAAATATTGTCATAATGACAGTTGATTGTAATCCATTAAACACTTTTCAATCAAAGAAAAGTCACTTATGTGACATTATTAAGATGAATTTGTTCTGACATAGTTGTTGTCATATTTTATTACCATTTTAACTATAGCAAATGTGAGAAAGTGTCTGAATAAATTTTGGTTTAACTGTATATGGGTCAAAGACGTTAAGATGTCCACTTTTTACTACATAATAAATAGATTTTTGTTGTAAAAATGCCTGACAGGACTGTTACACTGAATGACATTTTAGTGGGTGTCTTCTGTAAATTAGTAAAAAAAAATTATATTTATTTTTTGCTCAAAAACAAAAATGAAATGAAACAACTTTTAAATATTTTTTTGAAAAACAACAACAATTTAAAGCAGCATTACACTTGTTGTTTTTATGCGTAAACCCTTTTACATCTTTGACCCATATGTGCTATTATAATATGCTACATGCTATATTTTTCTATTTTTGCACGGGTGCCAATCAAAAAAGAACTGGGTCTTGTTTACTGACGTTTCAGAATAACTTGATAAACTACTGTTCAAAAATTTGGGGTTGGTAAGATTTCATGAAGTCTCTTATGCTCACCAAGTCGGCATTTAATTTATAAAAAAGAAAGAATAAAAAGAAATCTGTAAAAACAACAATATTGTGAAATGTTATTAAAATTTGACAATTTTCTGGGGTTTTTTTTCATGAATTGAAGGAATAAAGAAGAGCATTTGTTTAAAACAATACAAATAAAATATAAAACAAAATATATATATATATTTTTAGCCAATGTTTTTTTAACTATTTATGGATTGTTAAATAATCATGAACGTTTTCTGCCAAGTAGAGTAAGTCACGTTTGATGAATGCAACCCCGACTAGCAGAATGTAAAACACTAATGTATAGCACATATCATGTTATGAATTATGCCAGATGTTTATGTTTAGTGTGGATTGTCTTGTCAATGAATAATGCACACATTTTCTACTTATTTTTAAGTAAGTAATGCACTTTTTTTAAAGTATTGTGTACAATGTTTAAATAAGTTTAAATTACATTTTATGTTTTTTTATGTTTTTTTTTAAACATTAATAATACTAATAGTGAAATTGTCACATGTGAAGATAAATATTAGTTGCCTGATTGCAGCTGACATTGATCACCTGACTATTCTACTGCCCTATGAAATGTTTATTTTTTTCTTACATTTCTTAAACTTAAGAAACTTAAACTTCTTTTTTCTTAGACTTTGTCCAAATTCTGCTTTAATTTTTCTGGATTCCATTTTTTCATACTGAAGTCAAATTGTGACAGGACTAATATCAATTTAAAGCTTTTTATAATTAAGCAGATATGTTTTTGTCATATGACGAAATATTTTATCCAAAGTATGTTTGTTACAGGCAGAATCCTAGTGCAAAGTTCTTATGTTGCAATAAAACAAGAACATCTAACTTTTTTTTTTCAGTAGAAATCTGTTTTATTTTCTCTTAAACTTAAGAAACTTTTTATTTTTTTTTTTTATTTTTTTACAATTTTCTGGATTACATTTTCCCCCCCATTTTAATTTGTCTAGACTCTGTTTTAATGGTTAAATTAAATTTTATTAATCAAAAAACATGTCTAACTAATTAAAATCATGAAATCTACAATCTTCAACAGCAATTTATATATATATATATATATATATATATATATATATATAT
>NC_133385.1:14459126-14513766 GCF_049309525.1 Garra rufa
ATTTTAACATTTTACATTTTAATTTATTTATTTATTTAATTTTTTTTTTTTACCCTTAAATTCAGTTTTGTTTTTACCAAATTCTCTTTTCCATTAATTGTCTAGATTCTATTTTAATGCTTTCATTTCTCTTTTTTTTTTCCCTGTGTTGCGTATTTACATTTTTTAAATTCTGGTAAATACTTTTTCTGCTAAATATTCCTTTAGAATATCGTTTTAATAACTTTAGTAGTAGCAGTATCATTATATTAAGTAATACATTTCTGTCACAATTTCTTCAAGTTAAACCAACCTTTTATTTTGACGGATTGCTGTCAAGGACCTCTAAGTTTCTGTTTGTATTTGATACGATGCTAGTTTTCTCGAAAGAAACCGTAAAAATCTCATGAAGTGACTCTCAGAGATAATGTTCATGTTTTCACACGCTCATATATTGAGACGACAGAGGCTGAAAACACTGCAAGCATCACGCGTGCTTCAGTATGTGTGTAGTAAATAAAACCACGTCTCTGCGCCATTCATTCACACAGAGACATGCAGGACATGAGGAATTCATATTTTAATAATATTTTTCCAGCTAAATATCCACAGACACAAGTCTATATCACATTTGGATTCAAGTGTACTGACCTCCTTTTGATTTATTTATCTAAAATTGGGCAACTTCCATGACATTCCGCGTTATAGGGTAAATTCCATTATTTTTTATCGGCCATCTTGTTTTTGAGATGAGCATTTATCACTATTAACAGATCTATATTGGTTGATTCATGTTGGTTGATCAATCAGGTATGTTGCTCTGTTAACATAGCTGGCTTGACAAACATTATTTATGCTTGGCTTATTCCTTTGTAAGTTATCCTTAAAACGTGTATCTATAAAATCCATCAAACCAGTCATGATCAAAGAGCAGGACTCTGGCTGACTGTTTCCTCTCTATGGCATGTTTACATGTAAGTGCTCTCGGTGGAGCATTCAGTCAGTGTGAGGCATTACAGCTTTCCATTACTGCACATTGGCTCAATATGCCACAACTGTGGAGTGATTTTCACGACTCATTCAGTAATTGGTTGAAACGGTGTCTAGTTGGAAGTGTTTCTGTATGGGTCTGCTACATCTATTACCATTATGACCAAGCCATGAAACCAACATAAAATATCAGAGCAGTATCCCAGCTAGCCTTCTGGTTCTGTGCGAGTTTGTTCGCATAATGCATTTTTGCACATTTGTTTATATACATCCAGGCACATCTACAAGCGTTGATAACTAGTGTTTAATTGTCTAAAGCTGAGTGCTTTGTTCTTGAGACTTTCCGTTTGCGTTCCCACTCGAAGACAAGTTTATCATTCATAATAGAGATTGAAGGATTGGGGGCAGTGTGAGTTTTGCGTGTTTGTATGGTTTTGTTTGAGTTTCTTTGTCAGATTGAGGTTGATGTCTGTTCTGGGATCAGTAAACATGCTTGCATGTCTAAGTTCCAGCTGGTCTCTCGGTGCTGTCTGGATCCTGTCAGAACCTGCTGTGGTTGGGAATGACATGTTGTCATGAACAGCAGTGAAATGTTACAGACCTGAATAACTATTTTTGATGCCATGATGGCTTGTGTTCATTAAAACAATCAGAAATGTGGCCTGGCATTTTATGTGGTGGCACTTAGGCAAGGGACCAGAGTTCAAATCCAGCTGGTGTCATTTAATGATTCCCATATACTCATTTTTTCCTATCCTTTAAAATATAAGTGGCAAAACATAAAAAACGAAACTAAAAACACCAGACTATTTCAGCCTATTTATTTATTGTTTTTTGTTTTGATTTCGTCTGTTCCATTTTTGTGTTTATGTTGTGTTTTATTTAGTTCCTGTTTGTTGTTTTCATTTAGTTTAGTTTTTGTTTCCTTTTTTGTTTTATTTGAGCGTTTTTATTTTTATTTTTATTTGGTTTGTTGTTTTTGTTGTTTAAATTTAGTTGTCTATTTAGTTTTAATAGGTTTTTTGGGAGTTTTTTTTTTTTTTTAGTTGTCGATTTATTTGCAATTTTATTTTGTTTCTTTTTTCATTTTTTGTTTTGTTTTGTTTGAGTTTTTTGTTTTATTTGGTTTATCGTTTTTATTGTTTAATTTAGTTGTCTGTTTAGTTTTTGGGGTTTATTTAGGAGGGGGGCCTTTTTGGTTTTGTTTTAATTTAATTTTTTTGTTGATTTATTTTTGTATTTTTATTTTTTGTTTGTTTTGTAAATGTGATTTTGTTTTTATTTACTTTCTTTTTTCATCTTTTTGTTTTTTTTCTTTTTGTTTTGTTTGAGCTTTTTTGTTTTATTTGGTTTGTTGTTTAAATTTAGTCATCTGTTTAGTTAGATTTTTTTGAGGGGGGCTTTTTTGTTTGTTTTGTTTTTTATTTAGTTGTCGATGTATTTTCTATTTTTGATTCATTTTGAGTTTGTTTTGTAAATATGATTTTCTTTTTCATATTTTTTTTGGGTTTTAGTTTTTAGTTTTATTTGGTTTGTTGTTTTTATTGTTTAAATTTAGTTGTCTGTTTAGTTTTAATGGGTTTTTTGGGAGGGTTTTTTGTTTGTTTGCTTCGTTGCCATTTAGTTGTCGATTTATTTGCAATTTTATTTTGTTTCTTTTTTCATTTTTTGTTTGTTTTGTTTTGTTTGAGTTTTTTGTTTTATTTTGTTTATCGTTTTTATTGTTTAATTTAGTTGTCTGTTTAGTTTTTGGGGTTTATTTAGGAGGGGGGCCTTTTTGGTTTTGTTTTATTTTTAAATTTTTTTGTTCATTTATTTTTTTTATTTTTATTTTTTGTTTGTTTTGTAAATGTGATTTTGTTTTTATTTACTTTCTTTTTTCATCTTTTTGTTTCTTTCTTTTTGTTTTGTTTGAGCATTTTTGTTTTATTTGGTTTGTTGTTTAAATTTAGTCATCTGTTTAGTTAGATTTTTTTGAGGGGGGCTTTTTTGTTTGTTTTGTTTTTTATTTAGTTGTCGATGTATTTTTTATTTTTGATTAATTTTGATTTTGTTTGTTTTGTAAATATGATTTTCTTTTTCATATTTTTGTTGGGGTTTAGTTTTTTAGTTTTATTTGGTTTGTTGCTTTTATTGTTTAAATTTAGTTGTCTGTTTAGTTTTGGGGTTTTTGTTTTATTTTTATTGTTTTGTTTTCATTTAGTTAATAGATCATTTTTTAAATTTATTTATTTTGTTTGTTTTTTTAAACATGATTTTGTTTGTTTAGTTAGTTTTTTCATCTGTTTGTTTTTCTTTTGTTTTAAACTTTTTTATTTGGTTTGTTGTTTTTATTGTTTAAATTTAGTTTTTGTTTGTTTGTTTTTTAAATGTGATTTTGATTTAATTTCTGTTTTATCTTTTTGTATTCTTTTATATTTTCTTTTTTGTTTATTTGGTTTGTTGTTTTTTTTAATTTGATGTTTAATTTTGGCGAGAGGGGCTTTGTTTTAGTTTTATTTTAGTTTTGTTTTCATTAAGTTGTTGATTTTCTTTTTGTTTTTTTTTTGTTTTTTTTTAAATGTGATATTTTTTTTATTTAGTTTATTTTATTGTATCTTTTTGTTTGTTGTTTTTTTTTTCATTTAGTTGTGCTTTTATTTTTTTGTTCATTTATTTATTTTTGCTTGGTTTATTTTTTAGCTTTTGGTTTGTTTCTGTTTCTTGGGCTTTTGCAACTTGTAGGGGCTTAAAATGAATAGTGCGAAATGGAGGAAATGGAATTGGGGGCATGTTGCAGACTGGATTCGAACCTGTAAGACATAAAGATCACAGCTCAGTAGGGCTGTGTGGATAAATCAATGCATCACAATTCATGGATCGATTCCGAATGCATTGCAATTCTCTGTGGAATCTATTATTAGCTTACTTTTTAACAGCAGATGGTGCTCTAATCTAGTTTTTAACGGCACACTAAAATACTCACGAAGAAGAGCGTAAAAGAGCACTTGTGTGCGTTCAACTGAGTCATGTAATCCCTTGGCTCAGAATGCTTCTATGGCATGAGATTAATGTAAACACAGCCCACTGTAAACACCCTTGTAATTTGCGTCAACTTTTTCAAACTTTATGAATGATTATTTTAGGTTCAAGTGTGTGTAAGAAATTGGAAGCAAGCAGAGTACTGCTGTTTCTAAAGCATGCAGTGTCATCTGCTGTTAAACACTAAGCTCAGAATCGATGCAGAATCATTTCTTTATTTACGATGCATTGGTTTATTTTCCCAGCCCTACAGCTCAGGGAATCATGACCAGATTTGATCTAAATCTTAACTAATTCAACCAGCTTCTCTCCCCATTTATTATTTTTTTTTTTACTATTTATTTCTCGTTTTCTCCCTCTCTGTCTCTCTCTGCGAGTTAAAAGGCCGCAGCTGTTGACGGCTCTATTGAAAAAAGCCCACGCCCCACTTGCTTGCCACACTAGACCAGTGTCCATCCACCAATGACCAAACAAAGGAGGCCTATGACCAGCAGCCACACAGACACACGTGCACGCACACAGCGGGTACACACTAAGTGTGGGAGTTGAGCGTGTGTCACATGCTCACGATGGGCGGCTGGTGGGTGTAATCAGTCATGAATGGAGCTGATGATGGTCATACAGATGAGCTGCACAGGAAGGTTTCTAAGCTTCTGTTTCCGCCACAGGGATGTTCTTCTTTTTCATGGTCTTTTGATCTTTCGATTGCTACTTTACAGCTGGTGTTGTAGCTTTTCTATGATGTTACACTAACCAAAAAGTACCTTTTTAGAAATTATATATATTTTTAAAAGTATTTTTATTTATCCATTTATTGGTTGGATATATAAATAAAATAATAGTTAATTTATTTTATTAAAATTTTCTGTGAATATGATATGCATAGGCCTTAAGTTTATGGTGTATGGATTATATGGTGACCACTTTGTCTTTGCAGTAGCCTCAAGCTAACCCTCTACACCCTGTTCACAGCTGCTCTGTGTTGAACGTTAGTGGGCCGTGATGTTTATATGTGGGTCACATTCCTCTCTAGGTCTGTTCTGAATGCCCCACACATGCCCCCAGAAACCCTTCCTGCCCCAAATCACAACCTTGAGGGTTTCCAACCACATGTTACTCTCTGGAGGTGGATGCTCTTACCACTTCTAATATTTCTGTTCGGGAGTGCGTTTCCTCATTAAGAAAGTAAATTCTGTGGTGAAGGAAATCTTTAGCCATCCAAGATAAAACCATTGACGTACTTGTCCTGAGTTTAGGTAGCAGAGGAAACCATCTTTCATCTGACGCATCAGTATGTCCTGATGGATTCTAGCAGGATGTTTAGCAGATGAAAGAAGCTAAGAACATATGGATGTTTCTTCAGCTTTTTTTTTTCTTTAACTGTATGTATTTATTACAAAATTGTTTAAAGTCAAACTTTTTTTATTTAGTAATGATCTGACAATGCCTTAACTTTTGAATTTGAAGATCAGGGTAAATTTCACTTATTTTGTCTTCTGGGAAAAAAATTAAGTATCTTCTGTAGCTTCTGAAGGGCAGTGCTAATTGAAAAAAAAAAGATATTTAGGCAAAATAAGAAAAATATACGCATCTTCATTCTGTTCAAAAGTTTACACCCCTGGCTCTTAATGCATGGTGTTTCCTTCTGAAGCGTCAAGGAGCATTTCAACCTTCTGTAATAGTTGCATATGAGTCCCTCAGTTGTTCTCAGTGTGAAAAAATGGATTTCAAAATCATACAGTCATTGTTGGAAATGGTTTAAATACACAAAAATGCTGAAAAACCAAAGAATTTGTGGGACCTGATGGATTTTTCTGAAGAACAGTGGGCAGTTTAACTGTTCAGGACAAACAAGGGACTCATGAACAACTATCACTATCACTTCAACTGTATATAATATTTTGGTGGAATCCTTGTAAATACAATAAAATAATTGTACTTTTTTGCATAATTTTAAAAATGCAGCTTGATTTGCTGTGATCCACAATAAAAAAACAATCTGTTGACAACATGTGATCTTTACCTTGATATTTCTTTGCTTTCCTCTCACTTCACGTATCATATGCAGTATTTTTTTTCTCACTTTTAAGAAAACAACAAAGTTAATTTGTACGTTAGATGACACTCTAAACTTGACTGATTTTGTCTTTGCAGATCCACAGAGAGACAGAGACGTTTTATTCAGTTGATGCCAGTCGAGATGCTGGACTCCAGGACAAACAATCCACTTCAGTGATTTCAGGTAACCAACTTGACTCTTAAATTAGTGCTTCTAAACTGGTTATGCGGAAAACGTGGATAGAATCACAGAATTTGATACATTTTGGATGAACAAATCCGAAATAGGCCAGTACACTTAAATCAAAACACGATGTAGTCTAGTGTCTGTGAATAAAAAAAATAAATAAAAAAAAAACAGAAAAAGACTATTTAAATATAAATCCTGCATGTTCTGTGTGTTTCTGTGTGAATGAATGGCACAAACGCGCAATTTCGTTTACTGCAAATACTTAAGGTCGCATGACGCGAGTAGTGTTTTCAGCCTCTCCCATTTATGAGTATATGGGCATAATCTCTAAAACTGCCCTGAGAGTCTCTTCATAAGCATTTTACCGTTTCTTTTGATTAAAACTGTCGTCATGTCAATATACAATCAGAAACTTATAGGTTTTCACAGCAACCTGTCAAAATTAAAGTTTGGTTTAACTTGAAGAAATTGTGACAGAAATATATTAATCGTAGTTCTATTACTATTAATAAACTGATTATTAAAATGCATTTTTTTATGGAATATTTACCAGAAAAATGATTTACCTGAATTTACTTTAAAACACCACAGTAGTTTTGAAAATAAATGAATAAATGAATAAACAAATATGTACGGCAGGAGGTGCTACAAATAAAATAATAATAATAAATTATTTTAATATATATCAAATAGGGATGCTCATATTGACCGTTTAACCGTTAACCGACAGTAAGAATTTTAACCGATTATTACTATCAGTTAAACGGTTTAAAAGGGTTTTTTTCTATTCTTTTTTTTTTTTTTACGTTTGCTGCATGGTGAAAGAAATAATGCTATTTGTAAGTTATCTGTTTACTCGCGCGCGTGTCGACACGTGCAGTGTGGCTGTACAGACATATTTCGCTTCACCTTTACTTAGTAAACAGATGTAGTATATGCAACTCAACGGCAAGAGGCGTTATTAGAGAGTGAATCCGTGAGTGAATGTATCCAAATTCTGAATGAATTATAGTCTAGAAAGTGCGCAATAGGCGCTCCCGTTACAGTCACTGGAAAGCTATCACTCATCTTAGAGTAGTTCATCGCAATCTCATAAAGTTATTAAAAAGTAATAAAATAACCTTTACACTGCACAATTAATCTCTTATTTATATAATGCCAACACTTTCTTTGTTTTAATAAGAGAGTTCGCGAAAGTGTAGAAATCAGCAAAACTGAAACCGGCACTTTGGTTGGTGAGTGGATTGTAACATAGCCTCCTCTGATTGGCCACAGTGATAATCGAATCAACATACATGTCTGTGATTGGCTATTGCTGAACGCTGTAAAACACGCGCTTCTCCACACGCATATGACAGTGGATGGAAGTCCCGCAAATTGAAAGGATTTTTGTGATGGTGTTTTTTTCTCGGATCTAAGAGTTAACAGGCAGCGGTCCTGCCTATCCGTACAGCATGTGGACATGTTAAAAACTAGGCACACTGAGGTATTGGCTGGCCTGCTATACATTTTTATGTCCGACGAGAAGAATAAGACCGGTACAGTTCTTCAAAGCGCATAGAAGGATTCAGTGTGTTTTAGTTTTGTCATCTTAATTAGGTAGTTATTTAATTTATACATATTTAGTGTAGGCCTATTTATATTATTCTTTTTTTTTTCATTCAGATTTTCTCTGTTCTCTGAAGCGCTGCGGATGCGTGATAATTTAAGTATATGTCAATACAGTTTTTGTTGTTGCTCTGTATGCTGCTGTTTGCACGTTAAAATAAAACATTTGCTTGTATTTTTAATGTATCATCACAGATACTCGTGCATTCTATTTTTATTTTAAACTAATTTATTATTCTAATTTTATCAGTTAACGGTTAATGTTCGGATAACGAGCAGCGGTTGTCGGTCAGGAAAATTAACCGAAATGAGCATCCCTAATATCAAATCAGTTAACTAAAGACACTTTTGATTATTAAAATATAATGAAACCATTAAAATGAAAACCAGAAAATTAACTGAAAAAAAATAAAACTGAATTTGAGAAAAAATAAAACTTATATTATAGGGCCTTAAAAATTTGTTTTTTGTTAAATGTTTAAGAAATTTATGTTAAATTGTGTAAGTTTCATGATTTCAATTAATTAGATTGCTTGTTGATTAATTTTTGATCATTTAACCATTAAAACAGAGTCTAGAAAAAAAATGGAATCCAGAAAAATCAAAACGGCAAAAAAACTACATTTTGGGGAAAACTATTTCATAGGGCTGTACATCTACGTAATTTGACTAGCTTCTTCTAAATGAGGTGTTAATTTACGCTGAAATATCACAGTTTGATGTACAGCATTTGACGTCAAGCATTGCGTCACGTAGGTTTAGTTGATAATTAAAAATTACATGCAGAACAAAACACAAAACCTCTTTTTCACATCTTCCAGCAATCTACAAAGAAAGGATGCCCTCTTTGCTCAGACTGTGTGTCTGTGTGTGTCCAATCTAAATAGTGCCCACATTGTGTCGCATGGGAAACGGCATACACATCCTCCAAATGAATGTCTTCCTGTCAATACAAAAGACTCCACTAGTCAAATAAGATCATCTATTTAAGTAGATGACATCAACATCCTGTCTGCGTTGATTGCGAGCAGAAATGCAATACAATGGGCTGAAATGAGTCACTTTAAGACTCACTTTTTCAGTTTGCGAGATTCTAGTGTGTTTTCTTTTCTATTTACATGTATTATTATTCTGTTGCTCTTCGACATTCTCATATTTTACTGATTGTTTTTTCCAGAATTTCCCCCTTCGACTCCCTCACCCGAGACTGTACGTCACACAGAGTCGGCGAGCACCATGCGAGGGTCCGCCAGCGATGGTGACTCTCTGTTTAGCCAGGATTTGGGCGAGGACAGTGTTTTTAATAATAAGGTGGGTGTGGATTTGTATTGCATTTCCCATATCATCCAATTCTGTGTTTGTTTTCAAAGCAGAGTTGCTATTTGTTTTGTTTCCATGTCTTTTTACCCTCGGCCAGATAAAGTGGTTATGTAATATGTCTCATTTTCAGCAGTGCTCCTCTAAACACAACATGTTGCTCCACTGACGTCATGTCATGTGACGTGAGCAGATCAGTGGGCCAGGGCTGTAATTATGACCTCATCCTCAGACATGCTTCATTCTAAGTTATCAACTCCTCGAAGAGTTTCCCAGCAAATTCCTCCACCCCTTAAACTCCTTATGTTTACAGACTTTGACATGTAGCAAGTCGCAAAGGATGACAGTGTTTTTTGTGAACTGTAATGTTTTGTTTCCTTGATGATAGGTACGTAGATCCCTCCGTATTTCATTAGAATCTTATTTTGAAAGGATTAGTTTACTTCCAGGATTAGTTTACTTCCAGGATAACCCCCATGGCATCCAAGGTGTTCATGTCTTTCTTTCTTTAGTCGAAAAGAAATTAAGGTTTTTGAGGAAAACTTTCCAGGATTTTTCTCAAAGGGTTCAAAGGGCTCTATACAATTCCAGCCGAGGAATAAGGGTCTTATCTAGTGAAATTTTCAAAAATAAATTGAAATTTTTATACTTTTTAACCACAAATGCTCGTCTTGCACTAGCTCGACTTCACGCATAACGTAGTCATGTTGGAACACGTGTTTTAGGCAGAAGCCGACCCATTGTTCACAAAGCGAATGTGCAAAGAAAGTCAAACGCACTTTACAAAAAAAAAAGGTAAAACAAAGATTTTGAAGTTGGAGGAGAAAATGAGATGAGAGGCCTACCCAACCTTTTTGAACTAAAGTATACAGATGAAGAACTAATCACGCGTGACCTTTCCAACAGGCTAATCGGATAGCAGTATGCTGAGAGAGCAGGTTAAGCAGCTAGCGGTATACCAGTTAGTAGGATTGCCTTAGATTTAAAGATTTTTCTGGTCGACTAGTAGTTGTTCATTTTAGTCGCATGTTTATTAATAAACCATATAAATCATAATATTGAGTCTTTAATTGCCTACATAGCCTAATAAGCGCTCAAAATATATATTATATCTGCGCACCTGCAGATATAATAAATTATATTATTGAATGTATCAGGGAAAAACAGCAAGAAGACTGCATTAACGTTTTAAAAATGTATTGATAATTTAGTGCTTTCTTTGTTTTCAGTTTAAGAGATGAAGTTGGCAACACTGACTGGTCATCTCCACAGTAGTTTGTTTTACATTTGAATTGGTTCATTTAAAAGTAGACCTTTCACTCTCTATAGATAGCCTATGTTTTTCATGTCTGTAAGGCAAGTATACACAGAGTTTCGAAGTTTCGCGCTCAAGTTCACAGAGACAGAGACGGCAGAAAGTGCATCCTGTTTGCTTTCATTATTTTACAAAAGCGCAACGTTTCGTTGTTATTGTGAGTGCACAGAAATAAACATATAGAGTCTTTACAGATTCAAAAGATGTATTACTCATATCTTTATGACCATAAATGGAGTATTTTAAGAGCAAGTGACCACACCGGCAACTCCAACTGTCATGCAATGAGCACGCTTCTATTCAGCTTCCACACTCCGCACAGACGCTTGAATAGTGCACATTTGTCTATGTTAACGTTAGATTGAGCTTCTATGTAAAGTTGCAGCTACTAACATGTTTCAAATGATAAGCCATATTTCAGGTTGATGAACGATAGATGAGCGTTTGGATGGCCTGCCCAATATACTATATTACCACATAGACCAGCCATTAACGATCTGTCCGTCATGGACTGCGTCACTTCCAAAAGATAAAATTTGTAGTACACTAGCATTAAAATGACCCCAGAACTAGCCTACTTTTTCCTCCTGGAATTGTACGTGGAATTTCACGTAGAATGCTTAGTTTTTCCAAGCCCCAAAAGTAGGTAGAGTCACTTCACCTAAGCTTGACTTGTGCTCTGGAAGTGTTTTTTCCTCCCTCCGTAGCTCATAAAGTCATCTATTACGGTTAGTGTAACGTAGCCACTAGCTCACCACACCCCTCGCTTGGCTGCGGTCTCAGCATGTGAGGAAACTAATGAGCCGCTGTGAATGGAAATGAGTGTCAGAGCTGTGTGTTTCTCTATGTTATGTAAGCTTTACAAGGATGGAAAGAACTTGGAGACTCCATGGGGTTTGCAAAAAGAAAAAAAAAAACGAGTGTGCTTGTATGTAAACTACAGATGTAAAGGTGGTACGTCATCAGCGGTCATTTGCAGAATTCACATGTGCTTGTCCAGGTTGGGAAGTCTAACACACAGTAAAATTTCATTGGTTCAAAATCCCAGTCCTCCTAGTTCTCACAAAACATCAAATGTATTTTTTGTTTTTGTAAACTCTGTCAAATTCTTCTCCTTTTTCTCCATCAAAGGCTGAGGACAGTGTTACAGTCACCAGCGGTGTGTCTATGACCTACTCGTCCTCCACAGATGACAACTCCAGCCTTGGGACCCCTAGTGCCATCTCTCAACCCAGCACAGAAGCTCCTACATCAGACCCCTGTCAGGAAAAGCCCACATCTCCTGGAGCTTCACCTGTTTCAGGAGAAACAGAGGAGGAAGAGAAAAAGGACCGCTTGACAGACGTCCCGGAGCGGTCGGCCATTTTACGTACCTCCATACGATCCCTGTCGCCTTTCCGCAGGCACAGTTGGGGCCCAGGCAAAAATTCAGCGGGGGAGACGGAGATTAGTCAACAACGCAGGTAATCTCTACAACCAAACATGAAGGTTTTATGGATTAAATCCAAAGTATACAAAAGCTTTACAAGCTTTAGCTGGTTTTAGCTTGTCTTCTAGCCTGGTCATAGCTGGTTTGCAGGCTGGTCTCAGAGAGGTTTTGACCACTTTTTTTAGGTGGTTGAGCTAGAAGACCAGCTGACCAACCAGCTAAAACCAGCTGAACACAAGCTTTCCCAGCCCCACTAAAAAAAAAAAACAGCTAAAACCAGCCTAACTGGTCAGCTGGTCTTAGCTGGTTTAAGCTGAAAGTAGCTGGTTGGTCAGCTGGTCTCTCAGCCTGACCAGCTAAGACCAATCTGTCCAGTTAAAGAAGCCAAAACCCCTTTAAAACCAGCCTGCTGACCAGTTATGACCATCTATGACTAGGCTGGATGACCAGCTAAAACCAGCCTAACTGGTCAGCTGGTCTTAGCTGGTTTAAGCTGAAAGTAGCTGGTTGGTCAGCTGGTCTCTCAGCCTGACCAGCTAAGACCAATCTGTCCAGTTAAAGAAGCCAAAACCCCTTTAAAACCAGCCTGCTGACCAGTTATGACCATCTATGACTAGGCTGGATGACCAGCTAAAACCAGCCAACCAGCTTAGGCTGGTTTTAGTTAGTTTTTTCATTAGGGCACACTGGTCTCCCAGCCTCCTTGCTGAAAAAAAAAAAAAAAACAGCTAAAACCAGCCTAAGATGGTTGACTGGTCTTAGCTGGTTCAAGCTGGAAGTAGCAGGTTGGCCAGCTGGTCTCTCAGCCTGACCAGCTAAGACCAATCTGTCCAGTTAAAGAAGCCAAAACCCCTTTAAAACCAGCCTGCTGACCAGTTATGACCATCTGTGACTAGGCTGGATGACAAGCAGGTTGGTTTTAGCTAGTTGTTTCATTAGAGCACACTGGTCTCCCAGCCTCCTTGCTGAAACCCCCCCCCCCCCCCCCCCAGCTAAAACCAGCCTAAGATGGCCTGAGCTGGTTTAAGCTGGAAGTAGCAGGTTTTAGCTGGTCTCCCAGCCTGGCTAAACTGGTCAAGCTGGTTTTAGCTGGTTGTTCCAGCTGGTCTCCCAGCCTGACCAACTAAAACCAGCCTGACTAGCTTAGGAGTGGTTAGCAGGGTGACCAGCTTAAACCAGCTATTGCAAGCTTAAACCAGCTAAGACCAATCTAGCCAACCTGCATAGGCTAGTTTTAGCTGTTCTTTTCAGCAGGGAGTCCAATGTGGTGCAACCTTAAACCTTAAACACTGAAACGTAGCTTTTAGAATGACTGTTGAATAATGTTAATTGACTAGAGGTATGTTAAGATACCAGGCTAACCGATTAGTGATATAGCAGGCTAATCCTGGTAGAAAACGCATCTATCCCCATATCTTTTCTATAACTAAAAGTATAGCATTTTAAGTTTTTCTTTTCTAGCAATGGGAGCTAAGATAGCATGTTAATTGATTAGCGGTATGCTAAGCTATCAAGTTAACCGGTTAGCGATACAGCAGGCTAACCATGTTCCCATATCTTTTTCTGGATAACTAATATATAGCATTTTATATTTTTCATTTCTATCAATGGGAGCTAAGATAGCATGTTAATTGTTTAGCGGTATGCTAAGCTACCAGACTACCCCTGTGAAAATTAACTATGGTTTTATTAAAAATGAGTAAATGAGTAGTAACATGTCATTTGTATAACTACAGGTTTATTACAAATATCATGGTTAAACCATGGTTAGTGTAGCAAAATGGTTTAACTATAGTAGCCATGGTTTTTTGGTTTTGTTTGTAGTAAAACCATGGTTAATTTCCGTAAGGGTAATAATTTAACAGTATGCTAAGATAACAGGCTAATCAGTTATTTAATGTGAGAAATTAAACATCACAATTTATGGTGTAAGTAAGAAAAACACTACATATAAGAAGACAGAAGTATCAGTAAAAGCTATGTATGGGTTTCCAAACTTGGCCTACACGTCTTGTCACTTTTTTTTTCTTGCAAATGTGCCAGACACCAGGCGTTTTCATTTCCTGTAAGTCATCTGATAAGATCAAAGCAATCATTATCAATATACCGTCCACCTGTCCTTTAATCATTCACTGTGTCTTCATAATGCAATCAAATACATGCATAGTATATGCTTTATATGACTTTAAGCTTGCAGTCACACAGTTTTGCCATTTGTCTCATCATCCTGGCATTACTTCAGCTTTGTGTACAGCTCTGAATCATTTGCAATCTGTATGTGACTGTGTTTGTGAAGGGAAATCCCAGTAGTGTGAGGGCCCTTTCCTCTGTGGGCTTTGTAAGCAAGCAGCTGTTCTGTGAGAAAGAGCTGTATTTAGGTCACAGAGGACTGTATTCCTGCTGATAATAAACACTCAGATGACCTCTAGTACTCGAAGACAGAAAAGAGGAACATCATTTTTTACGTCATGGTAGTTGTTATTTTTTATTTTTTTTTATTTAATTAAATTTTTCTTATTAATTTTATTATAACAAAAATAAATATTTGAGAAAGTATTTAAATTATTCTATTAAAAATACATTGCTTTCCTGTTTTATTCATCATCCTAGTAAACTTTCTTAGGGCTGTCAGTCATCTCATCAGCTCTTCATATTAATTTAGGTTCATTATTTCTGTTCATTTATCTTCTCCTCATCATTTTCATTCATCGCTTTTTCCAGTACGACACGAGGTGAAGTGGAGCGCAAGTCGACAGGTCATAGGAGAAGGTACCACCATCCATTTTCACTCTTTTCACCCAGGGGCCCCACCAAATTCTTTCAGAATGTGTAAAAATTCGGAGAAAAAAAATGCTTTGAGCATATACTGTGGGCATAAAATGTCACTAAAAGATCCCATCAAAGCATCCTGTAAATTTCAATACAAGATACAAGTTTTATTAATTTTCTGAATACGTTTTTATATTTAATTTAAGAGTTTTTAAGCATTTTTTTTTACTTTTGTTTTATGTATTTTTTTTATTTTATATTATAATTTTATAACCTTGTGCGCTTATGCGTACAAGAAAGATACATCATTGTTAAACATTCAAGGGCCTCTAGATCTTGTACTAACAAGTTCTTCTTTTGTCTTTCTACACATCTTTTCTTCCGTCTGTCTATCCATCCATCCATCCTGAACCTTACACACTTGGTGAAGCATGAGCTGGTGTCCTTCGGTTGCTCTGCGCTCAGAAAAGGACGAAATAAATGAAAGAAGGTAAAGGAAGACAAAGAGGAAGTGTCTAAAATCTTTAAACTTCTTGTTGTGGTATGATACGGCATGAGTTGCATTATGGGAGCACGAACGGTGTGTTGTAAAGACAGTGGTGTATATATTGCTCATAGTGCGTTGTGTGTTTGTGTGCTAGCCTACTTCCTTTCAATGGTTTAGTCTTCTCGCCTCTCCGGACAAACATCTGAGACCACACACTCTTGCAGTCATTTCCGTCGATTTCATTGTCTGAGACAGAGAAAAACCGGTCACTTAAATGAATTTGTTTAGCTAGAGAAGTGGACTAAGCTACGGTATCACAGCAGATATTTATGTATGAACTATGACTAACATACTGATCTGGATCTCAGAGCCTGATGAGAGGTGAGATGTTTTTATTTAAATTTGCTACCACATTGCACTTTTTAAGTGTTTCCTGCTAGAATTTCCACATCGCATGGATTAAAAAAAAAACATTTGAGTACGTTAAATAGAATTTTAGTACATTCAATGATTCCAAGTGGCATCTGCAAACAAATTATGCTTTTTCAGAACTGACTTGACTTTTAGGAGTCATTTTTGTAATGAATTTTAACCAAGTGATCTCAAAGTTGTACGAGTCACTCAAGTCCACAATGTGAGAGCAGAAGATGACACACTAATAATGTTTGACATTTAGGAAGTATCCACATATATTCGTTTTAACTGTATGTCTGTGTGAAAACCCAGCAAATAAGATGTATTGAAGTGACTTGTGCCATTTTCTTTAAAATACAGTTAAATTCAAATGTTTACACACACCTTGTATGATCTTTTATTTAGTACTGAACTGAATGAGACTTTTCTTAAAATACGTTTACATATAGTCCAAAAGAGAAAATAATAGTTGAATTTATAAAAATGACCCCATTTAAAAGTTTACATACACTTTTCGTTGTTACCTGAATGATCCACAGCTGTGTTTTTGTTTTTGTTTAGTGACAGTTGTTCATGAGTCCTTTGTTTGTCCCTTCAGAAAAATCCTTCAGGTCCCACAAATTCTTTAGTTTTTCAGCAATTTTGTGTTTGAAACCTTTCCAACAATGACTGTATGATTTTAAGATCCATCTTTTTTTTTTCAGTACTGCCCTTCAGAAGCTATAGAAGATACTTTACATGTTTCCCAGAAGACAAAATAAGTCACATTTTCCCTGATCTTTAAATTTTTTCACCCCGTGGCTCCTAATGCATCGTGTTTTCTTCTGGAGAATCAGTGAGCATATGTCTTCTCAGTTGTCTTCGGAGTGAAAAGATGGATCTCAAAATCATAGAGTCATTGTTGGAAATGGCTCAAATACACAAAAATGCTAAAAACAAAGAATTTGTGAGGCCTGAGGGATTTTTCTGAAGGTCAAACAAGGGACTCATGGGCAACTATCACTAAACAAAAAAACACAGTTGTGGATCATTCCGGTAACAACACAGTATTAAGAATCAAGACAAGTGTATGTAAACTTTTGCACGGGGGCATTTTGATAAATTCAACTGTTATTTTCTCTTGTGGACTATATGTAAACGTCTTTCATGTGAAATGTCTTATTCAGGTCAGTACTAAATAAAAAATAACATGCATTTTGTATGATCCCTCTTATTTGGGTAAAATAATTAACATTTTGCAGATTCTCTAAGGTGTGTGTAAACTTTTGACTTCAACTGTATATACAATTTGATACTTAATTCTCTGACATTCCGATTTTTTTTAGTGTCTAGGCCATTGTTTCGATGTTTTGCTTTAGTTTACACAAAGTGGAAAATGGCTAAACTTTTTGTGGCAGAGCTTGAGGAAATGTCAGGGGTTGGTTGTATAGTATGAGTCAGTGGATTCGTCATCGGCAGCTTTCACACACTGAGGTCAAGCCTGCATCGTCATGATTTGCTAGTAGACTCGTTTCTCCCTGTTATTCGATTCTTTGTGCGTGTGAATCTGAATGAATTTGTGTCTAGCGTTTTCTTGCGTGAGTTTGAATGTCACCAACGGGAAGGTAAAAGATCTTGTCTGATGTAGATCTTGGTGATTCAGTGTGTGTGCATGTGGTCACCATCTCAACCTTTTTTGGAAACTCTGAACCGCAATAAACTTAGCATAATCAAATGTGATTATTTTCACAGTTACAGCCTGGAAGGACTTGCAGCGGAGAAGGAAGGAAGGAAAAGCCTTAACCAGTGCATGGGGGAAGCCAGCCAGGAACCGAACTGTCCATCAAAGCTGGACAGAGAAGAGAGAGGATCGCTTGTGTCCCTGACAGAAGAGGAACAGGAATCAGATCTGGGAGACTGCAGCAGTTTGGACAGTCAGGTGAAGTACTATTTATAAATGGATAAATATGCCATTAAATCTAATTTTGATGAAATCTGAGAGCTTTCTGACCCTGCATAGACAGCAGTACAACTGACAAGGCCCAGAAAGGTAGTGAGAACATTGTTAATATGCTTCATGTGACACGTGTGATGAGTGGTTCAACCTTAATTTTATAATGGTACGAGAATACTTTTTGTGTTTAAAGAAAACAAAAATAACAAATTCATTCAACAATTTCTTCTCTTCCGTGTTAGTTTTCAACACATGTTCATGTTGAAGCACTGATGTCACATGGACTTTTTTAATGATGTCCTTACTACCTTTCTGGGCCTTGAACGTGGCAGTTGTGTTGCTGTCTATGCAGGGTCAGAAAGCTTTAATTTTTTATCTAAAATAGCATTAAGGAGAAGTTAGCCTTCAGAACAAAAGTTTACTGATAATTTACTACCCCCTTGTCATCCAAGATGTTCACTCCTTTCTTTATTCAGTCATAAAGAAATTGAAAGAAAGTTTTTTGAAGAAAACACTTCAGGATTTCTCTCCATAAAGTGGACTTCTATGGTGCCCTGAGTTTGAACTTCCAAAATGCAGTTTAAATGAAGCTTCAATAGGCTCTTAATGATCCCAGCCAAGAAAGAAGGGTCTTATCTAGCAAACGGTTATTTTCCAAAAAAATTACTATTTATATACTTTTTAACCACAAATGCTTGTCTTATCTAGCTCTGAGTGAACTCTGTGTATTCCGGTTCATGAGTAGGATTTTACAGTTAGAGGAGAAATTAGTTGGGAGTTTTTCGACCTACCCTAACTGTCTTGAACCGAAATTACAAAGAGTTGACGTAGAGCTAGACAAGACGAGCATTTGAGGTGAAAAAAAATATATCAATTGTTGATTTTATTTTTTTAAGAAAATCCCTGCTGAAAGAAAAACGTTAAAACTAGCCTAGGCTAGTTGGCTGGTCTTAGCTGGTTTAAGCTGGAAGTAGCTGGTTTTAGCTGGTCTCCCAGGCTGGTCAGGCTGGGAAACCACCAGGTAAAGCCAGCCTGACCAGCCTGGGCAAGTGGCCAAAATCCCTCTAAAACCAGCCTGCTGAGCAGCTAAAACCAGGCTGGTTGACCAGCTAAAACCAGCCAACCAGCCTAGGCTGGTTTTAGCTATTTTTTTCACCAGGGATAACCGATAAATATTGTTATATATTGTTAAACATTGTCATAATAACAACACTCAAAAGACACTTTTTTTTTTTTGACCGGAAATGACACGGGCTTCTCCCAAAAGATAATAAGACGATGTACAAGAGGCATCATTGTGGAAAAAAAATATTTCTCAGCTTTTTATTTACATTTGAACAAAAAGTGGAATGTCCAAAATTATTCATACCCATTGCAAACTGTTACAGTCTATGGGAAAATTCCAAAGTTCTATACCATTCCAAATAGTCCAAGCTGTTCTAAAGTAGGGGTGGGACGATACAGGTAACTCACGATTCAATTCTGTGGCGATATGTGGCCCACGATATCGATAATATCGCGATTCACGATATCTACGATATTCAATATATTGGAAGAAATTTCATCAACGATATATCACGATATATGTGACTGAAAAAGAAAAAAATTCCCATAATAAGGAAATCTTATGCATTTATTAATGCCAACATTTCCAACACTGTGCAAAGAAATATGCATTTGCATAATAACTCACTGCCTCCTGGTCTTAAATGTAAACACTGTACAGCTAGACAGATAAAAGTGCCTGAACATTAAAAAACAACATGAACATTAACTAACATGTGTAAACCATGATATTGAAACGTCAGTAGTAAGTTACTGTAAAGTGCTTTATGTTAACCTGGACAGTGGTCTCATCAATGCATATTCTTCTTGAGGAACACTAACGCCTGTTTCACACACACTCCGTCTGCAGTGTGTATGCAGTCCGTGTGCGTTACGTATGCGATGCAGAAGCAGCACGGACTCGTTTTGCTTTCACACAGGACACGTTTGCAGTCCGTTCCTGATCCGCGGCTGTTTACCACAAACACACCATTTATCCGTTATTTTGATTTCAAATACAAACGTGCTTTTTCAGCATTGTGATACTCTTTTATCACAGTACACTAATACAATATATACAATATAGATATATTCACGTTTAAACTCAACGTATAATAAACAACGTATTATTCAATGCACTTGCACAGCAACCGCGTGCAGTGTGAACGCTCTAATCCGTTAACATGGGTGCGGAAAAAAAATACTCAACGCATTAGCACTGCAGACGGAGTATGTGTGAAACAGGCGTAACTGATCAGCATGCTCAACTAGCGGGTGCGTCTTTGATTTGTTTTTCGTTATCTTCCGCCATTCTTCTCACTTCTCTTTTTTTCTGCGCTTCTTCTCTGATGTTGTAAGATAACTTGTGTTCTTCACTGGCCGCTGCTTCCGCCACTTTACCCCTATTTACTCGAACAGCGCCCCCCGCAAACAGAATGGTAGATATTGGGTAGTGACAGTGACACTGACGACGGGTAAATTAAAGGTTGTATCAGCGATTTCTAGCCTAAAACATAAGTGTCAATTTCAGCTTACCTTTCTTCAGGATCCGCTCGCTGCCTGCCCCATAAATTGTCTGTGAAAAAACCGCGTCTCTCTGGTCAGCCTAGGGTCCGAGATATGCCAAAAAAACAATCGGTACTACCAACCTTTCCACACAAAAACAAACAGTGTTCCAACCAATCAGCGTCAGGGATTTGGTGTTGTGGACTTTCGCTCCGCCTCCCTCACATCCCTGCACCAGTAGGAAAGTCCACAACACCAAACCCCTGACGCTGATTGGTTGGAACACTGTTTGGTTATCTGTGGTGTGTTGATAGCGCCGATTGTTTTTTTTGGCATATCTCGGACCCTAGGCTGACCAGAGAGACGCGGTTTTTTCACAGACAATTTATGGGGCAGGCAGCGAGCGGATCGTGATGAAAGGTCAGCTGAAATCGACACTTTATGTTTTAGGCTAGAAATCGCTGATACAACCTTTAATCATTTGTGTTGTAATAAAATATCGATATTGGCCGTTAGTGTATCGATTATTTATTGCGACAGAGAGCACAACAATATATTGCAATATCGATTTTTTTTTCTCCCACCCCTATTCTAAAGCATCCTAATTACCCTGATTCATTGGAAACAACTGTTTTAATCAACTCAACAGGTGAAAAACAGAAGCTCTCTGCTGTTGGTTTGTGGACAGTCATGGCTAAGACAAAGGAGCTCACTGAGGACTTGCGGCTGTGCATTGTGGCTGCTTACAAGTCAGGAAAGGGCTATAAGACCATATCTAAATGTTTTGAAGTTCCAGTGGCTACAGTGCAAAGTATTATTAAAAAATACAAGACATTCCACACTGTGGAAAATCTCAGAGGACGTGGTCGGAAGCCAAAAGTGACACCTGTGCTGGCCAGGAGGATAGTGAGAGAGGTAAAAAAGAATCCAAGGACCACGTCTTCTGAGATTTTTCACAGTGCGGAACGTCTTGTATTTTTTAATAATCTTTTGCCAGGGGTGACTGCATGTTTTCAACTCCCATTATTTACATTAAACCCTTTTTCACACAAGTCAAAAACTTTTTTGCAAATTAAGGGATTTTTATTCGAAATGTGGCATTTCCATCAGTCGGTTTTGATGCGATACTTCAAAATGCGCAAAAAAACAGGATGATGGAAACATAGCTAATGTGTCTGAATCAGAAATAAGATAATTTAGTAGTTTTAATTTAATTGCATTTAATTATGATTTGTCATGTTTGCTGCTTTCAGAAGTCCATCCAGTCTGGACGAAGATGTGTCCCACCTTCACAACCCTTTCTTACCAAGTCTGTCTCCATGTTGGCCATCAGTCACAAAGACCTGGATGGTAAGTTTAAACACCCCTTATAGTTTCCTCTCCTGTGTCTCGTCGTGTCACTCTGAGCTCTGCAGCACTCATATTTTAAACATTAAAAACAATTTTATAAACTAAAAATATTTTTAAGAGTGCTTCAGAGCTCAGAGTTTTCTGCTGGTCTCTTCCATGTCCTTGTGGTAAAATAAGGAGTGGAAACATTCAGTTATAAATAACCCCACACTGATCACTCACTTCCTGTCAGTCATATCTAACACCCGATTTCATGTCCTGGGATCTTTATACTACAAAAATGTCCTGTATCAACTGGGATTGTTGGTATTCTTCAACTCATCAGATGTGGAGCTCCCATGGTTCCCTTTCACTGTGGTGTCACTTTAAGGGAGTGGACATTTACTGCCAGTGTATTAGCAGCCAGTTTTAATATAATGCCTGCTTTGATCTTTTTTGCCCATGTGATCATGGAACCCACCAGCGATTGGACGCCCGCGGCCCAAGCGACGAATCTCCTTCTCCTTCAGCATCTCGCCCATGCTCCCCAAATCTAAAAATCTCTTTTCTATTGGCTCTTCATCCAGTGATGAGGAGGAGGCAGTCAGTAAGTAAAAGAATGTCCCACAATGCCTGGCGTGGCCCCTGCCCGACCCCTGCTTAATATGAAGTGTGTCCCCTACCTCCCTTGTCTCACTAAGTTATTGATCAGACCGGCTCCTTGAAGTTACTTCTAAATCACCTATTCTTGTTTATTAGGGCCCGAGCCCAAAAGGGCGAAGGCCCTATTGTTTTTCTAAGGATTATTAGGGCCCGAGCCCAGAATGGGCGAAGGCCCTATTGTTTTTCTAAGGATTATTAGGGCCCGAGCCCAAAAGGGCGAAGGCCCTATTGTTCTTCTAAGGGTTCTTATTTTTTTTATTTTATTTTTTTTTTTACACCTTCTGGGCACTTTTGGGGGCCTTAACATACTCAAAAACTCTTGAAAATTTGCACACACGTCGGAATCTGCGGCCATCAGGACGCCACTGAGGCTGGGACCCGGGCGTGGTTCAGGGCCTCTTCAGCGCCCCCTGGAACACAGTTTGAAAACTTGATGTACTGCGCACACATACTTGCACGTACTGATATGAAACTCGGTACACATATAGATCTCACTGAGCCAAACAACTTTTGTACTCTATGTCATGGGCTGAACGCAACAGGAAGTGAGATATTTAGGGCTGTTTAAAAAGCGCATGCTCTGGAATTTAACGTACTCCTCCCAGGGTTTCCATAGGATTGTCACCAAACTCGGTCAGCATGATCTCAAGACATTGGGGACGCTAAATTGCGAGGGGATTTTTGATATCTCGAACGGTTTGGCCGTGGCAAGGCGACAAAGTTATGGCGAGAAATGAGAAACAGGAAGTGTCTAATTACTGTTGCACACATTGCTTGATTCTTATGAAACTTCACCAGTTTGTTTGTTGTATGATGCCGATTCCATAAATGTGACTATTATGAGTCAAAGTTATAGCGCCACCAACTGGCAGCAGGAAGCGTGTCATTTTCAAAATCCTTTGAAATCAGCCTCTTAATTTTACTTGATTTTCTTCAAACTTCATCAAAATAATGTCAAAACACGGCCGATGAGAATATGTAAAGGGGTCGATGATAAATCAAATACTGTTGCCATGGCAACGTGTCAAACTTTAAAATTTGATTCCTGTCTTTTCAAGGCAGATAACATGCTTAGAATTTCATGAAACTCAACACACACGTCAATATTAATGACAGTAAGACACTGGCAAAAGGTCATAAATGGGCGTGGAGCAGGCACTCTATAGCGCCATCTTTTGACAAAAGTTGGGGGGTTAGTTTTTCCTACAGTCACCAAACTCTGTACATATATTGTTCTCATCAATCTGGACAACTTTCTAAATCAAACTCATTAGCTAAGACCAACAGGAAGCCGGCTATTTTGATTTGAATGTGGATTTTTGGAAAAATCAGGCTGTAAACAAATTCACACTCCTTCTAAGAAAAATAAGGTATTCACACCAAACTTTTTTAACATGAAGAGAAGATTCTGAAGATGTTAAATTGCGAGCGGATTTGGGATATCTTGAACGGTGTTGACGTGATGATTTTTTAAAGATGTAGTAAAAAACATAACCGTAATTTTTTTATATCTTTAAAGTGCAGCATCCAAACTCTTTACAACTTTTTTCACACAGAGATCTTATCATTCTGAGCAAGTGGTGTAAATATCAATTTTATACAAGCTTCTATGAATTAAAGAAAATTAAAAAAAGAAATTAGAAACCTGCTGTCACTCTGCCTGTGCCTGTCTGTGTTCAGTCACCATTGAGTCACTGAAGAGTGACTGAAGGGGGGAGGGGTGTAAGGGAGAGAGACCAGTGGAACATGCTGTTTTGCTTAAGACCATCTTTGAGGAAGATGCACATTGCTGTAGCGTAATCGACATAAATATGTCTGATATTTTGAGAAAATATAAAGGGTCATTAAATCTTTCATTGTTTGTATTTTGCAGTTGTTGTTTTTTATTTATTTTTACTGAACTGTACCATGAACTTGTCCTATTCAGTCACATAGCAAAAGATTAAGAAAAATACAACTTTTAAGCATGAGTGAATAATCTTCATTGTAGACAATATTTTCATAGTGTTATTTATTGAATATAAAATTATAATAATTAAAAATTTCAAGACAAACTTTGACAACAAAACAAACTTTGCTGTTATCTGTTCAAAACATCCGAAAACCATCATTTTAAGATCAGTTATATATATATCGCCCCATTAAAACACTCAACTTGATTTTTAAAGATATTTTGAAAGAATTAAGCGTTTATAGAGCACTTTGTGTATTGCTGTACACCCACATGAACTGTGTTCATGTTCATGTTAATTCACAGTACATAAACTAATTTACCTTTAAACAATATATGAATACTTTTTTTTTAGCTTAATATTAATTAACATTAATAAATGCTATTTAATTATTGTTCATGTTAACTAATATAGTTAATGTTAACAAATGAAACTGGATGGCAACATTTTATATATTGTGTGTATGTGTCTCTGTGTTGATTTTAAAGTGTAACCCTTTCAATTCAGTAAACTTAAAATCCAAACTAGCAGAGGGTTACTGTGAATGCATTTGCCAACTGTGCACCGTTTTCCTTATTGATTTTAGTTATGTAGCGCTTAAGAGTGATGTCTTATAACAGGAGTCACCAGCAAAGCAATATCCACATACAAATTGTACAGATTGGTAACGATTTAAGCAAAAGTGGTGAATGTAATGCAAGCAATAATAACATTTTGTTATCATTATGAATTACATGTTCTTATCATCATCATCAGAATATAGGGAAAATGTTCACATTTGGTTCACAGTTGGCATTATCTGAAGTCCTTGCAGGGGATTAGGTTTATAGCAAACTCCTCCTAGACATTTAATGAAATCAACATTATATTTGGTCAGTCTGATCTAGAGGCCTTAGAGATGTTAAATTGTGAAGATCTTGAGTTTCAGTAAAGGGCGTGTCCGTGGCGGCCTGACAAAGTTTGATGTTTTGCCATGGACATAGGTGTAATAACTCAGCCATAAAATGTCTGATCTGCCTCAAACTTCAGAGGTTTGGTAAGAGTCCTGGCCTGAAGACACCTAAAGGCCAATATTCAGATATTATCATAGCGCCACCTGTTGACACCAGGATATATCATATCTTTCACTAACTCAAACATACCAAGGTCAATCTGCACCAAACTTCATATGTTTGATAATAGTGCTGGCCTGAACACATCTACATGCCATTTATAGGCATAGCGCCACCAGCTGCCAATGGGAAGTTTGGCACATTTAAATGACTTATGACATATTTCTCATATATTTACTGTATTAAAAGCATACTGCCCACCGTTTGCTGTTTTCCTAAAGCCACCGGTCGGCGGTGAGCCCGGGTGCGAGGGCCCGTTCATCGCTGCTTGCAGCTTTAATTATTATTATTATTTCATCAATGTTTTGGGTCATTTCAGGGCCCTTAACATACACGAAAACTCTTGAAACTTTGCACACACATTGGAACCTGCGGCCATCAGGGCCGGACAAACTTTGACATGGGGGGGTCACCTGCGGGGGGCGTGGCACAGCGTTAAAAAATTTTACTTTTGAGGGACTCTGGAGCACACACCGGTTGACCTATATTTATCAAAATTCATACACATATAGACCTCATCGGGCCGGACAACTTTCATGCTCAAAGTCAGTGCTTTGCCCAACAGGAAGTCAGCTATTCAGGGATGTCTAAAAAGCGCATGCAATGGAATTTGAAATACTCCTCCTAAGCCTTTCCACCGATTGCCACCAAACTCGGTCAGCATGACCTCAAGACATTGGGGACGCAAAATTGCCAGGGGATTTTTGATATCTCGAACGGTTTGGCCGTGGCGGGGTGACAAATTTATGGCGAGAAATGAGAAACAGGAAGTATCTAATAACTTTAACACACTTTGTCTGATTTTGACCAAACTTCAGCAGTTTGTTCATCGTCTGATGCCAATCACAGAGATGTGACTATTATGAGTTAAAGTTATAGCGCCACCAACTGGCAGCAGAAAGCGCAACATTTTCTAAATGCTTTCAAATCAGCCTCTTAATTTTACTCAATTTGCTTGAAACTTCATCCCAATAATGTCGAAACACGGCCGATGAGAATCTGTGAAGGGTATTATTGATAACTTTGATCATGTTGCCATGGCAACGTGTCAAACTTTAACTTTAGTTTTTTGTGTTTTCGAGCCACTTAAAATACTTGGAATTTCATGAAACTCAACACACACATCTGTATTAATGATATTTAGACACTGATAAAAGCCCATAAATGGGCATGGAGGAGGCACTCTATAGCGCCACCTTTTGACAAAAGTTGGGGGGTTAGTTTTTCCTACAGTCACCAAACTCTGTACATATATTGTTCTCATCAATCTGGACAACTTTCTAAATTAAACTCATTAGCTAAGACCAACAGGAAGCCGGCTATTTTGATTTGAATGTGGATTTTTGGAAAAATCAGGCTGTAAACAAATTCACACTCCTCCTAAGAACAACCAGCTGTTCACACCAAACTTTTTTAACATGAAGAGAAGATTCTGAAGATGTTAAATTGCGAGCGGATTTTGGATATCTTGAACGGTGTTGACTTGGTGATTTTTTGAAGATGTAGTAAAAAACATAACCCTAATTATTTTATATCTTTAAAGTGCAGCATCCAAACTCTTTACAACTTTTTTCACACAGAGATCTAATCATTCTGAGCAAGTGCTGTTAATATAAATGTTGTACAAGCTTAAAATAATTAATGAAAATTAAAAAACAAAATCAGAAACCTGCTGTCACTCTGGTGAATGTCTCTACTGTATGTGTGTGCGTTCAGTCAGGGTGAGAGAAGCTCAGTGCAGGGGGGAGGGGTGAGAGGCAGAGAGGGTGAGAGAGCGAGAGAGCTGTGAGCCATGCTACAGACCAGCTTTGAGGAAGAAATGCACATATATGTACTTTAATTACATAAATATGTCTGATCTTTGCGAGTCTGATATTGTGAGAAAATATAAAGGGTCATTAAGTCTTTCATTGTTTGTATTTTGCAGTTGTTGTTTTTTATTTATTTTTTACTGAACTATACCATGAACTTGTCCTATTCAGTCACACAGCAAAAGATTAAGAAAAATACAACTTTTAAGCATGAGTGATTTATCTTCATTGTAGACAATATTTTCATAGTGTTATTTATTAAATATAAAATTATAATAATTAAAAATTTCAAGACAAACTTTGACAACAAAACAAACTTTGCTGTTATCTATTCAAAAAATCTGAAAACCATCATTTTAGGTCAGTTATATATATATCGCCCCATTAAAATACTCAACTTGATTTTTAAAGATATTTTGAAAGAATTAAGCGTTTATAGAGCACTTTATTGTGTATTGCTGTACACAATGTAATGTTAAAAGATACTAATTTACCTTTAAATAATATATGAATACTTTTTTTAGCTTAATATTAATTAACATTAATAAATGCTGTTTAATTTTTGTTCAACAACAATGTTAACAAATGAAACTGGATGGCAAAATTGTATATATTGTGTGTATGTGTCTGTGTGTTGATTTTAAAGTCTAACCCTTTCAATTCTGTAAACTTTAAATCCAAACTGGCTGAGGGTTACTTTGAATGCATGTGCCAACTGGGCACCGTTTTCCTAATTGATTCTTAGTTATGTAGCACTTAAAAGTGATGTCTTATAACAGGAGTCACCTGCAAAGCAATATCCACACACAAATTGAACAGATAGGTAATGATGACATTGAAGCAGAAGTGGTGGACGTAAAGCAAGCAATAATAACATTTTGTTATCATCATGAATTATATGTTCTTATTATCATCATCAGAATATAGGGAAAATGTTCCCTATATTGTGAACAGCTTTGGGATATCTTGAACGGTGTTGATGTGGTGATTTGTTGGAGACATTCTATAGCGCCACCTTTTGACAAAAGTTGGAGGGTTAGTTGTAGCTACAGACATCAAACTTGGTCAGTATATAGGTCTCATCAAGCCGGACAACTTTCTAATTTACACCCATTAGCTACGACCAACAGGAAGTCGGCTATTTTGATTTGAATGTGGATTTTTGGAAAAATATAGCTTTGAATAACTTCATATCACTCATAGCAGAATCAGACAGTTCACACCAAACTTTGTCAACATGATGCCAAGATACTGAAGATGTTAAATTGTGTACGGGTTTGGGATATCTTGAAAGGTGTTGATGTGGTGATTTATGAAAGTAACAGTAAAAAAGATGAAGAGTTATTTTCATATATCTTTAAATTGCATTATTCTAACTCATCAAAACTTTTTACATATAAAGAACAAGAAATTCTTAGGAAATACGTGTAGTTTCAAAATGTTATCATGCTCAGAGGCCCCAAAAACATTAAAAGTGTCATATAAATTTGTCAGATTTAAGCTCTAATACCAGGGATGAACACTAGAGGTCCTCATAAGATAAGGAATCGTTTGACCTCTAATGCTATTTAGCTCATTGTCAGTGTATAAGAATGGCAATAATCCATAGAATCAGTTGATATATACTGTACTGTCAGTGTACTTTTACATAATTATTTTGTATAGGTGCTTAAAGAGCATTAAAATCTTTTTTTTTATCTTTTCAGGAAAAATTATATGATTTAAAAACATATATACACTCTCACTGATAGAACAAAGTATCTTATAAGTATGACACTATACTGCTCAGTTCACTTAATTAGAATGAGAAACAAATACATCAACTAAGTTAATATGTATTTATTTTTAATATATTTGTTTATAATTATTTCACAGATGCTTATAGATCATTAAAATAATATTTAAAAATGGTTGTAGATCATAAAACATGGTAACTATTTAAAATAGGGTCTCTTTTGTTAACAATGGTTAATAAACTAACAAACACGAACGAACAAAGGACAATAAATTTGTACTCGATTTTATTAAAACTTCATCAGAATGATGTAAAAACTCGGCCGATGAGAGTCTGTAAAGGCGTCCCTGATGCATCAAATGCTGTTGCCATGGCAAATAAATAAAAATAAAAAATACATTCAAATATTTGTTTCCTGTGTTTTTGAGGCAGATAGCGTGCTTAGAATTTCATTTTCCATTTTCAATGATTTATTATATATTTAAAGTGCAGCATCCTAACTCTTTGAAACTTTTTTCATACAAATAACTATTCATTCTTATCAAGCACAACTCATTTCATAATTATACAAAACTCCACTAATTAAAAATAAAAATAAAAAAACATATCTGATCTCATTCTGCTCTGCACTCTATGTGTGTGTTTGTGTGGTAAGTGGCTGAGTGTAAGGAGGGGGATGGGTGGTAAGAGAATGAGTCAGGGAGGAGGAGAGACAGTTAGGGTTAGTCCAAAGGGTTACTGTGAATGCATTTGCCTACTGGGCACCGTTTTCCTGATGCTATCGGGATGGCGACTGCACAGACGGCGAGGGCCCGGTCATCGCTGCTTGCAGCTTTAATTATTATTATTATTATTATTTTTTTTTCAATGTTTTGGGGGATTTCGGGGGCCTTAACATACACGAAAACTCTTGAAACTTTGCACACACATTGGAACCTGCGGCCATCAGGGCCGGACAGACTTTGACATGGGGGGGTCACCTGGGGGGGGCATGGCACAGCGTTAAAAATTGCGACTTTTGAAGGGCTCTGGAGCGCACAACGGTTGACCTACAGTCACCAAAATTCATACACATATAGACCTCATCGGGCCGAACAAATTTCACACTCATAGTCCGTGCTTCGCCAAACAGGAAGTTGGCTATTCAGGGATGTCTAAAAAGTGCATGCAATGGAATTTGAAATACTCCTACTAGGCCTTTCCACCGATGGCCACCAAACTCGGTCAGCATGATCTCAAGACATTGGGGACGCAAAATTGCCAGGGGATTTTTGATATCTCGAACGGTTTGACCGTGATGGGGCGACAAATTTATGGCGAGAAATGAGAAACAGGAAGTGCCTAATAACTTTGACATTCTTTGTCTGATTTTGACCAAACTTCAGCAGTTTGTTCATCGTCTGATGCCGATCACAGAGATGTGACTATTATGAGTCAAAGTTATAGCGCCACCAACTGGCAGCAGAAAGCGTGACGTTTTTGAAACGCTTTAAACTCAGCCTCTTAATTTTACTCAATTTGCTTCAAACTTCATCCCAATAATGTCAAAACACGACCGATAAGAATCTGTGAAGGGCGTTATCCATAACTTTTATCATGTTGCCATGGCAACGTGTCAAACTTTAACTTTAGTTTTTTGTGTTTTTGAGCCACTTAAAATGCTTAGAATTTCATGAAACTCAACACACACATCTGTATTAATGACAGCTAAACACTGATAAAAGCCCATAAATGGGCGTGGAGCAGGCGCTCCATAGCGCCACCTTTTGACAAAAGTTGGGGGGTTACTTTGTCCTACAGTCACCAAACTCGGTACATATATTGGACTCATCAAGCCGGACAACTTTCTAATTTACACCCATTAGCTACGACCAACAGGAAGTCAGCTATTTTTATTTAAATATGGATTTTTGGAAAAATCAAGCTGTGGAATTTGAAATACTCCTCCTAGACCTTTCCACCGATGGCCACCAAACTCGGTCAGCATGATCTCAAGATATTGGGAATGCAAAATTGCCAAGGGATTTTTGGTATCTCGAACGGTTTGGCCGTGGCAGGGCGACAAATTATGGCGAGAAATGAGAAACAGGAAATGTCTAATAATTTTGACACACTTTATCTGATTTTGACCAAACTTAAGCAGTTTGTTCGTCGTATGATACCGATCACAGAGATGTGACTATTATGAGTCAAAGTTATAGCGCCACCAACTGGCAGCAGGAAGTGTGTTGCTTGCAAAACGCTTTTAAATCAACCTCTTAATTTTACTCAATTTGCTTCAAACTTCATCAGAATAATATCAAAACACGGCCGATGAGAATCTGTGAAGGGGTCCTTGATACATCAAATGATGTTGCCATGGCAACATGTCAAACTTTAACATTTGTTTCCTGTGTTTTTAAATATAGCTGTGAATAAATTTATATCACTCATAGCAAAATCAGACAGTTCACACCAAACTTTGTCAACATGATGCCAAGATACTGAAGATGTTAAATTGTGAACGGCTTTGGGACATCTTGAACGGTGTTGATGTGGTGATTTATGAAAGTAACAATAAAAAAGATGAAGAGTTATTTTCATATATCTTTAAATTGCATTATTCTAACTCATCAAAACTTTTTACATATAAAGAACAAGAAATTCTTAGGAAATACGTGTAGTTTCAAAATGTTATCATGCTCAGAGGCCCCAAAAACATTAAAAGTGTCACATAAATTTGTCAGATTAAAGCTCTAATACCAGGGATGAACACTAGAGGTCCTCATAAGATAAGGAATCGTTTGACCTCTAATGCTATTTAGCTCATTCTCAGTGTATAAGAATGAAAATAATCCATAGAATCAGTTGATATAGACTGTACTGTCAGTGTACTTTTACATAATTATTTTGTATAGGTGCTTAAAGAGCATTAAAATCTTTTTTTAATCTTTTAAGGAAAAATTATATGATTTATATACATATATACAATCTCACTGATAGAATAAAAAATCTTATAAGTATGACACTATACTGCTCAGTTCACTTAATTAGAATGAGAAACAAATACATCAACTAAGTTAATATGTATGTATTTTTAATATATTTGTTTATAATTATTTCACAGATGCTTATAGATCATTAAAATAATATTTAAAAATGGATGTAGATCATAAAACATGGTAACTATTTAAAATAGGGTCTCTTTTGTTAACATTGGTTAATGAACTAACACACGAACGAACAACGAACAATATATTTGTACTCGATTTTCTTCAAACTTCATCAGAATGATGTAAAAACACGGCCGATGAGAGTCTGTAAAGGCGTCCCTGATGCATCAAATGCTGTTGCCATGGCAAATAAATAAAAATACAAAATACATTCAAATATTTGTTTCCTGTGTTTTTGAGGCAGATAGCGTGCCTAGAATTTTATTTTCCATTTTCAATTTTCAATGATTTATTATATATTTAAAGTGCAGCATCCTAACTCTTTGAAACTTTTTTCATACAAATAACTATTCATTCTGATTAAACACAGTTCATTTCATAATTATACAAAACTCCACGAATGAAAGAAAATTAAAAAACAAATCTGATCTCACTCTGCTCTGCACTCTATGTGTGTGTTTGTGTGGTAAGTGGCTGAGTGTAAGGAGGTGGGATGGGTGGTAAGAGAAAGAGTCAGACAGGAGGAGAGACAGTTAGGGTTAGTCCAAAGGGTTATTGTGAATGCATGTGCCAACTGGGCACCGTTTTCCTGATGCTATCGGGATGGCGACTGCCAGACGGCGAGGGCCCGGTCAACGCTGCTTGCAGCTTTAATTTAATTTAAATTTTTTTTTAGGATTCTATTATCCCATGTGTGGAATTTTATGACAGTTTTGAGAATGATTGATCTGTATCTAAATGTTTAAGCTAGTTGAATTTATCTAACCTATTGGTTATAAAAATGATAGAAAATTAATACTAAATGACTAAAGTGCCAGAATATTAAAACAGGTTTTTGAAATTCTCTACACAATAACTTAATGAACTTATATATGGACACTACCAGTCAAAAGTTTTTGAACAGTAAGATTTTTAATGATTAAAGAAGTCTCTTCTGCTCACCAAGCCTGCATTTATTTGATCCAAAGTACAGTAAAAACAAAAAAAGTAAACATTTTTAAATATTTTTGCTATTTAAAATATATATAAAATATATTTTAAAATGTAATTTATTCCTGTGCAGAAATTTTTGCATCATTACTCCAATCACATGATCCTTCAGAAATCATTCTAATATTCTGATTTGCTGCTCAAAAACATGTATTATTATGTTGAAAACAGCTGAGTAGAGTTTCTTTGATGAATAGAAAGTTCAAATGAACAGCATTTATCTGAAATAATAATATTTTATAACATTATAAATGTCTTTATCATCCATTTTGATTAATTTAAGGTGTCCATGCTAAATACAAGTATTAATTTCTATCATTTTTTTCCCAAATACATAATAATGTAAATATTAGAATGATATCTGAAGGATCGTGTGACACAGAAGACTGGAGTAATGATGCTGAACTTTTAGCTTTGATCACAGGAATAAATAACATTTTTAAATATATTCAAATAGGAAACACTTATTTTAAATATTAAAAATATTTCAGATTTTTACTGATTTGTTGTGCTTTGGATCAAATAAATGCAGGCTTGGTGAGCAGAAGAGACTTTTCTTTAAAAAAAATCATACTGTTCAAAAGCTTTTGACTGGTAGTGTATGATGTGCATGTCATCTGCTGATGCATGTATTGTGCAATCACTTGTTTGATCAGAACTTCGAAGAAAATTGTTCTGAGAAATATAAAACAAGTTAAATTAATATTTATAACTAGCTTCCTGAATCATAATACATTTGGTTTAATGGCGTAGATATTTAAAAGAACATCACCCCCTTGAGTACTGAGGTTTGTTACCGCCGCAGTAACTTTTTTAAGTATATACAGATGAAGTATATGCTTGCGATGCTTTTGGTGGGTTCTTCTCAGCCCCTCATTCCTAGAGAAAAATTGTATTTTAGATGTACTTCCTGTGGATTATTGGACGAATTGATAGTGGGTCTCCCAAATGAGACATTGCCACGTCTGTATGGTTCCTTTCCATTGGCTCCATCTCTTTCCATGTCTATCAAAGTCATTCAGATCCACATAAACACTTTTCATAGGACTGCTTATAGATTTCACAGCTGCTTAGAGCTCCTTGTAAAAAGAGATGCCTAGATAGTAGTGTAAAAAAACATAAATCTTTAGCTGTCACCTGAACATGGTAATTGAAAAACAAATATCTGCTTGCGTCAACAGTTTGCACTGCATTTTTATTTATTATTATTATTATTTATTTTTTTTTCAGATGTGACATTGGTATAAAAGCATCACAAATCAGCATTTGTAATTTTAGATGTCTAATTTAGCTCCAAAATTTGAAAATGTTACATTTTTAAGCTTTTTATATATAATGGTAATATATGTAATGGTAATTTAGCCTCTAGAGGCTAAATGCAGTTACTACACCAGCTTCAACTGAAATAATGTTGGTTGAATATCATTCTTTACACTCTTTTTCTTTAACTGAACTTATATCTAAGTCAAACTCAGCTGTCACAGGTATTATAAAAAGCTATTGTACAAACACAGCATAATCATTTACTATACAAGGCAAAAAACAAACAAAATAAGCCTGTTTCTCCAGGCATTGCAAAACATTATCAATCATTTCATCGTTCACAGTTAAGCTTTTGTGGTTGCAGTACAATGTCTGAGTTTTTCTTTAAGTTTTTAAGTGTTGTACAAAAGTGGCTTTTTGCTTGAAGAATTGCCTTAGTTCTCTGCAGGGCCGTTCCTTAGAGCCTGTTCATACCATAAAACTTGTGTAATTTCTTTCTGTACAAGTACAAAACTCCTGAGGCGAACTGAAAAGTGATTAATAATGTCAGTTGTTGTTTTGTGGTCTCGTTTATGTCCTTTTGTCAGTCCTGTTTCCGCTGTACTTTTGGTTTAATCAACAATTTTTTTCTCTCGTTTCAGGATTGGCCTCGTTCACAGGTACATCAGGATCTTTAGAGTACAGGTACGGCCCCCCCTGCATACTACTGATTTGGGACAGATGAATTCTAATTTTAAATATAGCTGCAAGCAGCGATTACTGGGGTTCAAGCACTTAATGAAAAGTTCACTTCCAGAACAAAAATTACTCACCCCCTTGTCATATAAGTTCATGTCTTTCTTTCTTCAGTCGTAAAGAAATTATGATTTTTGAGGAAAACATTTCAGGATTTCCCTCTATTATAGTGGACTTATATGGTGCCTCCGAATTTGAACTTCCAAAATGCAGTTTAAATGCAGCTTCGAAGGGCTCTAAACAATCCCAGCCGAGGAAGAAGGGTCTTATCTAGTGAAACAATCAGTTATTTTCTAAAAAAAAATTGACAATTTATATACTTTTTAACCTCTAATGCTCATCTTGTCTAGCTCTGCGTGAACTGTGTAACTCTTCTGGTTCAAGACAGTTAGGGTAGGTCAAAAAGCTCCCATTTCATTTTCTCCTTTAACCTGTACGTCACTGCAGAAGTACCAACCCAGTGTTTACAAAGTAAGCATGCACAGAAGATCAAACGCTCTTTACAAAAAAAGTCAAACAGCGATGTAGGACGATGTAGTTTTTCGTCATACCCTAACTGTCATGAACTGGAATACACAGAGTTCATGCAGAGCTAGACAAGACAAACGTTTGAGGTTATAAAGTATATAAATTGTATTTTTTGCTAGATAAGACTCTTCTTCGTTGGCTGGGAACGTTAGAGCCCTTTGAAGCTGCATTTAAACCGCATTTTGGAAGGTCAAACTCGGGGGCACCATAGGAGTCCACTACATGGAGAGAAATCCTGAAATGTTTTCCTCAAAAAACATAATTTCTTTACGACTGAAGAAAGAAAGACATGAACCTTTTGAACGTTTTGGCGCCCCTTTGCAATGGTGAGTCTAAAGTTAAACTTTTTTCTTGATAATTATTGATATTCTCTAGAGAATCTTCCTGCACTGGTTTGGTTCCGATTGGGCGAAAACCTAGGACTAGTTTGCAAAAGTAGGTTTTTCAAAAAATGTGAAATATCCAAAGATTTCGCAGGCTCACGATCAAATCTAACTCCTACGGTTTAAGAGTCATAAGTGTTTTTGTACTTTTGATCGCTGGAGCTTCGTTCACATTGTAGGCGGTGTGAATACTACCATCCCTCTAAAGTCTCTACGAGTTGCGGTTTGGTCTGCACAATCAGTTTTACATTAAGATTGCTGATCCACGACAATTCTAACAATTACAAGAAGGTTTCAGCGCTATGTACTTGAACCTCTAAATACTATTTGGGATGGATATGCAAATCGGGTCGTAGCACCAATTTTAAATTTGTCTTTTTTTTTGTCTCATTCAGTATATCAGAGGAGGACCCGGGTCCATTGCGGAGCGACAGTGAAGGCAAAGTTGGAGGAACCAAAGTAAGCAGGACCTTCAGTTACCTCAAGAGCAAGATGAGCAAGAAGAACAAGGTTGGTATATAATGAAATCGTTTAGATATATATGTATGTATTCTGCCAGAAGAAACCAGTACATTTCCTTTGTGTGGGCTAATCTGAAGCATCTCCGACCTTATTAGTGGAAACAAATGTTATCTTTTTTAGTTTGCCCCATATCATGCTGAGCTAGTGGTGTTCTTTGATGCAGCAGCATGCATCTGCTATTTAACTTTGAGGTTTTCTCCCTATGGTACTTCTAGATAATGAGGTTTCTGATAGTTTGAAAGCTCTCAGCAACCCCCATGCTATCTGAAGTTGTTAGAGCATTTGCAGAGTTTGCTCTTGCGCAGGCAACTTTGTGCGCACACTGTCTCATACAAGGGCTTGCGGTAGGGAAGTTCAACAGGATGTAAAAGCAAGCTGTGGTCTCTCTATGGTTCTGTTTAAATATGCTCGTTCACACTCGAGCTTTAGAGCTCATGCAATTCTGTGAAAACAAGTCGACGGTAAAATCTATGACTTCACAATTTCAGAGAAAAGTGACACACTTTGGATGTCCACATGAATTAGCTGGGCCACCATATATGGTTTATGTATACCATATAATTCATGCACATTTTTGACACAAAAACAGAAACCTGCCTTAAAATAAATACATTGTGCATGGATGAGTGTCATATTGATAACTAGGCCAGTGATGTAGACAGAATGCATCTTAATTGTTTGATGTCACATGGTCACTCCGAGTCTGAATTAACTGCAGTGTTAAAATAATGATCTTTATCAAATTGGCCAAAGGCAAACAAAAAGCTGCCTCTTGTATTAGGGGAGGGTCTATGGTTAAAGGAAGTGCACTGTATCTTTAAGTTGAGCTCGAATGTGAAAGACGACAGAAAGAAACTGCAGTCACTTCCTCTGGCTGGCTCGCCTACTCTCCGTCATGGGAACTTATGTGTTTGTGTAGACAGAATCTCAACCTCATCTGCCGTACCTTCAGGCCAGTGGCTCACTGGCTACCTTGCATCCGAGATGTCTACGTTGTGTCGTAGGTTTTTACCACAGGGTCGTTCACTGAAGATCAAGAATAGTAGTGGTCTGGTTGAGGTAGGACTGTGATACCAAAGAGCAGATATTTCTATGCATAAACATATGTCATGTATGTTGAAGAGGGATGTGTTCTGATTTTGAAAAGATTTAATGTGGGATTTATTCTTTAAGTGGTGTGGAAACTTATTTGATCTCTTTTTGTGCTACCCGAGATTGTTTCACCACATTTGAGAAAAGCATGAATTACTTATATCACTTTTTTTTATTATTATTCTTAAACTTATTTGGACATGTTTATACATTTTAGCCATGTTTAAAATCTTTGGGATGTGCACTTTGACCCTCTTCCTTCCTATACTGTTTGTAGCCAAATCATTTTTTTCTGTTGTTATGAAATTAAGCCACACTTCCATACTCACTGGAGTACTAGTTCAGTAAATGTACAGCAACATTTTACTTGTTATCAGTAGGTAATAGGTACTAAGAATTAATCAGCTTTTGATCGTTTTAGGTGAATGTTGCCTATGTTTTTGTTGTTGTTTTTCCATTGTGGATTGCAAGTGATCTTAATCTTGGTATGACTGTTGGAGCAGCTCAGACAGGGTTTTGTAATAAGGGTAGTCTGTAAAAATAGTCACAGTCAGTGGTTTTCTCAAGAACATCACTGTAATAAGTGAGCATCTTGTGGTTTTGACACTTCATGCAAGGTGCCAGAGAAACAGGGAAAAAGGAGAGTCTATTTGATGGATGGATAGGTATGTGAATGATATGTAGTTGGGTAGATAGATGGATAAGATGGATGGTAGATTCATTTGTAGATAGGTAATTGGATGGTTGGGATAGGTGGATAATAGAACAATGAGTAGAAGAATAGTAGAACAATGAGTAGATGGGTAGATAGATGGGCAGACGGATGAGTAGATGGATAAGATGGATGGTAGATTGATGAGTAGATAAATTTATAGATGGGTAGATGGATGGCTAGGGGTAGATGGATGAGTATGTGGATAAATGGGTAGATGTATGGATGGGTAAATTGGTAGATGAATTTATGGGTAGATAAATTTATAGATAGGTGGAGAGATGGTTGGATAGGGATAGATGGGTAGATGGATGAGTAAATAGATGGGTAGATAACTTGATAAGACAGATGGGTAAATTGGAAAGGAAAGGAAAGGAGGTGAAGTGAGGCCAAGTATGGTGACCCATACTAGGAATTTGTGCTCTGCATTTAACCCATCCAAGTGCACACACACAGTAGTGAACACACACCCGGAGCAGTGGGCAGCCATTGCTGCGGCGCCCAGGGAGCATTTGGGGGATCGGTGCCTTGCTCATGATTGATGGGTAAATACATTTATAGATGGCAGATGGATGGTTGGTGATAGGAAGATGGATAGATAGGTGGATAGATGGAAGATGGGTAGATGAATTGATAGATAGGTAGATGGATGGTTAGGGGGTCGGTAGATGGAAGATGGGTAGATATATGGATGAGTAGATTGGTAGATGGATTAATGGCTAGATACATTTATAGATAGGTGGATAGATGTTAGGGGGTAGGTAGATGAGTATATAAATGGATAAGATAGATGGGTAGATTAGCAGATGAAAGATTGATGACAGGTACATTTATACATTTAATGGTAGGTAGATGGATAAGTGGGTAGATAGATGGAAATTGGAAGATAGATGGTAGATGGATGGATGGCTGGATGGATGAATAGGTACATAGATGGAAGGTACGTAGATGGGTAGATAGATGGATTAAATGAATGGTAGATGTATTCATGGGGGTAGATAAATTTATAGATGGTAGATGAATGTTAGGGGGTAGGTAGATAGATGGAAAATGGCTAGATGGATAGATAGTTAGATAAATGGATAAGATGGATGGGTAGATTGGTAGATAGATTGGGTTAGATAATAGATTGTTAGAGGGTAGGTAGATGGATAGATGGAAGATGGGAAGATGGATGGTTGGATGATAGGTAGTTGGGGTGATAGATGGGTAGATAGACGGATAAGATGGATAGATTGATGGGTAGAATTTGTAGATAGATGGATGGTTAGGGGGTAGGTATGGAAATTGGAAGATGGATGGGTAGATGGCACAAAAGATGGAAGGTAGATAGATGGATGGGTAGATAGATAGATGGTAGATGGATGCATAGATGGGTAGATGGATGCATAGATGGATAGATGGATGGGCAGGTTGGTAGACAGATGGGTGGATGGATGGATGGATGGATGAATGGATGGATAGGTACGTAGGTGGGAGGTAGGTAGTTGGGTAGATAGATGAGTAAATGGGTTGATGGATAGATGTATTTATAGATGGGTAGATAAATGAATGGTTGGATAGATATGTTTAAAATGCGATATTGAGGATGGATGGGTGGGCATGTATAGAGATGAGTAAGGAGAGATGATGCTGAGAATGTGCAGATGTTGAAAATGTGATATTGAGGATAGATAGATGTTGAGAATGTATGAAAGTGGGTTTCATCCCTGCAGCTGGAGATGAGTGATGAATATGAATGAAAGTATTGATTGTGCAGCTGATGAGGTTTCGCCTGTGATGGATGCAGCAGTTCTCTGCTGAGGCTGGGAGTTTTATGATGGATGTGCTCTGCTCCCATTTAATCTCCCATCTGGGCCAGGACCTCACTGTAATTGAGTCTCATGCACAGCTTGGACTGTCTGAAAGCACTGTACATCACACATCTACACCAGGATTTATTCATTCACCTTTTGGCTTGCATTTTGCAGGAGAAGGAAAAAGACAAGAATAAGGAACGCGAGCGAGATGCCAAAGACAAGGAGAGGAGAGCCTTGAACGGGCATCTCTTCACCGCAGTCATGCCAGTACCCACAATCCCCTGCCACCAGTGCAGCAAACCCATCAACACTAAAGATGCTTTCCTCTGCACAAGTAAGAGCGCTTTACTTATTATAGAATACATAACTCTATAGTCTTCTATTTTATATTCTATTCTCTACTCTACTGTATTTTTTTTCTTTTACACTATTTTCAGTTCTACTCTCTATGCTCTAGTCATTTATTTTCTTTTAGAATCTTCTTTACTATTCTATGCTGTATTTCTATTGCATATTCTGCTCTCTTCTATATTTTTTCTATTGTACACTCTTTATACTTTTCTGTTCTATTCTGCACTGTATACTCTCTTATATTCTATAATCTTTATACATGTCTATACTCTCTATTTTACACTCTGTTCAACATTCTATAATCTGTTTTGCTGTATACTTATTTTATACTATTTTCTGCTGTATTTCTATACTCTAAATTCTATATTCTTCTATTCTGTACACTGTTCTGATCAGTAAATTCTATACTCTTCCATTCTATACTCTGTTCTGCGCTTCTCCGTTTTCTCAATCGAAAGGAAACATATGATATCCATATGAAAAATCACTAAAAACTGCTTATATAACACTTCTGCAAAAACAGGAAACTGTGTTATTTGTTATGATGCTAATAAACATCACACGATACATCTGTTTAATTAAAATGTATTTGGATTAGCATCAGTTGTGTTTGTATTCAATTAAATGTGTGCAAAAACAAAAAACTTAGTAAAATACTGTTCTGTTCTATTCTATGCAGTCATTCCGCTCGCTTCTTTTGTTTTGCCATAGGCTGGTGTCTTTTTTTGGCACTTCCTTCTTTACTGTCATTTGCAGAGCAGCCATGCACAGAGTTTAATTTACTGCTGCGAAAGTGTTTTTTGCAGAAGCTTGCTTCGCAAGAGATTCACACAGGAAGTTGGTTAAATAAATTTTATTCCATAGATAAAAAAGGCCCACAGATTAAAGGAAAGGAAAGGAAAGGGGGTGAGTGAGGCCAAGTATGGTGACCCATACAAGGAATTTGTGCTCTGCATTTAACCCATCCAAGTGCACACACACAGTAGTGAACACACACACACCGTGAACACACACCCGGAGCAGTGGGCAGCCATTGCTGCGGCGCCCGGGGAGCAGTTGGGGGATCGGTGCCTTGCTCAAGGGACTCACCTCAGTCGTGGTATTGAGGGTGGAGAGAGTGCTGTACATTCACTCCCCCCACCTACAATCCCTGCCGGACCTGAGACTCGAACCTGCAACCTTTGGGTTACAAGTCCGAATCTCTAACCATTAGGCCACGGCTGCCCCAGATTGTCTCTATAAATAAAAAAGCTCTTTTAATTAACTAGTCAGCGACAGCTTCTAAGATAGCATTTGTGATTTAAAGCCACGCATAAACAGGTTTCTGGAGAGATACTTTTTTGCAGGATATGTGTGGAAAATTGGGTTAAAAAGCATCTCGGAATGAGCAGGGTTTCAAAGAAATGAAGAAAAAAATAAAGGAGTAATCATGGCTATCTGCCCAGTCAGGCCTTACACTGTGTTGCATCACTCTGTGGCTCCACCCGCACACAGCTGGCGAGGCTCAGCACCGCGCTGGAACATCCTGTCAGCGCACCGCTACCGCCATTGCTCTCTCTGTTTATTGTTCTCAGAGGATGTGCTGGCAGACTCATTACCGTTTCCTCTCGTTTCCCAAAAGTGACTGATGCATGAGACACTTTGTCAGTTTTGATCAGTGATAACAGTGTTTTAGAATTTAATACTTAGACTCATAAATACACTACTGTTTTTGCTGCATTTATTTGATACAGCAATATTGTAAAATATTAGTAGAATTTTAAAATAACTTTTGTAATTTAATGTATTATTAAATTAATTGTTTCTCTTGTACTGGCAAAGCTAATTTTTCAGCATCATTACGCGAGTCTTCAGTGTCGCATGATCTTTCAGTAATCATTAAAATATGTTGATTTGAACTTTCTATTCATCAAAGAATCCTAGATTATTTCATCACATGTTTTTTGCTCAATAGAAGTATGAATAAAAAAAAACTAAATTAAAAATAGTGCTGTCAAATCGATTAATCGTGATTAATCACATCCAAAATTTTGTTTACACATTATATATATGTGCGTATTGTTTATATTTATATGTATATATAAATGCACACATGCATACATTTAAAAAAATATTTACATGTATATAAGATTTTAAATATGTTTCAGATGTGATTAATCGTGATTAATTGCGATTAATCGATTTGCCAGCACTAAAGATAAATTAAAATAGCAATCTTAATGCAAGGTTTTGAGTGGTAGCATATTCTGAGTTTCAAATAGTTACTTTCTGTGACTGCGTGGGGTTTGCTGGAGAAGTTCTGTGGGAGTGGAGAAAGTTGTGACGATTAATCTCATCCAAAATAAACGTTTGTGTTTACATAATGTATGTGTGCATATTGTTTATATTTATATGTGTATATAAATGCACACACATGTAGGGCTGTGCGATTAATTGAAATCGTATCGAAATCGCGATGTGAACATGCGCGATTTCTAAATCGCCATACAGCACGATTTTTTGCACGCACTCGACTGATACTTTTCCCGCAGCATGTTATTTGAACCGATCACAACACAGCGCGCCTAAACAGAGAGCAAGAACATGCCAACGTTCATGCTTGAAACCAGAAATGGTCATGCTGGTTTTCTTAACGGAAAGCAGATAGATTCTGTCAGTGTTCTAATTGTTTTTATGTGGGACACTGTGGTCTGGGTTGTTGTTTTTGCAAACACACGCACGCACATACGCACACACATACTTACTTTTTGCCATAGGTCTGTTCTAAAGACATTTTGTTCTACCTTTACTAGGCAGGGCTCGGAATTGTGAACGTTTTGGTCGCATATGCTCCCAAAATTTAATCTGCGTGACCTGAAATTATAGTTGGGACCATTCGTGCGAGTGCGAGAAACTGTTGTGGTCCGACTTGGTTTCATTTGTTTACAAAACTTTCGCTAGCCTAACTGATACAGTGACAGGTTCGCCATTCTCTCTTTCGATTGTGAAAAATAAAAGGTCTCAACAAACCGCTTTTGAAGAAATATAATATATTTCGTGCTATAGCGTACATTCTGTCAGATACAATTCTGGCGCCTCCGTGTCCATATACTGTACAACGCGGCATTCATCCACATCAGATGATAGCGGCAGAGTTCCACTCACACAGGGGTGTAATTTCCACTGGGGACATGCTTTTCAAAATCCTGTTTGTGTCCTCCCATATTTCAAATGGTTTTGTTATAAAAATCTCTTTTATTATAGAATGCACGCTCAGCGCCGTTGAGAGTCTCGCAAGATCGTTAAAACGAAACCAAAAGTAAAACGCGGACACGCATTCAAAAGCAATTTTAATATTCCGCGTTTAGAGAGCGACTCCTCAATGCGCGCAAATTAGGCTACATAAAATATCTAGGCAGTTATTAGTATGTGGGCTATAAAAATATATTGTGCAGTTGCCTATAATTCTGTATCATGCTTGAAAAATTCGGTCTCTATTTGCACTTTGAATATTGAAAGAGTAGCCTACTTTGATCATGTGCTTGTAAAACATCTGCAGTCAGAATCAGCCATGAAGAATCAAGATCAGTGCATTACTAAAAAGAAATTGTGTGCGCCATTTTTTTTGGTGCTCCTAACTTTTTTTCACCTGCTAGGTGATTTTTTTTCCCGCCTTCTGTTTTAGAGACATGTTACAGGTCTTTGATAAAGATCTAATTGTTTTCCTTAAAAAAAAATGTTTTAGATTGACACTGCAAAACATGTCTGTGTCAAAATCGTGATTAAAATCGAAATCGCAATACTGTTCAAGAAAATCGTGATAGGTTTCTTTTGTCCATATCGCACAGCCCTACACACATGCATATATTTAAAAATATTTACATATATATGATTTTAAATGTTTCGGATGCGATTAATCACGATTAATCGATTTGTCAGCTCTAAAAATGAATTAAAAATAATTCTTTTTTGTTTTGATTAGTAACATATGGTGAGTTTTAAGTAGTCACTTTATATGCCTGCGTGGGGTTTGCTGGAGAAGTTCTGTGGGAGTGGAGAAAGTTGTGATGATTAATCGCATCTGAAATAAGTTTTTGCTGACATAATAAATGTGCGGTACTGTGTATATTTATATGTGTATATATAAATGCACACACATGCATATATTTAAAAAATATTTGCATGTATATAAGATTTTAAATATGTTTCGGATGTGATTTAATTGTGATTAATCATAAATAATCAATTTGTCAGCACTAAAAATGAATTAAAATAATAACCTTGCTGAAAGTGTTTAGTAGCGTATGCTGAGTTTCAAATAGTCAATTTCCGTGACTGCGTGGGGTTTGCTGGAGAAGTTCTGTGGGAGTGAGGAAAGTTGTGAACTTGCGGGGAAATTATCAAAATCTCTACGCCTTCAAACATGTGAGTTGTTGAAGGTCTAGTAGCCCTTGATACCATCATGCACACAATCTGAGGTTGTTGTGTGCGGTTTTGTTTTGTAGAGCTTGGAAATCTCTTTTGGGTGTGTCTAACTCTGCTGTAGTTTTGTGGTCATGAGGTAGAATGAGGTGCAAAGTACACTGACAGAGAAGGGCAAAAAGAACCATCTGTGCAGGTATGTTTTGACTGCGAATTAGCTTTAAGGTTAGCATTTTTGCTTATTGCATTGACAGCAAATCTGCATAACATCAAATTGGTTGTGTATTTCAAATAACCAATCGATTTTTTACATTTAACTGCTGAAATTCAGAATTGCAGCTTGTTTTCATAGAGAAACCAAGTGTAAACACTGACTTGGCATGTATACTTGAAATCTTTAAATGTTCTAGACTAGTAATGACTCAACTGAAGTGTTTGTGGTCAAGTTTGTGCTAAACATCAGCTGTTTAGGAGAGGTGGAGTCATGCAGGAAAAGGGTAATCTCACTCTCTCCTACACAAACGGAGAAGCAGGAAATAGCACAATGTTTCTTATAGTGCCACTTTTCTTCCAGATGTCTATTCTGTTCGCAGCTTCAGGCTTATTCTATCTGCTTTTGGATGAGAACAAGTGGAATATCGCACTTAAGTGATGGATAAAGGCCTGTGTATTCAGTACTGACTGTACGGATTTGTTTGTTTTCAGATTGCAATGCACAAGTCCACAAAGGCTGCAGAGAGAGTCTTCCTGTTTGTGCCAAAGTTAAAATGAAGGTAATTCATCGTCTTTTATCTTGGTTCTCATATTACTGTCATAAATGGTGCTTTTGTAAATGTTATATGTTTCTTAGCTAATTATTGTCAGTTTTATGACCAGAACTGTAGGTATAATATGAGTAAAAGAAAGTTTACCCCAGATTGAACATTCTGTCAGTATGTCACTGTTTTGTGGATCTCAAAAGTATAACATGAGTGTGAATTAGTAATGACAGATTTTTCATTTTGAGTAAACTCTTCTTTTAATTTCATAATATGGATCTATAAAGATGAAGACTGTTTAAATTTTTCTTTCAGCAGCAAAAACAGCAGCAGACGGTTCCAGATTCTGCCTCGATGCCTGGTGTCACGCTTAGAAGTAAAAGTAAAGTCCTCATATAAGCATGTATTTCTTTATGTTTTATGTATTTCTGCTTTATTTTTTTAAAAATTGACCATGTGATCTTGTTAATATGTTTAGCTCTCCCAGCTCGGGAACGTCCATGGTCTGCCATCTCTATTCCTGATGATCAGCCCACTCCTCTCGCTCCTCCTCGGAAAAGCCCAAGCAGTATCATGTCTTTCAACAGCAACCCTCTGTCCAAGAGCATGTCCATTAATAACATTGCAGGGTCAGTGCCAATGCTAACTGATAACATACAGATGTTTTAGATTTAAAATTGTAATTGCATTTAAAATCAGTTTTGCACTATATTGAATATCTTCTCATGATCATGAGGTCCATGTTTTATAAAACCAATAAGACATTAAAAGATAGTATATAATATATATTTTTTGCTTTACACATTCAGACAAATGGAAGACCCTCCTCTAAAGTCTCTGAAGTTTTTGTCCCAGTCGACTGACTCTCTTCACAAGACCAGTAAAGTCAGTGAATCAACAGAATCTCTTACCGATGAGGGTAAGTGTCTTCATCTCGTAATTGATTAATTGCCAATAAAATAAACACCTGTCTTGAGTCCAATCAGTCAAACAAATAGAAAACAGCATCATTCTAATAATTCTGTATGGCAGGTACAGAGATGATGGACAGTCAGTTGATGGGAGAATTTGAAGCTGATGCCAAAGAGCTGGAAGCCGATTCTTGGAGCTTTACAATGGAAAAGAAATTCCTGAAACAGCTTAAAAAGGATGTTATCAAGAGGCAAGATGTCATCTACGGTAAGAGTCACACCAGGCCCTCCCAAGAAGCTTCTGCTTTCACTTTCAAACTTTGTGAGAAAAACTTTTGAAACTGTTGAATGAGGTCATTGACACGCTTGTAAGGTCTTGTGATGTTCCTGTATGTTTTCATTATCAGAGCTCATCCAGACAGAAATGCACCACGTCAGGACCTTGAAGATCATGGCTGATGTTTACAGTAAAGGGCTACTGAGAGAGGTTCAACTGGAGGTTCATACTGTAGAGAAGATGTTCCCCATGTTAGATGATGTTCTGGACTTGCACACGCAGTTCTTCTCACAACTGCTCGAAAGGAAGAAAGAGTCAACAAGCCAGGAAGAGGGTGGCTTTGTCATCCGAAAGATTGGTGATCTGCTGGTCTCTCAAGTAAGTTGTGGTCGTCAAACTTGTGGTTAAACATTGAAAGAATGTCTCTAAATCTGTAGAAATGCATTGGTTTGTAATGTCTGGAACATTAAAGTACTATTTTTCCACTGTTTATTCCTCCATAGTTCTCAGGTTCCAGTGCTGAGAGAATGAAGAAGGTCTATGGGAAGTTCTGCAGCAGACATAATGAAGCTGTGAACTTCTACAAGGAGCTTCTCACCAAAGACAAACGTTTTCAAGCTTTCATCAAGGTAGCCGTCTCTCATAGTAAAAAAAAGCTAGTTTGTAAAAGAAGCTCAAAGTGTTTATTCCTTTCCTCTATTTGCTTCCTGCTCAAGACTCTAAAATGGAACCAGTCCCATGTTTCACATCTGTTTCTGTTTTCCAGAAAAAGATGAGCAGCCCTGTTGTACGACGTCTAAGCATTCCTGAGTGTATATTGTTAGTCACACAACGAATAACAAAGTATCCCGTCTTACTACAGAGAATACTGCAGCACACGAAAGGTACGGCTAGTTACTATAATAGTTAGGCTATTTCAATACCCTTGAACTCATTTGTGGTGCTCCAGGTAATATTCTGAAGTATTTCTTGACAGAAAATGAGGAGGACCATGCAGATGTAACCCAAAGTCTGAAGTTGGTAAAGGAGGTGATTGCCGCTGTGGACAATAAAGTGAATGAGCATGATAAGAAAAAGAGGCTAAAGGAAGTGTACAGCCGGACGGACAGCAAGTCCATCATGAGGATGAAAAGCGGGCAGATGTTTGCCAGAGAGGATCTGTTACGTGGGCAGAAGTTATTTCACGATGGGCCGCTACAGCTCAAGAATTCAGCCGGCAGACTCAAGGGTGAGAACCAGTGCAGTGGGTTCATTGTTGAATGACTATATCAGCAGACCGCATAGCAACACCCTGGCAACCATGTTACGGCAACAACATGTTAAAGACACCCAGAACACATTACCGACCATGTAGCAACACCCTGGCAACCATGTAACAACAACATGTAAAAGACACTCAAAACACATTACCAACCACATAGCAATACCCTGGCAACCATATAACAACAACATGTAGAAGCTGCTCAAAACACATTACCAATCGCATAGCAACACCTTGGCAACCATGTAGCCACAGCATTTAAAAACATTCAAAATGCATTGCCAACTGCATAGCAACACCCTGGCAACCATGTAACAACAACAGCATGTAAAAGACCATCAGAACACATTGCCAACTGCATAGCAACACCCTGGCAACCATATAACAACAACATGTAGAAGCTTCTCAAAACACATTACCAACCGCATAGCAACACCTTGGCAACCATGTAACCACAGCATGTAAAAACATTCAAAACACATTACCAACTGCATAGCAACACCCTGGCAACCATGTAACAACAACAATGTGTGAAAGGCACAGAACACATTATTAACCACATAGCAACACTCTAGAAACCACATAAAAACAATGACATGATAAAACCCACTCAGAAAACCTTAGCAACCACAGTGTAACACCCTGGCAACGATTTACAACACCCTAGCAACGTAAATAACAATTACATGATAAAAGACACCCAGTACACCTTACTGACCACATAGCAATTCCCTGGCAACCATGTAACAACAACAACAGCAACGTGTAAAAGACACAGAACACATTACAATAAAACACAACACATTGACAATTATATAACAGGAACACTATGATAAAAATCCCCCTTTGGCAACAATATGACAACAAAATGACAACACCCTGGCAAACACCCACAACACTTTGACCACAACCAAACAGAAACAAGTTAAACACATTCAGAACACTGTAGCAGCCACATACAGTAGCAATGCCCTAGAAACCACCTACAAGATCACATAACAACAACTACGCATTAAAAACACTCCGAACACCTTAACAGCTGCATAGAAACACCCTAGTGCTCACTCGCCACAAATAAATTGCCAAGTAAATTGCTTAGAACACACTTAAACCACATATCAATACCCTGGCAACCACTCATAACACTTTAGCAACAGCAAAACAAAAACAACTAGCTTTGCATGTGCAGAACAACGCCATGCAACACCTTGGTGCGAGTTTTGCCTCCCATTTAATTCAGAATATGTATTAACCTAGTTTCACATTTCAAGATACAGTATATTGATAAACTGCCTTTTGCTGTTTTGTTTTTTTTGACATTTTGCTGACAAAACTAAGTCATGTCTATCACCATAGCAACATACACCCACGCTAACACAAACAGGGCCTGTTTTTTTTAATCTATCTGATCCGATGTTCTTCTCCAGATGTCCAGGCTCTGCTGCTGAGGGATGTGATTGTGTTTCTACAAGAGAAAGATCAGAAGTACATATTCGCGTCCTTGGTATGTTTATCATTACACCTCTGCTTGTTACTCCCAGAACGGTGTTCCTCAACAATACATGTTTGCTTTATACTTTCTTGTTTGGATGCAGGAAACCTATAGTTTGTAATGCAGTGGCATTCTGAAATGAGTAGGCAAAGTCCTACTAAGTTTTTTTTATTCAATATTCTATTTATTAAAGCCAAGTATGGATCTCATCAAGTTAGTGTTTTTAAGAATTTTACTTTTATTCCAAAACTAAACAGACATACAAATCAAACATTTTTAAATTTATGTTCAGCTATTATTGTGTCCTATCTCATCTTCTTGTTCTCTGTTCTCAGGACCAGCGCTCCACTGTCATCTCACTGCAGAAACTCATCGTGAGGGAGGTAGCCAATGAGGAGAAAGGACTGTTCCTGATAACGGCCGGCATTGAGAAGCCTGAGATGGTAGAAGTTTATGCCAGCTCTAAGGAGGAGAGGAACACATGGATGCAGCTCATTCAGGAGGCCATGCAGTCAATGTGAGTCTCGGAATCTGTTTCTTATTTTAGATTCAAGAAGGAGAAAGTACAATAAATCGGGTCATAACCAGTAACTCTTTTATTTATTTTTTTAATTGGCCAATATTATTTAATTATACATCTAGTTTTTCCTATTCTTACATTTAGATTTCTATTTTTCATCATCTTACACTGACTTAAATGTAATTTTTAAAAACTAATGTAAATTGTAATGTTAAGCTAATTTTAAAATCAATATACACTACCAGTTTTAAGATTTTTAATGTTTTTTTAAAGAAGTATATTCTGCTCACCAAGCCTGCATTTATTTGATCCAATATACAGCACAAACAGTAAAAATGTGACATATTTTTACTATTTAAAATAACTCTTCTGTTTGAATGTTTTACAATATTACTTCTTTAGCTGTATTTTAGATCAAACACAGGCTTGGAGAGCAAAAGAGAATTAACATTTTGAAATTTTAAAATTTTGACTGGTAGTGTATATTTTATTAATATACATTCCAGTGTATTTCAGTGTTTTCATGTTTAATTTATCTTGATAAAATAGTAGGAATAATAAGTAAAAATAATTCTGCTGAAAATTTTTGACTAAAGATACTTCAAACATCAAAATTTGTGAGAGCTGGTAGTCTTTCTTTACAGACTCTCGATTTCCTCCAGGGAGGGAGATGATGATGAAGGTGTGCCTAGTGAAAACGAAGAGGACAGAAGACTTCAAGAAATCAAAGTCAAGGAGTTAAGAGGTACCAAATTCCATCTTTCCATCTTTTGTTATGGCATTAAATTACTTCAATTTTTTGTGTAGATATTTTTTGTTTGGGTTTAGAAAAAAAAGTAAACCGAAATGTAAAGTCGTAAAGGAGACATTGGATACCGGTTGTCCACAAGTTGGTAGTTTGCAAAATACTTTGATTAAAATTCCTCAATGGTCATGTAAAACAACACCCTTTTTAACTTGTCAAAAACAGCTCTGTTCACAGTGACCTGTTTTGGTGCGTGTTTCTTTAAATGATAATGAGCTACAGCTCACTCTGCCCCTCTCTTCTGTTTTTTGTGTATTCTGTGGTACGTTACCATCAAAATGAATGCATCCTCTTTGGCTCACTTTTACATTCAATTACAAAACACCTGCATTGCTTATGAGACATTGTTGTCGCTGCAGCTCGAGCGTGGAGAAAATAGCGGACAGCATACAACTGTCTTAGGGCGGAAATAAGCTAATACGGGACAGTTTGTCTCGGCCGTGGGCGGAGCCTGAGCAATATGACATCACACTCCTTAGAAAAATAAAACAGCTTGATAATTAAAGAAGTCCGTTGTGATATTGACCTAAAGTGTGTTGAATCATTATACCGAGTGTGAACGTACCTTGCATATCTCATCTCGGTTTGTGCCCTGTAGTTCGAAATCTGGGGTCAGTTAGCCGATGCTAACAACAGGTTGTCAATGAGGGTGAATAGGGCATCGGAGTAGCCATGTAAATAAATAACTGTTTTATGCCATTTACGAGGCACAAAGTAGCTCCACACTTCATTGGTAGACTTCAAAGGGCCCTGACATTTAAAACGAGATATTGAGAACTCAGAAAAAGCACCTGTAGTTTATTTACAAGAAGATTTATACAGACAGTACCTGGAAGAAATTTACCGGCCGCCGCCATCTTGAATTTAGTCACGATAAGTCGAGTGACGAGCAGGAAGGAACTTATCAGGTTATCAACTTATCAGGTTGTAGTTTCCTTCCTGCTCGACACTCGACTTATCGTGACTAAATTCAAGATGGCGGCGGTACCAGGTACTGTCTGTATAAATCTTCTTGTAAATAAACTACTGGTGCTTTTTCTGAGTTCTCAATATCTCGTTTTAAATGTCAGGGCCCTTGGAAGTCTACCAATGAAGTGTGGAGCTACTTTGTGCCTCGTAAATGGCATAAAGTGATTTATTTACATGGCTACTCCGATGCCCTATTCACCCTCATTGACAACCTGTTGTTAGCATCGGCTAACTAACCCCATATTTCGGACTGCAGGGCACAAACCAAGATGAGATATGCAAGGTAAGTTCACACTCGGTATAATGATTCAACACACTTTAGGTCAGTGTTTCTCAACTCCAGTCCTCGGGACCCACTGCTCTGCACATTTTGTATGTCTTCCTCATTTAAGGCACCTGATTTTGATCAAAAGCTCATTAGTAGAAAGATTCATGAACTGAACTGAGTGTGTCAGACTCAGAAACATACAAAATGTGCAGAGCAGTGGGTCCCGAGGACTGGAGTTGAGAAACACTGCTTTAGGTCAATATCACACCGGACTTCTCCTTTAAGACTGTTTAGGTTTTATGAGGATTAAAAAAAATGAGTGAATGGATTTTTATCTTTGTAGGGTTGTGTCCACACACTGCTACAACATGTTTATATGTTTAGTGACTACAATATTACATTGACCAGAGATTATGAGTACAGTCTGTTTCAAATTTGTAACATTTTTAAAACCTCTAGTGACTAAAATGTCTGAAAAACCCATGAAAATGAATGAAAATGAATGTCTGCCTTTACAGATCAGCTGCAAAAGAGGGATGAGCAGATCTTGACTTTACTGGAGGAGAAAGTGAAGTTGTTCAGGGACATGTGTGACTGTGGCGTACCAGACGAGACTGGTCTTCGCAACAGAATGCTCTTCAGGGCCACACCCGATGACATCACCAAAGGAGAACCAATCATGAAGGAGGCTCTAAAGGAAGGTGAGATGACTAGGACAGTTATATAATGCTTCTTATATAAGTGGGAAAAACACTGCGGTCGTCTCGCATACATATGGCAGCTAGCAAACTTGATATGTGGGGAATACATTTTTATGAGTATTGCAATCTTAGTGGGCTGAAATGTAGAAGATCATTCGGTTTTAAAATGACTCTGTGAAGCTTAGGGTGTTAGCAACATGTTGCATCAGATCATGCGTATGGTCCCTGGCCAGTTACACAAGCCTTAATCAGAATCACATTAAATATGTGAGTCACACAGTCTCAAAGACCTCAATACTGGCTGTGGTTGTAGCAGGTACTAAATGAATAATCAACATGATAAAATGCTTTAAAATCAATGTGCAGAGAAACCTGTAAGTAAGCCATTTTAGGTTTATTCCCCTCAAATGTTGTCAATTCTCTGGCTCTGTGGTGCTATCAAAACATTGCTGTTTGTTTTGCTCAGCCTAGCATAGCGACAGTGGGACAGCCAATGGCATGAGTTTGAGGGTGGGGCTGTGTGTTTACTGACCAGTAGGAGTTAGGGTAGTGTTTGTGAAACCAGTTTGAAAACAAATTTGCTGTTAGTTACAGAAATTACATGCTTCACCTATCTACCCTTTTCTTGCCGTAAGAGCGGGTGCGGCCATTTGTAGATTTTATGGGTTCGGCCTCCGCAGTTTCATCCGCGTCCAGCTATTTTTAGCTGTACAAAACAGCTCATTTTGCTGCTTGGTATTGCAAATTAGTGTCTTACCATATTATTTTAATGCATTATCTTAATTATGAGCAAACTGGTTTGTGCGAACAGTTATACCATTTACTGCACGTCTTCTCGTTATTTCCTTATCGCAAGTCTCACCTCTAGGTGTTAAAGAAAAAAGGTGGATAAGGAAGAATTCTTGCATGTGCTTTAACAAAATTACAAACTTGGTGTTTCTTTAAAACTACTCTAAACTTTACTTGCATTGAAAGTGGCACAATGAACAACAACAATGAAACCTGAGTAAATGATATTTCCGAACGGCATTTTAGAGTGTACTTGGTGAGAAGCATCTTGAAAGTGCTGAGAAGACACTTTGGCTTTGAATGTGGGAGTGATAGATAGTGCTTGTCACAGTTCATACAGTGAGTAGGAGTATTCATTAGAGGAACGTGGACACGGGCAGAATCGATACGTAAAGCTGATCTGAATCCGCAGGGCAGGAACAGATAATGGATTGCTTTGCTTTAATGTTGCAGGTCAGGAATGGGAAAGAGTATTGATTACTGTCTCTTCTTAGCCTTTTGTGAGCTGTTGGTGTGTTTGATTTTTCTGTAGACATCAGTTGTTCCCAAGGTGAATCTCACCAAAACTCTTTAACTTTTATTTTGTTTTATTTTTTATTTTTCTAGCACTTGATTTTGAAGTGAAATATGGCCCAAACATGTTTTGTTTTATTTTATTTTATTTTATTTTATTTTATTTTACTTCATTTTGAAGTGAAATATGGCCCAAATATGTTTTTTTTTTAAATCTTATTTTATTTTCTAGCACTTGATTTTGAATTGAAATATGGCTCAGACATGTTTTGTTTTGTTTTATTTTACTTAATTTTATTTTATGACATTTGATTTTGAAGTGAAATATGGCCCAGACATTTTGCAAAATGTAATTTAATTTAATTTTTTTTTTTTTATTTGCTTTAATTTTATTTTATTTTCTGCCACTTGGTTTTGAAGTAAAATACGGCCCAGGCATGTTTTTTTTTTATCTTATTTTTTATTTTATGGAAATAAATAATTTATTTTGAAGTGAAATATGGCTCAGACATGTTTTTATTTTATTTTATTTGAAAAATGGCATTTTTTTTTAAAGTTAAATATGGACCAGACATTTTTAATCTTATTTTATTTTTATTTTATTTTTTATTTTATTTTTGTATTTTTTATTTTAATTTATTTTCTGGTAAAATATAGCCCAGACATGTTTTTTTTTTATCTTATTTTATTTTATTTGATTTCATTTTGAAATCTTTTTTTATTTTATTATTTTGTTTTAATTATTATTATTATTATTATTATTATTATTATTATTATTTTATTTAC
>NC_133385.1:14514266-14539266 GCF_049309525.1 Garra rufa
ACTAGTTCCTTGTCAGATTAAAGACTGGATGTTCATTTTTCCGCTTGTTTACAAGGTGATTTTATCCAGCCCTGGAGGAATGTTCTCATCTTTATCCAGACAACTTAAATCCAAGTCTTGGTGGCTTTAGCTAGTGATACACTTGGTGTTTGTCCTTGCTCCTAGAGAATTAATGTTCTTTTTTTTGTCAGTGAAGAAACCCAGATATCTATGGGTTTTCCTTTTTTGTCTCTTGCACTGTGACCTTTTCTAGAACTTGCCATATACGTCAACTCCCAGTAATGTAATGTTTTGTGTTTGTGAATGATCCCTCAGTATCTGTCATTGTTGTCCTGTTTTGTCTATCTGTTGATTGGGTTTTGCTGTACCATCTCTTTCTCTCGCTTTCCAAAGGGAACAAAGGATCCACATGCAACCTAGAGAAACCTGAGCCTTTGTTGTGCGTTGACAGTCCGTGTATAAATATCAGTTGTATGTCAGAGAGAACAATAGCTCTGTGCTGCTGGTGTTTTCCGATACGTGAGGGACTGTGGCCTTTTATACGCCTAGAAGAACTGCAGCACTCATGAAGTTGTTGTTGGGTTTCCTTGGGATAAGGTTGTCCTGGCTATCTGATGGTTTCCATTCACATGTGACAGCTCACTTTGTATTGGGGCGGATGCTTGAATCTCCAGACTGAGTTTAATAAAGCTGTTAGAGAAAACGATGGGTCATTTTATTAGATCCACTCGAGACTGCCATTCAATAAGCAAGAAAGTGTTGATGTATTAGGAAATTTCTGTAAATCTACTTAGTGATACTATTAAATCACTTAAGATGGTTGTTCTTGAGTTCATGTAGAGGTTTAATGGTCTGACTCATCATGGTCTGGTTTTACCATTGCTGAAGTCCACAGAAACATGTCAAGTGCAATTTAATATAATGCTCAAAAATTAGATTAAGTATACTCTTGAGCAGGGATGCATGATATATTGGTTATCAACCAGTGTATATATAGCAGCGTGATATGGCTGTATATCGGCACATCTGCGATTCAGCCATAAGTAGTCAGAGAATGCCAATATACAGCCATATTGCACTGCTACGAGTGTGATTGTGTTCATACAGTTCGACGGCATGAGTGTCTAAATATATAAGAAACAATGACGGAGTGTCTTTATGAATCTTATTTTGTGCTGACTACTTCCTTTCGCCATGGATTTGAATCTCAGTTTGACGGTTTAGCAGCTGAGATCAAGCCTCCATTACTAATTCAAAAATGTCACTTTAGAACTCGAGTTGCCTTATTAAAAGCTTATTGTATTACTGTATTAAAAGCTCAGTGTATTATGTAGTAGGGCTTGCACCGATTAATCGACTAGTCGACTTTAATGCTATGCCATGACGCTTTAAGCTTGACGTCGACTAGTCGCTGGTCCTATAGAGGGCGCAACAGGATAAGAAGTCTTTGAAGTCGGCATTTATGCTTTGTGAAAACAGCTAAAATAATAGATAAATGCATACTCCGAAAGCGCTCCACAACACATGTGAGTATACCATCTTGATGTTTAAAACTGAACAGGAGAATGCACGTTTTAAACAGCTTGTTGTAATTGTCGTTCTAATCTAATGCACTGCTGCGCTGTAACGCACACACATAGGCTACATACAGTAGCTCGCTCGTACATCACGTGCAGATCGTGCGCACACAATCATTCAAAAGCGCGGTGGGGAAATGAATTGTCAACACTGTTCCATGATTTCTGGCTAATATAGCTTAGAAACTGAAAAGTTCTAGCATATATTTCTTAGTAATTAAAACCCACAGCTTTATTATTAGGCTAGTAAGGAGACGCTGCCAGGTAGAATTAATTCACACGCAATCGCTCTCTCACTAATGACTTTATATAAATGTAATCTTTACAGTGCTACTTTATCTGCTGATTTAGAACGAGCAGAAATCTGTGAGAAATATAGCAACCCAAAGACAAAATAACTGATTAGTTACTGATTAGCAAAGTATTATAGGAACAACAGCCATGTAGGCAGCGCTGCGTCATAGCTGTGCACAAGGTGTTTGAGTCTCAGCTCAAGATTTAAGTGTTTTTGTTCAATAATGACGTCATAAGCGACTAGTCGACGTCGACTCGACTTTTATCACGTAAATGTCGACTTTTAAAAAATCTGAAGTCGTTCAACCCCTATTATGTAGAGTATTATGAAAGAGAAATGGACTGAGCTAGTGTGATTACCTGCAACTGATACAGCATTTATTCTGCAGCTCAATCCCATATTCACAATAATTTGTATTTGGATGTCCGTTGAGGAAAGCGATATCTATGTCGTAAAGGGTGATTTACAAAGACAGTGCTGCTCAAGTGTCAAGTGTTGTTGAAAGTAGAAATATCTTCCTCGTTTACAGCTGTTTCAGTCTATTCTATAGAATGTTTTCACAACACATCATCGTTTGGCCATATTGGCGGCACTGAATGTAAACCATGCAACTGAACTGAATGAAACTTGCATAATTTGCTGATTATTTCTGCTGAAAATGTTCAATTATTGTCATGTTTTGGGCTGTACTAATCGGTCGAAACCAAGAAAAAACATTTGGAGTAGACTGCCAAAGATCAAATCAAACAGAAGAGTGCAAAAAACTGGCTGAGGAACAAAAAGTGTATGTCCAAACTGAACCAGGATTTTCAGGGCAATAATCTTGACAACATTCGTTATTGTTTTTAACATTTCCAGTCAGGTAGATGAAATATTAGGCTACTATCTTAAGATTGCTCGTACGTATCTTTATCACCTAATAACTTTAGTTGTTTACTTTCCTGTTTACTGAGTCCTTCTCTATATGATTTAGCAGCTTCCATACGTTTTTCCGTAGTTTAGACAGCATAAATTAGCAGAAAAACGTATTTAGTAGTACATTAACCGTGCAGTCCATGCTGTTGTTTAGATCCAAGTATTGCCAATATAGCTGCGCATCCGGGTAACTGAACAAATTGTGAGGTAAGTGTAAACCCTCTATATAAAAGTCTTTATTGCTGACTCGCTCATAAAAACAGTCACTTGTAGCCATCTAATGGCGGAACAATGAAACTAATCACCATCACGAACAGACAGACCGTTTCCCAATACTAATGTTATGAAATACCTCTATTATTTATATAAAATATTGTTTAAGGAATAATATTATTTAATAAACAAAAACAGCCGTCATAAATGTTGTTAGGGAATTCAGTCAAAAGTACAAAGGCAACACTCTGATATACAGCATTGAAGTTACATGAGATATAATGTGATGAGATTTTGCCCTCAGCCAGATTTGTTTGCTCTGGAACAAATAACAGATTAATGAGACCAAAGACTGTCTGTTAGATTTATCACAAACAAATTATATCTCTATAGAGACATCAGAGTCAGTGGCAAATTCTAGAAGATCTGTCTGAGGTAAGAATGCTTTCGGCATGTTACATCCTTGCCTAAAAAGAACTCTTAAAACAACATTCCAACACAAAAACACTATTTTTCAAATTTTAGTGGATTTGGCCATCCGCAATGACACTCGCTTTAAGAAATACTGCAAGCAGAGTGATACCAACGCTGTTGAGTTTGATTTAGACTCTGCTTTTCAGATGGATTACTGTCCGATGGTTTTGTTTTACGATGAGAGTCATTTAACTAGCTGGACAGGCCTTGTAAAAACCACCATCTCTTGCCAGCTCGTAAATCAACGCGATCCTTCGCTCTTGGTTGCGTTTATCTTTCTCATGCTGCTCCGCGTTGCCCGTCTATCTCTCCATCTGTAGTTGTGATATTGTGGCGCTCCATCACTGTCTGCGTTGCTGCAGTGAGGGGAGGATGCGTCTCATTCGTCTGTTTCCCCTCCCCCGGCCAGCGGTCCTGATGTGAGAGACTGCGGTGTTTGCGCTTCATTCGCTTTCCTGCCGCCCCTTGGCTCTCATCAGCTGTAATCGTATTTCACCTGCTACCTTAAATCAGGAAGCCTCTGCTGTGCCTCGCTGTCGGGTTTTGTTGCAGCTCTTTACTCTATTTGCAGTCATTGTTCTTGGAGGAGGACATGAAGAATAAAGAAATCCATCATTCTTTTGCACATTTATCTCATTTCTCTTTTTCTAATGAGGTGAATTAAGATTAATGGGACGTTGCAATTTTTAACCCCTACTGTTGTATGGATGACAACAGGATAAAAACAACAGATTATTTCCATCTTTTTTGCCACAAATTTACTTATGGAAATCACATTCTATTTCTAGTTCATTCATGTTAATTTCGTGCTACAACTAGAAAATGGGGAGAGTTGATTGGTTCACATACCGCTAGCGATTTGTCACAACATATTTAAGACAAACAACATGGTACTTGGGGGTTTAAGCACGTAGCGCTGAATACTTGTTTTAATTGTTAGAGTAGCCAAGGATCAGCAATCACCATGTAAAAATGATTGGGCAGTCCAAATTGTAAGTTGTAAAGACCCGAAACTTGGAGGGATAGTAGTACTCTCACCGTCTACAACGTCACCAAGGCTTGCCCCAATCGGCCTGACGGGAGTGCTACGGTTATCAAAAGTACGAAATAACTCCTAAGTTGCAGGCTCGAGTGTTTTATGTTGTTGGAATCCTTGGCTCATAGATTTGTCAGTCACCGCTAAATTTTCTGGTATTTTGCATTATTACTTTTGCCAACTAGTCCTAGGTTTTTCACCTGATCGGAAACAAACCAGCGCAGGAAGATTCTCTGAAGAGTGAATATCAATAATTATCAAAAAACCCTTGAACTTTCGACCCTCCGTCACAAAGGGACGGCAAAACGTTCGAAAGGGGCAGAGCTGTCTTTCCTAAAAAGGCTATAACTTTTGAACGGAATGAGATATCTTTGCCAAACTTACAACACGTATGTAAGAGCTGAATCTGAAGTCACATGAAAATGTCCAGGAGCTTGGCCAACCTGAAGTTGGTGGCGATAAAACACGGCCATAACTACGCAAACATTCGTCCTATCAACATGAAAATGGTTACGCACGGTCTTGGTCCAAAGTGCCACAAGTATCTATAAGGACATTTGCACATCTCAAAAAAACATGGCTGCCATAGGCCGATGAACATTGAGCAACTATTAGACGAGCTTAACAGAGGTAAATTGTAACAAAACTCTAAAGGTCTGTGAGAAATGTAAAAGAAATTGGCCACTGGGGGGCGCTATTACATTTTTCAAGGGCGGAAATTATTGTATATTGCATGGTTTTTCACACATACGCACTATATTCATATCATAAGATAGACCTCCTCTTTCTAAACGACTTTGCCACTAGAACCACTGCTGTCAGTCAAAAAATGTACATAACCTACTTTTGTGAACTAGTCCTAGGTGTTTTGCTCAATCTGGAAATAAAAACACTGCAGTGAAATTATCTGGACTCTCTAGTTAAACAATTATCAAAAAATGTTCAAATTTACCCTTTGGGAAGCTATAACTAGGTTGTTTAGAAAAGTGAGCAGTCCAAATGTACCCAAAAGCCTATAAAGCCTGAACGGAAGCTCAAAACTTCATGAAACCTGGTGAGCACATGCGACAGGTGTTTCTAAACAAGCATGCAAAGTTTTAGGGAGATCAGTCCACAGCTGGCACTATAACCGCTATAAACGTAAAAAAAAAAAAAAAAAAAAATTCTATGGAAAATTACCTGTATTTGCTAAAAGTGCTTTTAAAAATCATTGATTTAGGTGGTTACAGACTTGAATCTTTGCTTGATGTAAACAAGTGGTTTGTCAGACATAGCAATAGTAACTAAGTAGAGCGGGTCTTTGCAAAGGGTCGTCTTTGCGATTCTTTTAGTGTTCAATTTGTTATTTTAAATGGCATACTAAATCATGTTTAATAGATTCACACTACTTAATTATTAGCCTATGTTCCAGAGAGTGGGACTGTGTTAAAAATCAAACAGTTACCCTATAGCTTTCCACAGCTTTAGAAAATCCCTTGATAACTTATTCTCTGGTGCTTTATATAACCAGACGTATTATTCTTGTCCATTTAAAGCAGACCGTGAATATCGCAACACCCACATAACGTAAAGAGTCCAAGTGACTAGCTGCGACTCCCTGACCCATCCTGACAGGCTTTCCCAAAACCGAGCCAGAAATTAGCGAGAATAAAGAGGTGGAGTGATGAGAGACGAGAAATCTCTCTCTCCTCTTACAGGAAAGGAAGCTATTATACAAAAATCTTCTCCCAGCTGGGGCCACAATAAGACCCAACGGTAAGACATGCGGTGGATGGGGCAGTATTGTTCCCTGGCCCCCTCTCTCTATTATGGCTGTCAGCCGCTCTCTTTTAATGTGCCTGTTTTGAGGGAGATTAGAGCTGGGTGATGGGAGGCGTTTGGCCGGTCGTTCTGGGTTCTTTGAGAAGCTTCTGTGTGGTGATTGAGAGCGCTGGGCTATTCCATTAGTGTCAGGATGACTGGGTCCTCGCTGGAACAGCCACACAGAGCCCCGCTTCTCTAGTCAGCAAGCAGGAAATTTCAATTGGACCGGCGGCCCCGTCACAAAGGATCAAACGGCGAGTCCGCTCTGGCGTTAATGCCAGGGAAGAATGCAATGACCCAGTCTGTCCTCGTCTCGAGGCGAGAGCGGAGGACTTCATCTGCATACTTCCAGTCTGTGATGATATGCAGTGGTATAAAAGCCTTGAATGACTATAATTCTGATTCATTTTGTTATGTTTTAGTTATAATGTCCTTTTTTGCTTATATACGAAACATTTCTAACTCTGTAAAGGGCAGTGTTTCAGAATGATTCAAACACTGTGAAAACTCAAACTGTATTGTTCTGTTTTGACTCACTAAAAAGAGCTGGCTCATGAGTCATTTGTTCATGAATCAAGTTACACTGTTCGCTTTGAAACTTCAATAGAATTGGTGGCCCTATAGAACGGGAGAATTTGTACTTTTTTGGAGTACTGTTGAAACTGAATAGTTGTTCCTACTTTGCGATGGCAAAAATACGTTGTACACCTATATTTATATGTAGACCTCCAAAGTACATGTTTTGTAGCTCATCATGGCAGATAGTTGTCCATTTTGTCTACAAGAAGTCAAATTACACTCCCAAATGAATTTTGATAGACATTTCAGTGAACCCTATATTTCACGACAATCCATTACTAAATATGGTGAGAAGCACCTGTAAGCAAAAAAAACTTTTGAGAATGGAGAATATGAAATGTTTTGCTAGGCATGATTTAAGTGCTTCCTGTTGGGCAAGGCTCCATGGTTACAAGGCTGTTGACACTCAATAGCTGATTTCTGTGAGCCGGGAATCTTCTCGCTGACAGCTGCTTGGCAAATACCACTACGTAGTGAGAAATGGGACTGGAAGAGTGGTGAAAAAAGGGGGGAGAAATAGAGGTAGTTTAGGTACGAGTCTAGTACAAAGCGTAGCCTTATGTACAACACTTTTTGCCTTTTGGACATTCCTGAAATTTAAAATTTTGTCATTTGCTCACTATCACGTCGTTCCAAACCCCTATGACTTGTTTGCATTTCCTTGAAACACAAAAGGTGAATTTTAAAGAATATCCAAGCCACTCTCACCAAGTAATATAATGGCGACCGAAGCTTTTTTGCATCAGAAAGGAGCCAAAGCAAAATAAAAGTGCTTTGTAAGACTCAAACACTGGATTTCAAATCTTCTGAAGTAATTTGAGATGTTTGTGTGAGAAACCAGACCAAAGTTAAGATGTTCTATTTACTGATAATCTTTCTTCAGTTAGCTGTTAACTGCATAATTGAGTAAGTTAAAGGGGATAGTTCATCCAAAAAATGAAAGCCTTTCTAGGTGTATATGACTTCTTTCAGGAGAATACAGTCAAAGTTATATTAAAAATTGTGTGGCTCTTCCAAGCTTTATAATGGCAATGAATGGGTGTTAAGATTTTGAAGTCCAATAAAGTACATTCATCTATCATAAGTGTTCCGGGGGTTAATAAAGGCCTTTTGAAGCAAATCAATGCATTTGTATAAGAAAAAATATCCATATTTAAAGCTTTATAAACTGCAAGTGTACTGGAGAGTGCAAAACAAAACACTGATCACAAATTAGAAGTACAAACCTAGGATTTGTAAAGAAAAATGCCAGAGGATTTTGATATAGGCCAAAAGGAGACCAAAAGGAAACAATACTTGGTTCTCGCAAGACTAGCATATTCTCACCGGAGTTTACGCTATGTCTACGTCCTACGTCATCCGCTGGAGCGCCATTCTCTCATGAATCCGCGTTTGACAGTTATCAGAAGCTAGAGATTATGGTTTATAAATTTCGAATTTATTTGAAATTTTAAATATGGATATTTTTCTTACACAAACACTTGGATTCACTTCAGAAAGCCTTTATTAACCCCCCCAGAGCTGTGTGACGTACTTTTTATGATAGATGCACTGGACTTCAAATTCTCAACAGCCATTCACTGCAATCACAAAGATTGGAAGAACCAGGTCATTTTTTAATATAACTCCAATTCTTTGTCGGAAGAAGACAATCATATACACCTGGGATGGCCTGAGAGTGAGTATAAATGAATTGGGTAATTAAATTTTTTGGCGAACTTTAAGCTGAACCAATTCAGACTGATTCATGAACAGATCATTCAGATTTATCCAAACACCTAAAGTTAACTTGGTCCTGACATGGATGTTTTTTTTTTCTTTTTTTTTTTTTTGTATTTTAATAGGTTCTTTGAGGTTTACTTATAATGTTAATACAGTTTTTTTTTTCACAAACAATATATATAAATAAATGTGGAAAAATTGTTATTTTCTTTAATTTAGTCTAAAACAACGATTTAAGGGGCGTGCCCTTTAGGCTTGTCAGTAATCAGCCACTGTTATGTTTGGCTAACGTCATTGCATAGGAAACAGTGTCAACGCTCCCCTTGCTGTTGCATGTGAGTGACAACATGATCAAAAAAACGGTCATTTCCAGACAAAGCATTATGAAACCATTTACTTACCGTTTGTGAGGCAGCTGTAGTCAGATCTAGAACCGCTTCCTCTTTCGACGAATGTTTCTTTGTTAACTCTCCATGACACTGTGCCTCGTTTACAAAACAAAATTCTCCAAACAATCCTTAGACATGATCCGGGATGTCATTAAAAATAAATTGTCCACCTTAAGCTGGGATCCTTCTGATATCTGTACAAAGACGCAGACGAGCTGTTTAAAGCGAATGCGTCAAAGCGAACTTTCTTTCGCTCCATTTGTCCTATTGACGACAGGCTCAAGCGGGTGGACTAAGTCAGAAAGCGAACGCGCATCTGTATACTGTATCCAGTCTAGACAAGATAGCGGCAGTGATTGTAACTTCTATTTGTTTTTGACACAACACGACACTCAGAGTATCATTCAGAGTATTCAAGTGTCAACAGTTAAGCGACTGAACGCCAGTGGGCAGAGCCTATGGTGAGAAGACTATTCGTCGATGTCTTGCACTGGAGGCAGTGTTTATGCTAACGAACGACATTAAGTTATGAAACTTGCAGGATGTATTAAGCATACAAAACCTCTTCTATGTCAAAAGATCAAGGGAAATTTGCTTGGTTGAAATTTGGTTAGTTGAAACTTCTATTATGCTGTTTTGTTATTTTGTAACTTAACAGCACTAGTCCTCCACTTTTAGTACAGTATATTGAAAATACTGGCAAGGATGTTCTTCAGAAAATGAACCTTTTTTGTTTCATAGAAGGAACTGGTTTGAAACAGCGTGAGGATGATTCACTGTTTCTTTAACTGAATCCTTTGATTATGAAGAGCTCAATGTCCGAAGGTTTTCATGACCAGTTCCTCAAGGAGGACAATTTCATAATAAGGATCCATTAGGAAAGCGAAATACCCACGCATACAGACTTGACAAAGGGCTCTTTTACAAGACCCTCAAAGCTAGTAGAAGAATAATGGTTTGACTGTGAGGGGAACCTCTGCGTTTCCTATTGCCATTCTCCGTCTTCCCCTTCCCTTCCACAGTCTATGCCTCCACAAGTTCTTTCAAATGCTAATTTATATAGGGGACAGGAATGAGGGGGGTAATGTCCAAGCTCAAACTCTTGTCGTAGATCCTTTCTCTGACCGGTAATCTTTCAGAGGCCTTTTTGGGGACCGAGACAGTGACGCCAGAAGGCCAGCGAACTCTTTCCTGGGTTTACAGGAAACGATCTGCATAGAAATGTAACCTTCAGAGACATGGGAGAAAGGAAAGGTGAGAAAGGTATAGCTGATGACTAAAAGCACACACTCACAGCTTGGCTCTGACTGGCTGCCCCCGTAGACCCTGAAGATGTACAGCTTGTCTTGTGACAGGTGCTATTCCCCCTTGGGAACCGGGCCAAGACTGGCTGCGTGGTCTGTAATGTGGTGCGGAAAGTGCTCATTAATGGTAAAGGATTTCTTAAACTCGGGCATGAATTCTGCAGTAGATTATTCATGCACTTTAAGCAGTGTTAAATGTTAATTGTGTTGAACTTTTAGAGGATATCGAGTGTTTTGACATGGGGCCAGAGGGTTCACGTCCACGGCACAGGGCGGCTCTGAGGCAGCTTAGCTCCGGGACGGCTGCTGTTTTGTACAGTGCTGTCTGAAAATAGCACGTCGTGTTTTTAATCCCTTCCACTTGAATGGACCTCTTCTGCCTGGCTCTGGCTAAAGAAAGGCTTTTAGACCATTTTAAGTGCATCTGAAGCCATGCATGTATAGATCCTTTGCAAAAAGCATGCTCTGTTTTGACTTTGTTTATAGATTTTTACATCCTACCGCAGGCTTATTGACTGTATTTTGTTTATATGCAGGTGGTGAGTCCAGTTGTTATTGCTTCTACTCCTCCAATATTAGACGATGTTGCCTCAGGGCAACAAACCCATTTTCTTCACTTTGCAATCATTAGATTGCTTGGAAAAGAATAACAATGAAGGGAAAGACTTTGAGTAAACTATTTAGTTACACTACATGTTGGTGCCCATTTTTATGGATTGATTGACTGAATACTGCATGAAGGATACTATTAAGACTTGAATTAATTACTTTGTCAATGTATAGTTAACATAAAAAATAAATAAGTAAAAATAAAGTCTACTTCACGCATGATAATTATAACTTTTTTTTTTCGTTTTGTGATATACTACATGTTATGGAAGGCTGTTTCCGCCACTGAATCGAGAAACAAAAAAAAGAACAAAAGAGGTAATCGCAACTTCTCACAATTCTAGCTTTTTTTGTTTGTCGAAAAAAAACTCAACTTAAATGCATAATTCTGAGGAAAAAAGTCAAAATTGAGGAAATCCCCCCCGCCCCAGAACTGTACATTATAACTTGCAATTGCAAGTTTATGTCTGACAATTCTGAATCAAAAAAGTCAGATCTGCAAGATAAAAACATACAATTCTGAGTATAGTCAAAATTGAAAAATAAAAACTTGCAATTCTGATTTTTTTCCGCAGAATTACCACTTTAAATCTCGCAAATCTGAGTTTTCTCTTGCACTTTTGTACTTGTACTCTTGGACTTTTTTTTTCTCGCAATTGCAAGTTTGTATCATTCAATTCTGAGAAAAAAAAGTCAGAATTGTGAGCTCATATCACAATTTTAAGAAAAAAAGTCAAAAATGCAAGACAAAAACTGGCAAATCTGAGAAATAAAGTAAACATTGCAAGATAACTCTAAAACAAGATAAAAATTCTCCAAGTTTAGAATTACGAGTCTATATCACAATTCTAATTGAAAGATACGAACTCACAAATCTGAGTCAAAACGGCAAAAAAAACCCTGCAAATTCTGATTTTTGTCCTCAGATTGCGAGTTTAAAATCTCAGAATTCTGACTTTTTCTAACAATTGCAAGTTTGTATCACGCAATTCTGAGAAAAACGTCTGAATTGCGAGTTTATATCACAATTCTGAGGAAATAAGCCAGAATTGTAAGTTTATATCACAATTCTGAAGAAAGTCAGATTTGCAATATGATAACTCGCAAATCTAAGGAAAAAAGGTCAAAATTACAAGATAAAAACTCCCAACTTTTTTTGCGAGTTTTATCAATTCTGATTTTTCCCCTCAGATTCAGTTTAAATCTTACAGTTCTGAGATTGCGAGTTTATACCACAATTAGAAAATGTCACAAAATTTGAGTTTATATCACAATTCTGAGGAATGTCAGAATTGCAGTATGATAACTTGCAAATCTAAGAAAAAAGGTCAAAATTACAAGATAAAAACTCTACTTTTTTTGTGAGTTTGTCACGCACTTCTGAGAAAAAAGTCTGAATTGCAAGTTTATATAGCCAATTCTGCAGAAAGTCAGAATTTCAATATGATAACTTGCAAATCTAAGGAAAAAAGGTCAAAATTACAAGATAAAAACTCTACTTTTTTTTGCGAGTTTGTCATCAGTTCTGACTTTCCCCCTTAGATTTAGAGTTTAAATCTCACAATTCTGAGATTGCAAGTTTATCTCACGCACTTCCGAGAAAAAAGTCTGAATTGCGATTTTATATTACAATTCTGAGAAAATAAGTCAGAATTGCGAGTTTTTTTCCTCAGAATTGCCAGTTTAAATCTCTTACAGTTCTGAGTATTTTCTCGCAATTGCAAGTTTGTATCACGCAATTCTGAGAAAAAAGTTTGAATTGCGAGTTTATCACAATTCTGAGGAAATAAGCCAGAATTGCAGGATAAAAAGTTTTCCCCTCAGATTTAGAGTTTAAATCTCACAATTCTGAGATTGCGAGTTTATATCACAATTCTGAAGAAAGTCAGAATTGCAATATGATAACTCACAAATAAAAGAAAAAAAGGTCAAAATTACAAGATAAAAACTCACAACTTTTTTTTTTTTTTTTTTTGCGAGTTTGCACGCACTTCTGAGAAAAAAGTCTCAATTGCGAGTTTTTATCACAATTCTGAAAAAACAAGTCAGAATTGCAGGCTAAAAAGTCTAAATTCTGACTTTCCCCCTCAGAATCTGAGTTTAAATCTCGCAATTCTGACTTTTCCGCAATTGCAAGTTTATATCACACAATTCTGAGGAAAAAGTCTGAAAAAGTCCGTCTCTGCAATGGAAGATAAAATTAGGTAAGTCCTGCATTTCACTTCACTTTTTTTGCGAGTTTATGTCTGACTATGATTCTGACTTTTTTCTTGCAGTTGCAAGTTTATATCACGCAATTCTGAGGGAAAAAAGATGTAAACTTGCAATTGCGAATTGTGAAAATAAGAAGTCATACTTACCTTATTTTTTATTCTTTGTTCAGTGGCAGAAACGGACTATAGTATCCTAAGGTATAAAAGCTACAGGGTACATCTTCATGTCTTATTTAGACTGTTATTTTTCTGAGAGTACACTGTATGCATTGTGTTTTTCAATTCTGCTCCAGCAGGACCCACTGCACATTTTCAGTGTTTACCTTGGAGAAGCCCTGACATAATGAGATTAAAACCCAGATAATGTCCATCTGATGCCACAGAAGCATTTGCCTGGAGAGAACGTACCTCACCATTACACAATCTCTCCATCTTCTGATCACAATCTCGCGCAGCATGTTACTCTGATTGTGAACGAGACGCCTGACAAATTGCTGCCATTGGCTGTTTTGTTAATTAGGTTCAAATTGACAAAACTGGAGGGGATCACGTTTAAAAATCAAGCATGCCAGCTGCATTTGGCTTGTCGACCTCATCAAAGTCAGATAAGAGACGCCCATTTTCCTTACAATGAAACGGAGCGCCTGATCATGCCAGAGAGGCTTGTGGCTTCAGGGCTCAGGGTAATTAAGCTAGCTAATAGTGTGTGACTAATTAGGATGATAGTTCATTCTTGCGAGCTCTTTTTCACAAAGCAAACAATGGCGCGGTGTCTGCGACCAGCTCGTCTTTTCATGTCAGGTCTGCTTTTGTCTTTACGCTGGATTTGTTGGTGTCTCTTCAACAGCTTCGAGTACAGAACATCCTCGCTCTTGCAAGAAAACACTCAACCCAAGATGTGGTCCGCTGGTTTTTGAAAGCCCGTTGGCAGGGAAAACACTACTACCATTCAAATTTTTGACGTGGATTATATATTACACTTTGTTTTGAGCAGGTTACACTTTGTTTGTCATGTCCCTGCCAACTGATTGACAAATGTTAATGTACCTTCACACGAGGCTGGCTGCAGTCTTCCCACTCTCTCGCTCCCCATCATCCTGTTTAGAGAGGAGGTGACGGGAGGTAATTGAAGCGGGAAGAGTTATTCCGCTAACCGCTGAAGTGTGGCGAGGACTTTCAGAGGCTGCCACAAGAGGCCATTATGTCATGTCGTGTTTCTGTGCCGCTGGCTATCATGCTGACGGCTTCGAAAAATAAAAGAATCTGAAGGAAAAAAAGACCTCAGTTTTTACTGAGCTTCATATAGCCTATCTCTGAAGCTTGAAATGAATGATTTAGCTCAGTGGGAAACCTTGGATTTCTGCGACGCAGAGCTCATTAGGCGCTTGTACTTCATTAGTCTGAGATTTGCTTTTTGATTGCTGAATGAAATTTCAGCCGCCGATTTGTGCTTTGGAAAAGTAAAAAAATAAATGATTTAAAAAAAAACAACTGTACAGTACAATTAGAAGTGGGGTCATCAGGTTCAAATAATGCCAAGTGCACACAAGGCATTTTTTTTTTTTTACCATACATTTGCCCTATTTTAATTATTTATCATTTTAGATTCAGTTACTTATTTATAAACACTTATTTATTTTATATTAGATTTTCTTTTTTATTTCTTCACTTATTTTGTTCATATTTATCTAATTATTTACCACTTATTTTATTTATTCTTATGGGTATTTATTTGTCACTTATTAATTTACTAATTTGATTTATTTACTTATTTGCTTCTTCATATTTATTTCCTTATTCAATTTTATTTACAATGTATTTTATTTATTATTATTATTATTAGTAGTAGTAGTAGTAGTAGTAGTAGTAGTAGTAGTAGTAATAATGGTTTGTTACATATTTTATATACTTATTTACTTTTTCTATTTTATGTATTACATAAAGACAGACAGCGGCGCTCTCTGTTATGGACGCGGAGGCGGCTGCGCTCTCTGTTCCTGACGCGGTGGGGACTGCGCTGCACGGGCCTGGCGCAGCCGTGACCGCTCTCTCTGTCCCTGACGCAGAGGCGACCGCGCCCTCTGTTCCTGACGCGGCTGGAGACGCGTTCTCTGTTCCGGACGTGGCCATGACCGCTATCTCTGCGCCTGACGCGGAGGCGGCTACTCTCTCTGTTCCGGACACGGAGGCAACCGCTCTCTCTGTTCTTGACGCGGCGGTGACTGTACTACACGGGCCTGGCCGGCCATCCCTCCCCCTGAGTTCCCTTCCTCCGTGCCTCCTCCCTCCAGACTTTGGGAACGTCTGGGAGCCGTTCCGTAGGGAGGGGGTACTGTCATGATCGGGGCTGTGGGTCTCCCCTCAGCCTCCTGAGGTCGCTGTTCACACTGCACTTCTGATAGCATTCACCTGTCCTTGTCGTTAACACTGATTCACTCACATCTGTTAAATATTATCCGGTCTTTATATACTCTCACCTTTCTCTCCTGCTTCATGTCTGCATTGTCTTTTGTCTTGTATGTACTGTTCTATTCTTGATCCTGGCCTTAGACTTTGTTCCCTGTTTTGTTCAGTTTATGCTTGAGTTTATGTTCAGTTGTGCCGTGTTGGCCTTTTGTTTGTTTGTTTATTGTTTTATTATTAAATACTACTCACCCTGCATTTGGACCCAGACCTCCTTACTCACACGTGACAATGCATTCATTATTAATTTATTTTCTATTTGTTTTATTTTATTTTTACTGATATCATTATTTACTTGTTAATTTACTTTTTTGAATGTATTCACTATCTCATTTATTTTTCTATTTATTTCGTTTTTTATTTTTACTGATATTACTTTTATTTACTTATTAATTTACTTTTTTTCATTTTATGCATTTATTTCATTCATTTTTCTATTCATTTACAGTTTATTTGATTTTACTGATATAATTTTATTTACTTATCAATTTATTTTTATCATTATATGTATTGATCATTTCATTTATTTTTGTATTTATTTACAGTTTATTTTACTGATAATTTTTATTTACTTAATTTACTTTGTTCATTTTGTGCATTCATTATTCAATTTATTTTTCTATTTATTTTAGTTTTTTTACGTTTTAAATGTATTCATTATTTAACTTATTTTATTAGTTTTTTATTTTTACTGATAATTAATTTTATTTACTCATTAATTCACTTTTTTCATTTTGTATTTATTTTGTTTTTTATTTATTTACAATTTAGTTTATTTTTACTGATTTTTACTTTTTATTTATTTACTTTTTCATTTCATGCATTAACTTAATTTCTTTTTCGATTTATTAACAATTTATTCTATTTTACTGATATTAATTACTTTGATCTATATTTCATTCCTATTTGTTAATTTATTTAATCAGTCTCACTGAATATGCTTGAATGAATTCTGCATAAATACATCTCCATGCATTTTTTATTTTTTTTTTATTTTGGTAAAGCAAAATAAACCAACAAAAGTAACTATTATTATTTAACCTTGATTAGCCTATTTTCGAATGTTCTGTACATTGTAGACTGTGCTAGTCATTTATTTCTGTAGCTAATGATCAGCCAGGGATCAGATATCGTCTGAAAATCCAGGCATGAGAGGACGAGGGAAACTGAGCTGTGTGTTCAGACAGATCCAACGCTGGAATGTCCTTTACTGCAGTTGAGTCATGCAGAAGCGCATCACAGACAAAAGAACAAATGTGATGCGTCCTTTTATTAGCCGCGCGCCACAGGCCGTCTGCTAGTGCTTAATGATGGGAGCAGATGCTAATCAGCAGGAATGTATCAGCGCTACATTGATCAGTCACATAACACAGACTCATACGCCACCGGTCTGCTTGTGCCTGCAGCCTTTGAAAACCAATAAGAGGGTCAATGGCGGATGAGATCGCCTTCCAGCCATTCACATGATACACCTCATTAGCCATGTTACATCATGCAGAAGCAGTCAGTCGCACTGATAACGGAGTTAGAATGAGGCCTGGCCAGTACAGTACTGCATTTGTATTTCACTGTATATCTTTTTGTTTGTCATTTGACATTATATTCAAGATCGGGGCTGTTTGATAGAATGCAGTCTCGGCCATTCTCCGCAAATCAGGAAAATCAAATCAGGAGCAGTGCACGCGCATCCAGACATCAAACAGTACAGGCAGGTCTTTTTAATAAATCACAGTCGGAATAAGACGGCTGAATAAAACGGTTCAACTATAAAGTGAAGACTTCTTTGAAGTAGTGAATGTACCGTGGCAGGCAATTTCAGATCTCTCGGAATTTCTTTGTCTGTCTTGAAGGGAAAAGTTCACCTCCAAATGGAAACTGTCACGTCTCTCAAACCTTTATGACATTTTTTATATTTTTGAAAAAGTCGTACTGGTTTGGATTGGAATGACATAAAGGTCAGTGATGGCAGATTTCATTGTAGAATTAACGGTTTCTTTCATTTCATTTAGATATTTTGTTGTTGTTGTTGTTGTTGAAAAAGCTGCACAAAGCCTTCTATGTGCTTAGAAAAAAAGGCAAGTGGGAGAAAATGATGATTACTTGGATAAATAAATGCATCAATAATATTAATTAAAAAAAAAACATTTTTAATTATATTGATAATTGTTTGCCACCATTATCATCATATTATTGCTATTTTACTTGTAATGCTATTTATTATATTTATTATTGATTATATTTTTAATAAAATTACAAATCTATTTTATATGAATTTATTATTATTCTTTTTTATTATTAAAAATAAATACAATGACATTTATAATATTAATTTATTACTATCATTATCATTGCTATTATACTTATAATAGAAATGTTTTTGAATGTTTTATGAATTGTTATAAATATAATTACAAATATATTACATTATTATTATTGTTATTATTAGAAATGTCATTATATATAATAATAATTATAATTTATATTATTTATAAATATAATTAATATATATTCTATTAATTTATTGTTATTATTATTATTACTAAAATGTCATTATATTTAATAATTATAATAATAGTAATACATTTTTTTATTATATTTTTGAATAATTGTGTCATCATTATTAACATTGCTATACTTGTAATAATGTTATTTATTACATTATTAATTATATTTATAAATATAATTATATAATTACAGTTATTATTATTATTATTATTATTATTATTGTTTTATATAAACATAATTATACATTTTATAACCATTTTAACCATTATTATTATGTATTTATTATTATTTATGTTATATAAAGATTTTTAATAATAATAATAATAATAATAATAATAATAATAATAATAATAATAATGTTTTGGCCTTTATCTACTAATTTATAAATAGCATTTGTACTTTATTTATGCTTTTTAATATGTAATAACATTATTATTATTAATAATAATAATAATAATAATAATAATAATAATAATAATAATTTTAATAACTGTATATTTATGAATGTTTATTACTATCACCATTATCATATTATTGCTATTATACTTATAATAAAAACTTTATTAAATATTTTATTTATTTTTATAAACATTATTTAACATCCATTATTATATTAATTTATTATTATAAAAGAAATTAGTAGTAGTATTAAAAATAAAAACTATAATAATAGTTAGTCATCTTTCATCTAATTAATAAACATTATTGCTACTATAATTATGCTTCCTAATATGAAATAACATTATTATTATTATTATTATTATTATTATTATTGTTGTTGTTGTTGTTATTATTAAATATAATGACATTTATAATAATAATAATAATAATAATAATAATAATAATAATAATTTATATTTATGAATGTTTATTACTATCACCATTATCATATTATTGCTATTATAATAAAAATGTATTTCTTTTATTCATAAATATAATTTTAAATCCATTATTATACAAATTTTTATTTAAGACTTTTGTAGTATTAATAATAATTTTTTGCATATTGCCACTATAATTCTACTACTACTAATGTTATCACATATTACTACTACTACTATATACTACTACTAATGTTATCACATATTACTACTACTACTACTACTATATACTACTACTAATGTTATCACATATTAAAGTATTAGTAGTAGTTGTATTAATAGAAAATGTATTATTTATGAATATTTTAACATCAGTATCATTATATTGATATGCTTACAATAATAAATTACAAATGTTTATTATTATTATTATTATTATTATAATTATTATTATTATTATTATTATTATTAAATGACAATTGTAATTATATTGTTTTTATAGTAGCAATATAAAAGAAAACATTTAACTATGTTTTTAAATATTACATTTATTTTATTATTATTATTATTATTATTATTTATGAGCTGTAATTGTGTATGCAGACTGTTATCAGGTCTGGTTTTGCTCTTGATATCACCTTACTGTCATGAAGTGACTGGTCTCCAGCCGACTGGATGCTGTGAGGTCAAGCTGAACTCCCGCCGTCTGCTACAGTACATGAAGCTGCTCAACACAACCTGTTTCAGGGTCGGTTTCGTCTCCTAGATTAAAATGATGCAAATCAGTCAGGGCAGGTTGAAGAGCCCGATCCTGGATCAGTACCCCTGCAATGAGATTAATGTGTGATACGGATCCAGGCCCTCGAGGGAGGCCGCCCCGATAGCTGCATCAAGTTGGCTCGGGCTCTGCAGATGAGTCATAATGCAGCAAACATCAGCATGGATCTCTGATTCTTTCACTTGGCTCAGTCGAGGCAAAAATCACTCAAATCTGGTTGAATTACATTAGGGATTGCTGACTCAGTGGGATTTGGTTTCAGATCGGTCCCACTCCTTCGGTTGGGTAGCCTTCATTTACAAATTACACTGTGATTGGTAATGGACTACAGATTTTGATCTCGATCAACAGGGCTTCCCAGGTGACCGCACTGCAGTTGCTGTGGAGGTTTGAAAGTCTCCTATGCTAAAATAAATAAATAAATAAATAAATAAATAATTCCTTAATTAATTTTAATGAATTTCAATGATTTAATGTTTGTCAAAGCTTCTACTACTATAGCTGCTGTATTATAAAACAAAATGACAACAACAACAACAACAATAATAATAATCATAATAATAATAATCATATTATTATTATTATTATTATTATTATTATTATCATTATCATCATTATCATTAACAAGGCTTAAAATAAATATATTTATATAATTACATAATCACAAACAAAAATGCTAAAAGAAATATAAATACTATTAATAATATTAATAATAATAATAATATTATATTATATTATTATATTATTTAAGAATGTTATTTATTACTGTCACCTTTATAATATTAATGCTATTATACTTATAATAATATTATGTATTATATTTATTAAATTTTTAAAAATATAATGACAAATGTATTATTAAATATAATAATAATTAATTATTATTATTATTATTATTATTATTATTATTATTATTATTATATTAATAATAATAATTTGTATTTAAATTTATGAATGTTTATTACTATCTCTATTATCATATTAATGCTATTATACCTATAAAAATGTTATATTTATTAATACATTTTTAAATGTAATTACAAACCTATTATATATATATATATATATATATATATATATATATATATATATATATATATATATATCACCATTATCATATTATTGCTATTATACTTATAAAATTAAACTAAAAAAAAATAAATAAATAAATAATAATAATAATAATAATATAAAAGTAAATTAATAAATAATTAAAATTAGAAAAACTACTCCTAATACTACTACTAGTAATAATAATAATAATTAATATTATTATTGTTGTTATTATTATAAAACAAAGTAACTAGCTAATTAAATATTAAAATTACAATTTTTTTTTTTTTTGGTTTTGGTTTTGCATTTTTTTTTCTATTGCTAAAATTTCTTGAGCATATTTTCTCTGTCTCTGAGTATTGATTTCGAATCCAGTGCTTTGAGGCAGGAGCAGGAGTTGTGATTCTCTGAAAGCAGGCGTGAAAGCTTCATTGTTTTTGTGTGTAAATTGCATCTTTAAAAATGCATGAATGAGAGCAGATATTGGCAAATCTGCCTGCAGATCCTGCGGGATTCGCGGTGAAAGCCTTTGGAGGGCCATCCCGTCAGGCGGATGCTCATTTCCTGCATGTCTCCCTGATGACATTATTTCAGTTTGACAGCAGAGAGGTAAGAGAGGTGTGAAGGCCACAGCGTCCCCTTAGGCCCCTCAAAGCAGACGCTTCATGATTACACCACCTGCACACGCATGACAGCCTCAAACTACCCGCTGTCTCCTCACCACAGCGCTATTATGACTCTGCCCTATAATTACAACACTATCCACAAGGATAGAAATGGCTGCATCGCATATTTAGGATTTCGAGTGCTGTAATGTAAAAGATGGGTTTTAGTGTTTTTATAAGAAATTTTAAATATGTAAATTGTGGATAGAGGAAGTTGAAATGGGGACCAGAAGCACAAATAAATGCAAGATATGGAAAGTTCTCTAGTTCTTTCTTTCTTTCTTTTTACTATATTTATTTACTTATTTGCTTCTTTCGTTCTTATTACTACTACTACTACTGTTTTTGTTTGTGATTTATTTATTTAGTATTCATTTTAATAAATAATTTATTATAATTGTATAATTAATAAATGTTATGCCTTTTTATGTAATAAATAGATACCTTATTTATTTTTATTTATAAACAAAAACACAAATTATTTATCACTTTATATTTATTTTACACCTTGTTTATTTATTTTATGCCTCATTATAATAAATAAATTAATTCACTCAATTATATGTATTTATTTATTTATTATTTTAATTAATTATTAATTTATTATCATTTTGTCACACCCCTGGACTTTCTTGTTTGGTTTTTCCCATTTTCCCCGCTGTTCTGAGTGTTTTGGTTTCTCCGTCATTGTCTGCACCTGTCTGTGTAATTAGTCTGTGTGTATATAAGGTGTGTGTTTCCCCTGTATTCTTGTCGGTCTTTAATGTTATATGGATGTCTTACCCTGCTGTTCCTGTGTCTGCTTGTATTCCGTTGGATTTATTAAATATTCGTCTTTTACTACGTCGTTGTTCGTGTGTTCCTGCCTGCATCGTGACAGAAAGACCGACCAATACAGTTTATTTTCTTGCCGTGTTCACCTCCGTTTTGTTTCCCGTTCGTTTTTCCCAGTCTTTTTGTTTCCGTAGTGTTTTCCCCATGGAGTCCTTCCTCCGTCCAGAATTCATCCTCCTCCGGCTGAAGCAGGGGGATTTACCGCTCGAGGGTTACACTTTGATGTTCCAGCTCGTAGCTCATACCACCAGCTACCCGGACGACGCGCTCTGTATGTTCTATGATGCAAGCCTCAACGCATCTTGCAGAGCGCCGTCGTCCGTGGACGGCCCTCGAGCGGACTTCGCCGCATTTGTGGAGTGGACACTGGCGAGAAACAAACCCTCGTTTCCCACTCGTTTCCAGGAGAACCTCGTCAGTGCCACTCCAGACCCAGAGCCCAGCCAGCCACCCCGACCTGCGGATTATGAGCCCATCGTAGATGGGAAGCCCGAGCCCGGAGCGACAAAGTTATGGGGCGCCGATGGGGTCAAAACTTCCGACCAGGTGCGAGAGCCGGCTACTACATCAGCGACGGTGGAGTGCTTCATGGAGCAAGAGAGGGCTGTAGAGAGCCCCGTCCACTGCACCGCCACTGGGGATGAGCAAGAGCACAACTCTGGGGACTTAATTGACTGTTTCACGGAAATACCCATCTGCCTGGATTTCCCACCCACCCTCCCTCTTCTGCCTAAGCCTGAATCTCCATCCAGAGTCACCGCTGGATCCGCCCAGCCTTCATGAATCCCCGCTGTCATCTGTCAGTCCCCTTGCTCACCCTCAGCCCACCATCTGTGCGGTGGGTTCGCCGCGGGTCTGCCAATCTCCATCGGTGTCATGGCTGGAGGATCCCTCACCATCGCCTCCAGCCTCAGAGTCCTGGACTCCGCCTCGGCCCTCCGACCCTGCGGCTCCACCCCGGCTCTCTGCTCCCTCGTCTCCGCTGTCGCCTGTCGATCCACCAGCTCCACCGGGCACCATCGTCCCTCCGGCTCCGCCCTGGTCAGTCGTCACCCCACCTTCGCCTCTGGACTCTACTCCTCCGGCTGTGCCTCGTCGCGCCGTCCCACCGGCTCTGTGGACCTCCTCCCTCCCGCGGGCACAGCCTCGGTCCTCTGTCGCTCCGGCTCCGCCGCGGATCTCCGGATCTCCATCTCCGCCTTGGTAGCCAGAGCCTTGGGTTCCGCCTTGGCCCTCCGGATCCGCGGTGTCACCCAAGATCATCGGCTTTCCGTCTCCGCCTCGGGCTCTCCCACCACCTGCTCCGCCTCCGTCGGTCGGCCCCTTGGAGTCGTCAGCCCTTCCTTCACCATGGCTCCTCCCTCTATCGGCTCCACCGTGGGAATACATCTTGGCTGCGTTCTGGGTCCCACCTGGCTCCTCCTGCTCCAGCCCATTCCTGTCACATCCTTGGCTCCTCTCTCCGTCACCACCCTGGACTCCATCTTGTGCCCTCCTCCCGGGAGTCCGTCCTCCACCTAAGCCCCCTCCAAAGACTTTGTCTGTTTCCTTTGTCTGTTTGTCGGCACGAGGACGTGCCTTCCGGGAGGGGGAGATAATGTCACACCCCCGGACTTTCTTGTTTGGTTTTTCCCATTTTCCCCGTTGTTCTGAGTGTTTTGGTTTCTCCGTCATTGTCTGCACCTGTCTGTGTAATTAGTCTGTGTGTATATAAGGTGTGTGTTTCCCCTGTATTCTTGTCGGTCTTTAATGTTATATGGATGTCTTACCCTGCTGTTCCTGTGTCTGCTTGTATTCCGTTGGATTTATTAAATATTCGTCTTTTACTACGTCGTTGTTCGTGTGTTCCTGCCTGCATCGTGACAGAAAGACCGACCAATACAGTTTATTTTCTTGCCGTGTTCACCTCCGTTTTGTTTCCCGTTCGTTTTTCCCAGTCTTTTTGTTTCCGTAGTGTTTTCCCCATGGAGTCCTTCCTCCGTCCAGAATTCATCCTCCTCCGGCTGAAGCAGGGGGATTTACCGCTCGAGGGTTACACTTTGATGTTCCAGCTCGTAGCTCATACCACCAGCTACCCGGACGACGCGCTCTGTATGTTCTATGATGCAAGCCTCAACGCATCTTGCAGAGCGCCGTCGTCCGTGGACGGCCCTCGAGCGGACTTCGCCGCATTTGTGGAGTGGACACTGGCGAGAAACAAACCCTCGTTTCCCACCCGTTTCCAGCGTCAGTGCCACTCCAGACCCAGAGCCCAGCCAGCCACCCCGACCTGCGGATTATGAGCCCATCGTAGATGGGAAGCCCGAGCCCGGAGCGACAAAGTTATGGGGCGCCGATGGGGTCAAAACTTCCGACCAGGTGCGAGAGCCGGCTACTACATCAGCGACGGTGGAGTGCTTCATGGAGCAAGAGAGGGCTGTAGAGAGCCCCGTCCACTGCACCGCCACTGGGGATGAGCAAGAGCACAACTCTGGGGACTTAATTGACTGTTTCACGGAAATACCCATCTGCCTGGATTTCCCACCCACCCTCCCTCTTCTGCCTAAGCCTGAATCTCCATCCAGAGTCACCGCTGGATCCGCCCAGCCTTCATGAATCCCCGCTGTCATCTGTCAGTCCCCTTGCTCACCCTCAGCCCACCATCTGTGCGGTGGGTTCGCCGCGGGTCTGCCAATCTCCATCGGTGTCATGGCTGGAGGATCCCTCACCATCGCCTCCAGCCTCAGAGTCCTGGACTCCGCCTCGGCCCTCC
>NC_133385.1:14544266-14546766 GCF_049309525.1 Garra rufa
ATTTATGAGAATAAAGTAGAAATTACAAGAATAAAGTTAAAATATTATGAGAATGAAGTCGAAATACTAAGAGAATAATGTTGAAAGTATGAGAATAATTACGAAATTACGAAAATTAGCTGATGCGAGTCAAGACTTAATATCTGAATTAATAATAGCAGTACTAATAATAATTTAATATTTCATTTCAGAAAAAAAATGCCAGCCAATTTAATTCTTAAAGAAAATTTGTTTAATTGCACTAATGCATTGCATACTGAATTTATTTAAAAGTAACTGAAATCTGCTTTATTTATTTAAATGTTAATAATTTATTTTAACATTTATTTTCACATTTTGGCATTAATTTAAGGGAGAAGTTTTACTTAAATATATGAATTAAACTGTAAAGAATACAGGGGTTTTAACCTGGGATACTAATGCAGTTAGACAACCCATTATATTTCCCACTATTATATTATATTGGGAAATATAATATTTCCCAACAGAATCTCCCTAATGTAATAATAGCTGTCTAAAGAAATAATTTTGCACAACATAAGTTGTGTGGTTTATAATAGGCAACAGAGAATAAAAAAATGACATAAATAATAGCAAACCTATTTTATCATCGTATACTTGTCTCACACAAAACCGAGAGACTGAAACAAACACCCAGTTTTCCCAAAGACAGGGATTTCGAATGATGGCATCCAGAGGAGCTGTCCTGACAGTGTTTACCCATAGCTCCATTTTCGTACAAGCGCAAGCACATGTTTTATGTTGTTTGGTTTTCTCATTTGACTCTAAAGTCCGAGTTTGTTGACAGAACAATGAGCCGCAGACTATCCTGTTTTCAGCATTTTTCGCCGTCAGCCTTGACCTGAAACCATTTTGAGTCTTTTCTCCACCCCGTTCGCCTTGTAAAACTTACAGCAAAAATTTTCACATAAAAATGCCTTTAAGTTTGAAATTGGCATTTACATTCTCACAAACTGTGGCGTCGACGTGCCTACAACATTAATGTGCCAGCTAACTGTTGAAAACCTGTTGAAAACCAGAATTTTTTTGCGCAAAGAAGTAATTGAACAGCCTTGTCTCTTCATAAATGATGAAACGAGAGACACAAACACTTCTGAACATCCTTCAGAACGTCAGTTCAAAGCCTAATTCATGACCTCTGCTTCCCTCAGGGGTGTTTGTGAAATTCTTTGAGACTGTCTGTCTGTGTGTGTGTGTGTGTGTGTGTGTGTGTGTGTGTGTGAGAGAGGGAGAGAGAGAGAGACACATACCACAGAGCTTCATGCCATGTTCAGGCCCTTAAAGACACAATATGTAAGATATTTTTTTATTAATATGTGACCCTAGACCACAAAACCAGTCATAAGTAGCACGGGTATATTTGTAGCGATAGCCAACCAAACACTGTATGGGTCATAATTATCACTTTTTCTTTTATGCCAAAAATCATTAGGATATTAAGTAAAGATTCCATGTTCAATCAAGATATTTTGTACATTTCTTACCGTAAATATATAAGAACCTAATTTTTGATTAGTAATATGCATAGCTAAGAACTTCATTTGGACAACTTTAAAGGGGATTTTCTCAATATTTAGATTTTTTTTTGCACCCTCAGATTTCAGATGTTCAAAGAGTTGTATCTCGACCCAATATTGTCCTATCCTAACAAATCATACATCAATGGAATGATTATTTTTTCATCTTTCTATGATGTGCCATGTTGAAAACAAAAAATCTAAGATTACAAGATTAAAGTCGTAATATTATGAGAATGAAGTCGTAATATTACGAGAATGAAGTCGAAATACTACCAGAATAAAGATGAAATATTTAGAGAACAAAGCCGAAATTATGAGAATAAAGTTGAAATATTATGAGAATAAAGTCGAAATACTACGAGAATAAAGTTGAAATACTACCAGAATAAAGACAAAATATTTAGAGAATAAAGTTGAAATTACGAGAATAAAATCGAAATATTACAGGAATAAAATTAAAATTACGAGAATAAAGTCGAAATATTACGAGAATAAAGTCGAAATTATTAGAATAATGTCGAAATTAAGAGAACAAAATCGGAATTACGAGAATAAAGTCGAAATATTATGAGAATAAAGTCAAAATTTTGAGAATAAAGTCGAAATATTACGAGAATGAAGTCGTAATATTATGAGAATGAAGTCGTAATATTACGAGAATGAAGTCGAAATACTACCAGAATAAAGATGAAATATTTAGAGAACAAAGCCGAAATTATGAGAATAAAGTTGAAATATTATGAGAATAAAGTCGAAATACTACGAGAATAAAGTTGAAATACTACCAGAATAAAGACAAAATATTTAGAGAATAAAGTTGAAATTACGAGAATAAAATCGAAATATTACAGGAATAAAGTTGAAATTACGAGAATAAAGTCGAAATTATTAGAATAATGTCGAAATTACGAGAACAAAATCGGAATTACGAGAATAAAGTCGAAATATTACGAGAATAA
>NC_133385.1:14551766-14633733 GCF_049309525.1 Garra rufa
TCCCCCAATTTTAAAATTATTTTCTCTGAATTGTAAGAAACTCGCAAATACAAGCTTGTATCTTGCAATTCTGACTTTTTTCTTGCAATTCTGACTTCTGAGTTTGTATCTCACAATTCTGAGAAAAAAGTAAGAATTGTGATACAAACTCCTATTTGCAAAAAAAAAAGAGTAACAAACTCTCAAATACAAATTTGTATCTCGCAAAAAGTCAGAATTGCAAGAAAAAAAGTCAGAATACACTCTTAAAAATAAAGGTGCTTTAAAAGGTTCTTCACAGCGATGCCATAGAAGAACCATTTTTGGTTCCACAAAGAACCATTCAGTCAAAGGTCAAAGAACCATCTCTTTCTTACCTTTTTATAATCTGAAGAACCTTCTTTCACCACAAAGAACCTTTTGTGAAACAGAAAGGTTCTTCAGATGTTGAAGGTTATTTATGGAACCATTTAGACAAAAAGGTTCTTCTATGGCATCGTAAAGCACCTTTATTTTTAAGAGTGTAGCGAGAACTTTTTTTCACAAATACGAGTTCGTATCTCACAATTCTGACTTTTCTCACAAACGTGAGTTTGTCTCGCAATTCTGATGTTTTTCCCATACAATTCTGACTTTTTCTTCGCAATTCTGGGGAAAAAAAGTAAGAATTGTGGGATGCAAAGTCATATTTGCTAGAAAACTCACAATTACGAGTTATAAAGTCAGAATAGCGAGAATTTTTTTTTTACAAATATGAGTTTGTGTCTCACAATTCTGACTTTTCTCACAAACGCAAGTTTGTCTCACAATTCTGATGTTTTTCCCATACAATTCTGATTTTTTCTTTGCAATTCTGGGGAAAAAAGTAAGAATTGTGGGATGCAAAGTCATATTTGCTAAAAAACTCACAATTACGAGTTATAAAGTCAGAATAGCAAGAACTTTTTTCACAAATATGAGTTTGTATCTCAAAATTCTGACTTTTCTCACAATTACGAGTATGTCTCGCAATTCAGACTTTTTTTTTTTACTGAAATAGTTTTTTTTTCTCGCAAAAACAAGTTTGTATCTCGCAATTCTGACTTTTCTCAATTGCGAGTTTGTCTCGCAATTCTGACCTTTTTTTCTTGCAATTGACTTTTTTTTTGCAAATACGAGTTTGTATGTCACACTTCTGATATTTTTTTCTCAATTCTGATGTTTTTCTCCCCTAATTTTGACCTTTTTTCTCTCTGAATTGTAAAATAAACTCACAAATACAAATTTGTATCTCGCAATTCTGAGAAAAAAGTAAGAATAGTGACATACAAACTCATATTTGCTAAAAAACTTACCATTATGTTTTTTATCTTTTTTTCGCAAATACAAGTTTGTATCTCGCATTTCTGACTTTTTTCTTGCAATTGACATTTTTTTGGCAAATACGAGTTTGTATGTCACACTTTTGATATTATTCTGTTTTTTTCTCCCCCAATGTTGACCTTTTTTCTCTGAATTGTAAGATTCAAATACAAGTTGTATCTCGCATTTCTGACTTTTTTTCTTGCAATTCTGAAAAAAAATTCCCCGCAAATGCAAGTTCGTATTTCACAATTCTGAGAAAATAAGTACGAATAGTGAGATACAAACTCGTATTTGCAAAAAAACCCCTCACAATTATGTTTTCCCCCTACAATTCTGACTTTTTTTTCTTGAAATTGACTTTTTTTCCACAAATACAAGTTTGTATCTCGCAATTCTGACTTTTCTCAATTGCGAGTTTCTCGCAATTCTGACTTTTTTTTCTTGAAATAGATTTTTTTTTCTCGCAAATACAAGTTTGTATCTCGCAATTCTGACTTTTCTCAATTGCGAGTTTCTCGCAATTCTGACTTTTTTTCTTGCAATTGACTTTTCTTTTTGCAAATACGAGTTTGTATGTCACACTTCTGATATTTTTTTCTCAATTCTGATGTTTTTCTCCCCTAATTTTGACCTTTTTTCTCTCTGAATTGTAAAATAAACTCACAAATACAAATTTGTATCTCGCAATTCTGAGAAAAAAGTAAGAATAGTGACATACAAACTCATATTTGCTAAAAAACTTACCATTATGTTTTTTATCTTTTTTTTCGCAAATACAAGTTTGTATCTCGCATTTCTGACTTTTTTCTTGCAATTGACATTTTTTTTGCAAATACGAGTTTGTATGTCACACTTTTGATATTATTCTGTTTTTTCTCCCCCAATGTTGACCTTTTTTCTCTGAATTGTAAGATTCAAATACAAGTTGTATCTCGCATTTCTGACTTTTTTTCTTGCAATTCTGAAAAAAAATTCCCCGCAAATGCAAGTTCGTATTTCACAATTCTGAGAAAATAAGTACGAATAGTGAGATACAAACTCGTATTTGCAAAAAAAAAAACCTCACAATTATGTTTCCCCCCTACAATTCTGACTTTTTTTTTTCTTGAAATTGACTTTTTTTCCGCAAATACAAGTTTGTATCTCACAATTCTAAATCTTCTTTTCTCGCAAATACGATTTTGTATCTCACAATTCTAACTTTTTCCGCAAATACGAGTTTGTATCTTGCAATTCTGACTTTTCTCAATTGTGAGTTTGTCTCGCAATTCTGACCCCATAGAAAACATGATCAGGAAGTTTTACCTGGTTGATGATAAAGTATTGTAATTTACTGGTCTTATCTAAAGACTAGAACTGTGGTTATTTAATATTAACATTTATTATGTCATATGAATTTATTTTGATGAGAGTTTTGTATTAACTAGATAATTTGACTGATTTTAAAAACACTTTGCTCCCTTAGCTTTTAGAAAATATGAGATATAGATGCAAACGTTAATGCATTATAATGCATAGTGACAGAATTTGCAATTAATTTTCTGCTAAATTCTATAGTAAAATGTCATGAAAACTGACACAGACAGAGTCTTGAGTATTCTGAAGAAGTATGAATAGAAATTTTCATGTTAACTATGAAGGATTTTGAATGATACATGTGAAGAACTGGTAATGCATAGTGACTGAATTTGCCATTTATTTTCTGCTAAATTCTACAGTAAAATCTCATGAAAGCTGACAAAGATAGAGACACGGTCATTCAGAAAAAAATAATTTATTGAAGTGTTCATGTTAACTGAAGAAATTTTAATAACACATGTAGGCTACAATATGACTTTATTTCTCAAGAAAACTACACCGTTAAGTATATTCAAATTGTATCTTTTTTTAATGAAGCCTACAATATTGATATGTTTTTAAATAGTTTCCCGTTATTTTCGGGCACATTTGATTTTTACCCGCTGAATATAGATGTTCGTCAGCTTTTTGACTGCTTCGAGTCTCTGTACCGTAATACCACAAATAGACGTGCAGCAGAATTCAGGTGGCGGCTGGCTTGACGGGGTCTTCGCAGATGGCGGCTCACTTGACCGCGGTGTAAAAAGGGTGCAACTTTCAACATAAAAAATATACTTATGGAAAATTTACTGAGATTGTCCAGCAATTTTCTGACGGGAATCATCCATCACGCATTGGAGTGACGTCAACTTCTCCGCTTCGATCGATTGGCTAGAGAAGAAGGCTGTCAATCACATCTGGTGAACCAATGGTGATGTTAAAGCCCGCCCTCATTTACATGAAACCAGGAGCGCAACATTTAGAAAACCAAGCGCAGATTGTTGAACCGAGAGCGAGTGAGCAAAGAGCGTAAACGTACGAAAACTAAAAATGTGAGCAGAAAACACGATTTTAAGAGTGAATCGAATAACTGTGAATTCACGTTTCAGATTTGTGCGTGCAAGTGTATAAATATTTATCTTGTGCTTATTATTTTTCAGTTTGTGTCCACGTATTTTATTCTTCTGAATGTCTTTGCATTTAATTTTCATTTGCGTGCGATATATTTTTACATGCGTTTTCAAATCTTTGATTCACGCTTGTTATTTTTCGATCTGTGAGCGCAATACTTTTGAAGGAAATTTGACCCCATAGTCTTTTTCTTTGGTGTGTAAGTAGCAGCCAGTGGCTGTTATTTGAGCCCAGTCCTCAGGGCTAGCAGGTGGCCTGAAAGGCAAAATGAGTGGCAGGAGAGACTGGGCTCAACATTCTTGCCTGGCAGAGGATTTACCTTCCATTCACCCAGGGTGCTCCGTCTCCTAGCGCCTGTGCCCTTGTCTGTCTGTCTTTGGGGGCCTCCTAACCCCCTCCCACAATCCACTGGGCTGTCAGCCACAGTGCCAGATTAGAAGCTTAAAAGGAAATTGCAGAGAGTCTTGTCTTGATCTCTTATCTGAGAGGACAAAGTTCTTTGGATGTTGGATATTTCATGAATGTTCCACTACCACAGGAAGTGGTCAGTTCTCTGTAAATCCAATGTGAAAAATTTGCACTGCTCCGTCTCCATCTCAGCGCTTTTGCTGCAGTGCACCAATGTATCCATCAGAAGTGCTAATAGCTTCTCACAGGCTTAAAAGTAAACATGAACTCGATAAAACCTTTGCAAAGAGGTGCCTCAAGGAATCATTATGAAATGCCAGCCTCCGTTTCCAGACGACTGCACAATTTCCTGGACTCGGTGCCCTCTCCTATTTTAGGGAATAAAGCGGATGTTTAAAAAACAGCCACAATAAATCTGCGCCTCTGGCATTGCCATTGGCATAGTCGTCCTATAAAAGAGGCTCAATGCATGCCTATAAATAATCATATTTGATTTTTTTTTCTTGTACACAAAGCTTCATTTTAATCAGAAGAACTGTACGTTCTGACCTATTGCAACCAAACAAAATACATTTCTAGGGTCAACGGTACTATAAATTTCACTTTTTTAAATGGAGATATTGTAGTATGACTATTCTGGTTTGCAGAAAGCTTTCGAATTTCATAAAAAATATCTTAATTTGTGTTCTGAAGATGAATGAAGGTCTTACGTGTTTGGAACGACATGAGGATAAGTAATTAATGACAGAATTTTCATTTTTGGATCAACTATCCCTTTAAAATATGAATTAAAGTTCCTTTGTGCATCAAGAAGGCTACTACATAAATTCTATCTGTAAAGCAGGAAACCATGCAATGGATAAAATTTCTAATTTAAGAGGCATTTAAAAAAAAGCCTATCCATGCGGATTTAGCTTGAGCATTACAAGATTTGGCTAATAACGTAAAGCTTGTTCCTGTCACATCAAAAAAACCTTGGATGTTTTGTGGAGGAGTTTTCAGAGATGAATCCAGGCTCTTTTTTAAACCTCCAGGGCGCTTATGAAACCAGTCTGCAAGCATCAGAAAATCATTTATTCAAACCCTTCAAATGAGTGAATGAGCAACAAACACGTCTACCGGTATTAGGCACCAGGAATTCAGTTCACAAGGAAGCCTGTGGGATCTGCTGCATAATCCCAGAAAGTCCCCTTCAAATGGAAATGTTTAGCAGTGAGTCATTTACTACAGAAGATAAACTCCCCCCAAAACACAATTCAAATTCATATCCCTTTTCAAAAGCTTTAAGACTGTAAGTGAGAAAGAAAACCAAACTGTAACTTCAGAATCATGGCTGTTCTGAAAGGAATTTTCTGGGTTTAATACAAATTAAGCTCAATCAATTAAAAAAAAAAAATACCAGTTTCTTCTTTTCTTCAAAAATCAGGCAAAATTGAGGTTACGGTGAGGCATTTAAAATGACTGGATGAATGGGGCCAATTACTGGAAGATATATTTTACACATGAGCTTATTTTATCAAAGCACCTAATTTTTTTTATGAAAATAAGTTATAAAAAGGTTTTCATTTTTACATTTGTTTTCAAGGTTTTGCATCATGGCAACAAATTTATTCATTTATTTACATTATAATCATGTTAACATGCATATTTAGGTCTTGTGACTATACTATTGAAACAGAGTGCAGATTTTAATGTTTACAAAACGGCTCCATTGTAAGTGTCTCATTAGAACCCAGAGGGGTGTTCCATAAAACAAATTTACCAAATAAGCCAGGCTTATTTTAGTTAGTCTGACTTATTGTCACTTGATTTGGCTCAAAATAAGTCAGACTAACTGAAATAAGCCTGACTTATTTGGTAAACGTGTTTTATGGAACACCACCCAGATCAAAGAAGTTGAAACTCATTAACATTAAAGAGACAGTTCACCCAAAAAATGAGAATTACCCCATGATTTACTCACCCCCAAGCCACTGTAGGTGTATGACTTTCTTCTTTCAGATGTCATGTTTAAAAAAAAAAAAATCCTGGCTCTTCCAAGCTTTATATTAGCAGTGAATAGGTGTTGAGATTTTGAAGCAAAAAAAGTGCATCCATCCATTATAAAAAGTACTCCACACAGCTCTGGGGGTTAATAAAGGCCTTCTGAAGTGAATCGATGCATTTGTGTAAGAGAAATATCCATATTTAAAACTTTATAAACTATAAGAGATTATCTCTAACTTCCTCTAACTGTCGTACGCGCATTCACAAGAGAGTGGCATTCCAGCGTAAGATGTAGGACGTAGACGTAGCGTAATCTCCGGTAAGAACATGCTAGTCTCACGAGAACCAAGTTTTGTTTACAGCAAATTAAAACCAGTCTTCTCTTGGCTTATAGCGAAAACCTCCGACATTTTTCTTCACGAATCCTCTCTCCTCTGCGCTTCCGTGTTCAACACTTCTGACCAAAGAGCTTACGCTACGCCTACGTCATCCACTGGAACTCTCTCGTGAACGAGTACGACAGTTAGTGGAAGCTAGAAATTACTAGGGCTGTCCTCGACTAAAGATTTTTCCGGTCGACTAGTAGTCATTCATTTTAAGCATCAGTCGACTATTAGTCGCACATTTATTAATAAACCATATAAATCATAATAATGAGTCTTTAATTGCCTACTTAGCAAATACAGCTTGCCACAGTGCACCAGCAGATATAATAATTATGAATGTCAGGGAAAAACAGCAAGGAGACTACATTTACATTTTAATAATTTATTGATAAACTGGTGCTTTCTTTGTTTTTGGCTTAAGAGATGAAGTCGGCAACACTGACTCATCATCTCCGCCGTAGTCCATGCGCTTGTATGCATGTTTCGTACGGATTACATAATCTGAGAATATTTGTTTTCCATTTAAATTGGTTCATTTCGCTCTCTATAGATATATTTTTTTTCATGTCTGTAAGGCAAGTATACACAGAGTTTCGAAGTGACACTTAAGTTCACAGAGACCGAGACGGTAGAAAGCGCATGCTTTTATTATTTAACAAAAGCGCAATGTTTCACTGTTATTGTGAGTGCAGACAAATAAACGTAGAGTCTTTACAGATTCTAAAGATGTATCACTTTTATCTGTATGACCAAAAATGACGGAGTATTTTAAGGGCAAATGACCGCACCGGCACCTCCATCGGTCAGACAGTAAGCGCGCTACTCTTGAGCTTTAAACTGCACTGACACCTGCATAGCGCACATTTTTCAAGGTTAACATTAGTTTGAGTGGCCATGTAAAGTTGCTACTACATATATCTTTCAGATGATAAGCTAAATTTGAGGTTGATGAATGATAGGTGAGCGTTTGGATGTCCTGCCCAATGTACTACATTAGACCAGCCATTAACAATCTGTCCGTCATGGACTGCGTGACTTCGCCACTTCCTGCGGAATTTAAAAAAATTTTGGTCAACCAAGCCTCTTTTCGTCGACTAGCGGTTCATTGACTATTAGGGGGCAGTCCTAGAGATTACAGTTTATAGAGTAAAAGTCCTTTATTCATCCCCGGGAGCCATGTGGAGCACTTTTTATGACGGATGGATTCACTTTATTGGACTTCTAAATCTAAATAGGCAGTCACTGCCATTATAAAGCTGGGAAGAGCCAGGACATTTTTTTGTATGACTCCGATTTTATTCATCTGAAAGAAAAAAGTCATACACTTAGGATGGCTTGAGGGTGAGTAAATCATGGGGTAATTTTCATTTTTGGGTGAACTGTTTTTTTTTTTTAAATGTCAAAGGCTGTCGACACAGCTTAACTTGTTTTAAATCCAGAATATTCCTTTAAAGATATTCCAGCATTCAACTGCAAAGGAAAATGGTAACAAACATCAACACCCTCATCATCCATCATGTACTCGTCATGTGCAATTTTTTTCCTTTGCTGCTTTTTGTCACAAACATAAATTAAATGCATTTATCAAATGTTTAAACCTTCAAGAAATCTTAAAATGAGAGGAAGTCCTTGATAATACGTTGTGCTGTAGAATCTATACAAGTTCCAGGTTAAAATCCATTTCACAGATTTACTTAAATAGAAGTACCACAGGCGTTTCACATCCTGCTTGAGTAAACTTGCACTTTCCCATGGGGACGTTCTGCATTTCTATAGATGTTTTGTTTTAAACGCAGTGTCCGTAAGGCGTTTTGGAAGCAACACGAACATGAACATGCTGTACTGCCAGTCAAAGTGAAGAAGAAAGTTTCACGAAGGAAAATCATGCTTTAGTTGTCATTTATCATAGTTCACTGGAATGTTCTTGACCTCGATGGATTGCACAAGAGTTTCCAAAGAGCAGATATTGGTGTAAGAGTGTATTGTGTCCTTGTGCCTCTGATTTGGCAATGAACAAGCATGGCATGAGTTAGCGTTGTGCTGTAGGGAGAAGGCCTTTGTGGCCTCTCTTTTGGAGATTTTTCAGCTCTTCTCTGTGGCTCCTCTCAGCAGTGGATAGATGGTTTGTTTTCGAGAGTGGCCGTGACCGACCGCAGCCACACCACACCCACCCAGCAGAGGTGCTTCAGGCCAACCAATGACAATCCAGCCCTGCTGTCGTCCATTCAGTGTGGCTAGAAGTCCATGGCACCTGCAATGAGAGACAGCACAGTATAAAACCAGATGGTCAAAGCCAAACGCTGTAATCTGAACCCTAGCCAATGTACTCCAACTTCATTCAAATGTAAGAGGCCATTTAAATTCACTGGGAGAAATGTCAGGGAAGAAAGAATAGCACATTGCTTGTGCTTTCTACCTTATCGTCTACAATAGCTATATTAAGCTTACTCAATCTAATCACAATCTAATTCACAAACTAATCATTTCTGATTCAGAAAACCGATTAAAAAAACGATAAAACCGATTATAAAACCAGAACCGACTTGGACAAAGTAGTGGAATCAATTGCGAGCGTCTTTGAACCTCGTTTGTTGTTGTGTCCGTGGAGAGCGGATGGGATTTGTAATCTCGAAGCACTTTAAACGAGCCTTCCCCCGAACGCCCTCTCAACATCCCTACGCTCACAGAAGATTTAAAATCAATCGCTTACATCAGCTTCACATCCCACCAGTGTAGCTTGCCTCTAATTCGATTCTCATCACCTCCACCACATTGTAATTTAATGCTAATGCCTCCCCCTTAAAGGGCGTAAGTGTGTTAAGCCACAACAATGAAATGATTTCGCCGTCTGCATTGACAAGACCATTGACATAGCCATCAAAACTAACTGCTGCTTTTTATAAACCAAAAGCGAAGTAAATATTTTGCAGATCCCAGCCGTGGGTTTCACCTTAAATGCGTCCATCTGCTTTATGATTCATTAAGTGTGAGATTCTGATCTGGCAGAATAGCTGTCACATGCACTTGAAGGGAACGCTGAGACGACATTGGTTTTAAAATACTTCTCAGATGTAGAGGATAAAACTGTCTGCTGAATTGCATACAAATGATGTGCTTATGATGTGCTGGTTTAAGTGAAAAGCTCAAGGTAAACCCCTGTGGGCAGGTAAATGAGGTGAATAATTCTGTATTGAAAAATTCTTTACTTGCATTACACGATTAGCCGGTAGAATTTTGTCAACCAGTAGAGATTTTGGACTATTGTCTCCATCGCGGTTACATGCTCATGTTATGTTGCTGTGCTACGCGGTCACAAAAACTGATAATTTGCATGCATTTTTAAGTATTGTGGTTTAAGAACAAATTATTTTAAGCTGTTGAAAGCAATCAGTAGTGAAAGATAACTAATTTTGCTATATGCACGCTGTCTGAGAGACTGTCTGAATGCTTTTGCCGTGTTATAGGCCTTGAATGGTTAAATACACTTGTATGTGTCAAAATGCCAATCTTTGCAAGTGTGCTCATAAACAGAAAAATTTGTAACAGTATATTGGATCCAGGTAGCTCTTCAAGTGACAGCAGTCTAATATTCCTGCTGTCTGTCATTCATGTTCACCGGAGTCTCGCTCTGATCGGACCGTTCGAATCAGTTAGTCGTTCACCAGAGATCGTCTCTGACCGGATTGTTCGAATCGGTGAGTTGTTCAACAGAGACCCCTTCAGACTGGATTGTTCAAATCAGTGAGTTGTTCACCAGAGACCCTCTCAGACCGGATCATTCGAATCAGTGAGTTGTTTACCAGAATCTCGCTTTGAACGAATCGTTCAAATCAGTGAGTTGTTCACTAGAGACCCTCTCAGACCTGAACGGATTGTTTGAATCGGTGAGTTGTTCACCAGAGACCTCTCAGCCCGGATCGTTCGAATCAGTTAGTTGTTTAACAGAGACCCTCTCAGACCGGATCGTTCGAATCAGTGAGTTTTTCACCAGAGTCTCGCTCTGAACTAATCATTCAAATCAGTGAGTCATTCAACAGAGACCCTTTTAGATTGGATTGTTCGAATCAGTGAGTTGTTCACCAGAGACCCTCTCAGACCGGATCGTTCGAATCAGTGAGTTGTTTACCAGAGTCTCACTCTGAACGAATCATTCAAATCAGTGAGTTGTTCACTAGAGACCCTCTCAGACCTGAACGGATTGTTTGAATCAGTGAGTTGTTCACCGGAGACCCGCTCCGAATGGATCATTCGAATCGGGGAGTTGTTCACCAGAGACCCTCTCAGATGGGATCATTTGAATTAATGAGTTGTTAACTGGAGTCTCGCTCTGAACGGATCGTTCGAATCAATGAGTTGTTCACCTTAGTCTTGTTCTGGCTGGATCATTCAAATCAGTAAATTGTTGACTGGAGACTCGCTCTGACCAGAAAATCTCCCTGACAGAGAAAATCTCTTACTGCTCTTGACTAAATCACTTTTGTAACTTTAATAAGAAGAAATACATATTTTACACAGTGCAGTATATGCAGTTTTATACATTTAATTACTTTCTATGTTTGTATAATTTATTATTTGTTCCATTATAGTTTATAGTTATTCTTATTTAATTGCTGACTGTTTACTTACCTTCAGTGAGTTTTTCCTCTCTCTTTTTTAAAAATTTAGGCTGGTATTAGTTTTTTTTTCTCCATATTGACACTGGTGAAATGGATTATGACATTTCTACGGTAGCAAAAATAACTGTATCGTGAAATAAATTTACTACTATTATGATATAAGATTTGTCATATTGCCCACTCCTAACTTACATTAAGATACATTAGAAGCCTAAAAATAAATGTGTAAATATATAAAAATACACATTACATTTATACACATACATGTACGCACACCAAAGCTTCATTCTTCAGCACAAGGGCAACCGCAAACCTACCTACCATAACTAAACATAAGCCTTCCTATTACTCATAAATGCATAAAATAACAGTTCATTTCAATGTTTACTCTCCCAATCCAGTCCCATGCAAAGCATGCAAAGTCTGTTGCCAGCAAAAATAATTAACGTAGGCCCAACACAAACGGATTAAATTAACTTCCATTCAACAAATTTAAGTAGATAGATTGAAATGAAATTAAGTTACTGTGACAAAATGTTCAAGGACTGTGTTGTTTTTTTAATTAAATAAATAGAACAAGCATCAAGACCCAAGCCAATTTGAGTCTGATTAATGTGTATACATGCTGGAAAAAACCAAGCTACCATCACATTATCTAGGTTTATTAGTCCAGACTGTTTCTTTTGGATTAAAGCATTAATGTGACATTTTTAAAAAAGACAAATTTCTACTTCAGTCCAATTGAAATGCAAATGTAACTAGGTAACGGTGGCCTTCCAGATTGGAAATGCTAATGTTTGGACAAGACCTTTACAGTTAAATGTTCAACATTTCCTCAGAACTGCCACATAGTTAACATCAACAGCAGTGCATGAAGATCTGTTAAACATGTTGCTAACACTAGGCTTATCCTTATCAAAACCAGACTTGATGGAGGGGTTAAAGTAGACATGGCATTACTAATGCGGTGATGCTAAAGGATAAATTTAAGGACTGATTACAGCGAGCAGTGCCATTCCAGGAATCGGAGAGCCGCTGCCATAACTGTGTGCAAATCCACAGCTAGTTTAAACCGGGTACATCGAACAGGCAAAGCTTGTCCACCCTTTACCCAACTGTGTCAATGCTTGGCGAGTCAGAGAGGATGAGGCACATGGGAAATCCGGGCTTTTGCTACCTGTATCGGAATGTTTTTGCCAGTTGGGAGAACTGTGGACACTGCCAAAACATCATGTTTCCTGCTTAAGTAACATGCATGCCACAAAGAGAGATCAGATTAAAACAGCCCAATCCGATTTATGGGCTTTGCAACAGCAAAACAATTAGCTGGTTTAGTTTTTCTAAAGGCCCCTCCTTTAGAGGTTGGGACGAGAGGTTGTGGTGTTTGGCAAAGGGTCAGGACTGTTCCAACTGGCATATTACCTGGATTAGTTGAACACAATGCTGCTCAATGAAACTGCACTGTTGGCAGAAAAAGCAGTAACTAAGTCTTATTGAGGACATATGGTATGCGCTAAAGCAAAAAGTCAAAAGGGATGTCATTACAGGTCAATGCCTGGATAGTCTCTATTATATTTACCTGAAGCTTCTGATTGTAATTAAAGCACTGGAAAGTCATAGACAAGTTTGATGCTACTTTTAAAAAACATTGCCAGCTCATAGTTTGGAAACAACTATGGTGTTGTTTGGACAATTTCTTACCGTTTATCCAGTGGTCACTCTCTAAGGAAAACACAAAACGGCGCCAGCACTTTCCTTCTGAAATTACACACGCAAATGCTAGCCGATTCCATCAAAGAGAGCTTGGGGAGATTCCCAAACAGAAGTGGTTTGAGAAGTCCAATATCAAGGTGTAGTACAGAGAAAGGCCTTTGTTTGGGTAAAACGCTGGGGGCGGGATAGTAACTTGAAGGAAATGGCCTGAAACCTTACCAATTATGTTCACATGCAGTTACAATGGATTTCGTCTGTCCTAGTATACATCACACACAATGCATACAAAATGGCGACGCGTTAATCTGAAATTAAAGCACATGTAAACTAGTCTTTAATGCATTTTAACAAACAATTTCTAAATGGCAATCCCACTAAAAAAAAAAAACATTTGATGTGAAACTATGGTATACAATTAAGATGAGGCTTTTCATGTAAACTTTTAAAGCAACAAATAAAAGCAATGCTGTCACATCTAAAGTTTCTTTTGTACTCTACTGAATAATGATAAAAAAAAAAAACAGGAATCTTTAACGTCTACTGTGTAACTAAAGACCACCACAAATTGAAATGAAAGGACAATTCTGGCAAGGTATAAGGCTAATGTTACCTTTCCATAAGCTCTAACTCGCCTGTTATCAGATCAGAGGAAGGGTGGTCCTTAACTTAAAGAAATAGATAACAAAAAACCCTTATGTTGTTTCAAACCTGTATGACTGACTTTCTTCTATGGAATGGAGAGTTTCCCCCCCCCATTATAAGGAATGTTATGACAGCATTTTAGTGCCACGCTAAACAATAAAGATTACGAGACTAAAGTCGGAATATTATGAAAACAAAGTCGAAATTACGAGAATGTCAACATTTTTGAGAATAAAGTCAAAATTATGAGAATAACGTTGAAATTTTTCAAGAATTAAATTGAAATTGAGAATAAATGTCAATGTTTCAAGAATAAATTCGCAATGATGAGAATAATGTCTAAATGTTTAAAAGATAAAGTAAAAATGTTTCGAGAATAAAGTCGAAATGTTTTGAGAATAAAAGTCCGAATGTTTTGAGAATAAAAGTCGAAATGTTTCAAGAATAAAGTCGAAATGTTTTGAGAATAAAGTCAAAATTACGAGAATGTTGAACTGTTTCGAGAATATAGTCAAAATGTTTCGAGAATAAAGTCGAAATATTTAGAGAATAAAGTCAACTTCGACTTTATTTTCATAATATTCTGACTTCATTCTCGGAATATTACAAATTTAATCTTAATTTTATTTTTTTTAAATTGTAACAAGGTTCATTGCCGATTTGTCCAACTGTTTCACTGTATAGCTATTGTACAGCAGAAAGTTTGGAATAACATGTAGCTGAGTAAATTATTATTTTTTTCTTCCTTTAAACTTGAACATGGACAATAATGTGCAGTCTATTAACTACACCATTTAGAAAAAGATGTATATAAATAATGGTTTATAAAATGTTTGACAATGCGTGGCTTAAATGGGGAAAAACATAAGCTTTTTATAAGCTCTACCATCAAACTCTAAAAGCTCTTTAGTTTCTTTTTGAGGGGCATCAAGCTAAGTCTCTTAAAAAAAATGTTAACCATACCGTGAAACGCGATTGACGGTTTTCAGCAAGGCTGTCTGCTTATGACTAATAATGTCAAATTTAGACACTGGGATTCACTTATCCTGTTGTCTAAACTGATGCACAGCTTTCTAAAATGGATTACATTCAGGTACTCCTCTGCTTCTCCCTGGCCGCTGCAGATTTTAAAATATTTATAACCTGAAAGTGGAATCCCAACCCTGCACAGTCCCGTAAATCATTTATGAAGCTCATTCTTCTCTGTTTTGTTTCTCATAATGACACACACAGCCATTCCACCATGGAGACCAACAGGCATTTTAAGTGTGTGACCATAGAGCTGCTCACCTCTATTAATTCTTCATTGCTTCACTCAATAAGAGTTCAAAACAAAGCAGCCTTTGCTTTCATCACCCACTTCTTAAGTTACTTTATCAGTGCGGAGAAGGCTGCAAGGCTGAGCAGGGTAAAGAGACAAATAGGAGAGTCCAAGAGGCCTATAGAATACTTGAAGAAACTTTGACATCTATCTTTGCCTAATGGGTGCTCAATTTGCTTGAATTTTAAATTAACCACTCTTCAAAAACATCTACTGAAATTTGAAATATCTGCATTTTAAATGTTGCTATTTCGCCAAGATGTTTTTGAATACTCATCAATGGAAAAAATTTTTTTTGCAGCCAAATGGTGTAGTTACGACGTCTACCAGCAGCGTCTAGAGGGGCCATGCTAACCGGCTAAGCTCTAACCCTTTGGTTGGAATTACGTTTATGCACTTCCTGTGGGCGTTTCTGGAGCATGCCGCTGCTGCCAACATCCTTCGCCAGGCCTGCCAGGGCGTCCTCCAGACATTCTGATTTTGTGCCCCCTGGGGCTAATTATAAAACCCAGCTTTTGCTGGGCCACCTGCTTCACTGTAAAATGAAGCGCTTGTGGTGTGAACGAAGTCGCTGGCTGATGAAGAGTGTTAATGATTACTCACAGACCTAATCATTTTCTAATCACCAGGGGATGCAATGAGACGGCTCTGGTCCCTCCCCAGGCAGTCTAATTTAAATGACACAAGTGAGAGATGTTCAGCTGACTGTTATGACGCATTCATAGAGGCCATCGACACAATTGTAATTCCTCAGCATTACAGTAGGTCTAGAAAGCACAAACCCATATGCACGTATATTATCATTCAACTCTGACTTCATGCAGACAAGAGGCTTGCTGGCTTCTCAGAAAGGCAGTCATGCAAATGTTAGTCTGCGATGACCTATTAGCCCTAGTGTTCATAAGTGCTGACAGGCATGATATTATGATAGCAGAAATGATGATGAGTCTAGGATGCCTATAGAAGTAAAGTTATTGTAACAAAGCTTAATGCATTTCATATAGTCAATAAGCATTAATTTTTTACAGTTTACAGTTTGCATTTATATGCTTTTCTGTGATAGTAAAATGGACAGCATGCCAGAGAGCTTTTAATGGAAATGATGGGAGTGTTTTCTTGTTTCCTTGGAGAGTAAAATAATAATTTATTAAAAACTTAAACAAGACAGACATAAAAAAAATTATTAGTAAAATACTGGGTAACACTTTAGAATAGGTAACACTTATTCACTATTAACTACGACTTATTAGCATGCATATTACTAGAATATTGGACATTTATTAGTAGTACTAATTAAGCACATATTAATGCCTTATTCTACATCCCTAATCCTACCTAAACCTAACAACTACCTTACTAACTATTAATAAGCAGCAAATTAGGAATTTAATGAGGGAAAAGTCATAGTCAATAGTGAATAAGTGTTACCTATTCTAAAGTGTTACCAAATACTGTATAGTGTCTGACTGAAATTTTGGCCAAACTTTAATTCATATTAATCTTTTGTTTGTAATATCTAAACAAATTCTGTTTTGTATATTTATAGGGAAGCTCAATCACAGTTTTTGTACAATAAATCTATAACTTTAAAAAAATGAATTTTAGTTAATAACACATCTGTACCTTGTACCTAAAACAAAGGTGACAGGTTCTTTAAAAGGGATAATTCATCCAAAAATGTAAATTCTGTTATTAATACTCACCCATATGTCGTTCCAAACCCGTAAGACCTTTCTTGTTTATTTTCGGAACACATATTAAGATATTTTTGATGAAATCCAAAAGCTTTCTGACCCTGCATAGACAGTAATGCAACTGACACATTCAAGGCCCTGAAAGGTAGTAAGCACATCGTTAAAATAGCCCATTTGACATCAGTGGTTCAACTGTAATATTATGAAGCTATGGGAATACTTTGTGGGTAAAGAAAACAAAAAACGACTTTATTCAACAATTTCTTCTCTTCTGTGTCTTTGCCGCACGTTCATGAAAGTACCATGACGCAGGTCATTATTTACAAGAGAATTTTTTTTTCCCTGCTTTACTTATTTGAACCAGAATATACTGACTATGAACCAAGAGAGATGGACGTTCTACGTCAGAATGCTCTCTCCTGCTAGAACACAGTAAAGACTGACATGGAAGAGAAGTTGTTGTTGAATAAAGTCATTAGTTTTGTTTTATTTGCGCACAATTTTATTTGCAAGTATTCTTGTAGCTTCATACAATTAAGGTTGAACTACTGATGTTTAACAATTTCTTTCTTACCTTTCTGGGCCTTGAACGTGTCAGTTGCGTTGTTGTCTATGCAGGGTCAGAAAGCTCTCGGATTTCATCAAAAATATCTTAATTTGTGTTCCGAAGATGAACGAAGGTCTTACGGTTTTGGAATGACATGAGGGTGAGTAATTAATGACAGAATTTTCATTTTTGGGTGAACTATTCCTTTAAGTACCCAACTTTTCTGCTCACACATAAGAAATTGTTCCTCTAATGAAGTATATAAATAGGCCTTTAATAATGCAGCAACAGCCAAAGAGACCGATTGCTTCTGAGCATGGGGACTTCAGTGCACAAGTGGGAAATGCAAATTCTGCAAATTTGCAATTGCATTCCAATTGTGAAACTCTTTCTATTCACATAGTCCTCTGGCCCTTGAAAATACTTAGCAAAACATGCCATAAAACACAATTTCTGCTGTTTTAAATTTTCAGTGGTCAAATTTCAGCGACAGAAAAAGATGGGAAACGAAACACTGTGACATCTGTTCCAGCATCAGTAAGCACCCTCTCCCTAAATCTCTCCACATTGAGTCCCTCATTGCAGTCTGTAATTACAGAGATTAAGCCACTTTGTGCTCTCACTCTACCTAATAGCCAATTGACAAAAAAAAGCTTTGTAACGTAGATCACAAATCAATATTTCAATGGCTCGCTAATGCTGACGCATCACTCTGATCCTAAGTAAGGACTCGTGAGACGTTTAAGCCTCAACCTTCAACCCTCTTGAAGATGTTGCCCTTCAATGACAACCAGTGCTCTATAATACTGCAAGACATCCAGATGGTTTAACATGCCAATTTTCTCTTTGCTCAACCACTCTCAAAACCCTCAATAAGATGAGAGCACTCAGCTGCTTTCAACGAAGACTGCCAAGCCGAGTTTAGCATTTTGGCATGCAGCTATCTTGACAGAAATCACTGTTTATGTGTCGATGTCGACATCCTGCTGACTTCAGTTGCTCCTCTGCTTAGAATTATGATTTAAGCAGTTTTCAAAGGGAGCACTTACAATACAAAATGATTTGGTTGTGTATGTGTGTATAGATCAGATTTGGTAACACAGATACTTACACCTTCAGAAAGAATAATACATTTAGTATACAGTCTTTAAACTCACTGGAGCACATCAAAAAGGAGAGAGAAGCCAAAAACTTACCCAGATCAGCTCCATACACTTTAAGTGGAGGCGTCTAGGCAGGAAGATGTTTCCAGGTGCTAACAAATGCAGTTGGAATCAGTGAATAAGGCACGGTAGTGATACTGTTCCAGCTATCCGACGTTGGATCATAGCAATCTAAGGTTTTACACCGCTGTGTACCGAAGTACCCGCCAACCACATACAGTTTATTACCAGAGGCCACAGCATGGCAGCTCATTCTTTTAGAAGTCATGTCACCTACACGCGTCCATAGATTAGTCTCGCAATCAAATCGGTAGGCGGATGCTGCAGTGAACTCTGTATCGCCGCCCATTATGAATATCTGACTGCCAAGGACAGCGGCGGCAGTGTATCTCCAGGGTTGCGGGCACTCGGCAGCTATAGTCCAACGGTTCTCAACAGGGTCATAGCACTGGACCTTTGAGGCCTTGTCCCTGTGGATGGTTGTTCCACCAAACACAAAGAGTTTTAGTTTGGCGCTGACCACTGCTGCATTGCTGACACCATCTCTAAGTGGTGCCATCATTGTCCACTTGTTGGTTAGGGGGTCATACCGCTCAACCTGTTTAAGAGATACTGACGGCGAGGCTGGGAAGACACCTGCTATAGCAGTGTGACCCCCAACAACATAAAGGCAGTTTTCAAGTTCAGCCGAGCCATGTCCGAAACGTGCAATTAGCATAGGGGCACCTTTCGACCATTCTTCATGTACCGTGTCATATATCCAAACATCCTTCGACACTCCATTTTCTGATCCCCTTCCTCCTGTCACATAAACTTTGCAGCCAATGGCACATGCGCTGAACTCTTTCCTAGGACTGGGAAGATCTGATTTGGGGATGATCTCTTTTGCTTTGTGATCCACTTGGTAGATCTTATCACACATAAATGTCTGACCTCCAAGAATGAGCAAAGTGTGCCCAGCTTTGCGAGGCCTAGCGCAGGGGCTGGTGACAACACCGTCGTTCTGCAGAATCTTTTTCTTGCACTGCATGGCCTCATCGACAATCTGTCGGCTCCTTTTATCTGACATCACAAGTTCTTCACATGCCACAGCCTCAATGAGGCATTCCGAGGGTAACAGTGCAAGGCGTAGTCCTCGCAGCAGTTCAGGAAGGTAGTCTCTGCGGCTGTCTAGGTCGTATCTAACCCAGCGCATGACTGCATTGAACACAATCTGTTCATCTTCAACCTCCAGCTCGTCGCTAAGGATGAGATCCAAAAGCTTGTCTTTTGAGAGCCCGCAGAAGTCTTCAGTGTCTCGAAGAGTCTCAAAGTGGATGAGGCACATCCTCCACGACAGCTCGTAAAGGCGCTTGCACTGATGGGCGTCGGAGAGCAGCATCATCCCTAAGCAGTTTGATGAGTGCAAGTTCTTCTCCAAAAATTCTGCTGCCGCATCACGGATATCGTGAAACTGCAGCATATCTCCAGCCTCGAGAAGTGACTCAGCGTTCTCCTCATTGATGATGACACGAGAGGAGTAAGCAAAGTCCAACAGCAGTTCTAGAACTTCTGGGTGAACGCTGTCTCGAAAGTTAACCTCATTGTCAAGGCTCTCACGGAGGCCACCACTAAACATGGCTTCAAAGTAGCGACTACATGCGGCAAGCACAGCTCTGTGACAGGGAAAGGAACGGTCGCCTGCCCATAGTGTCACATCTGTGAACATGCACTGTTTGCGCAGGGTATTGAGGTGGGTGAGCACACTGTCTGGATGGGAGGGCTTGTGGAAGAGCGAAATGTTCATGGAGCCTGTGCTCGTCCTGGATTTGCGGTTTTCATGGACGCTGACTGACATCTTTTCCAGCACGTCCAAATTTTCACTGGTTGCAATACCCCGAACTAGGAAAATACAAAAGCACAACACAGGAGGTTAGTAAGTACTCTATAAAGGTATTTTCAGTATTGGGGATGACTCACTGGTGTACATGCTTATGCTTGGCAATAAAATCACCACCGAGAAAGTGGTTATGTACGGTGCTGTATCAACAAAATTTAGAGCCAACTAGTGCCACTTTTTTTTTTTTTCCAGCTGCAGACAACATAACTATTAGTCTTGGACTCTTGGATGATTAGCATTTGCTTAAATGTGACCCTGGACCACAAAACAATAGCCAACAATACATTGTGTGGGTCAAAAGTATTGATTTTTCTTTTATGCCAAAATCATTGGGATAGTAAGTAAAGATCATATTCCGTAAATTTCCTACTGATAATATATCAAAACCTAATTTTTGATTAGTAATACGCATTGCTAAGAACTTAATTTGGACAACTAAACCTCAGAATCAAGAGTTTCAAATAGTTATATCTCGAACAAAGATTTTCCTATCCTAACAAACCATACAACAATAGAAAGCTTATTTATTCAGTTCATCATTTTAGATGATGTATGAATGTTATGATTGACCCTTATGACTGGTTTTGTGGTCCATGGTCTCACATGAGGTTGTAGTGTTTGTTTCAAACTGGCTGATAAAGTCTTCTAAGCTTCTTTCTTGTGCATAATGTTCAGAAAGTGAAAATGTATTGCCAAAATTACATTTTTACATTCTTCATAACACAAACTTTGCTTGACATTTGCTAAATATTTAGAGCTCCTTCAGTAATCTTACTTCAACACTTGAGTTCACTGTACTTTGTTCAGAGGATCTTAGAACTGTAATCCTTCTTTGCACTGCTAAGCCAACACAAAGTGCACAATTAATCAACTTCGTCTCTAATTCTCACATTTTATGCTGACAGATTGTGATAAATTTTAGATCTGAAAATAAGTCAGTAATCCATTGTTTTTGGCAAACTTTGAGAATCATGCAAGAAACCCAATGAGGTGGTTAAAATGAACATCTAAAGAAACAAGCAATCATAAGAGCATTAGTAGATCAAATTTGAGACATTTCTGATTAATAAACTTGTGAGAATTAAAAACAGAACATCTATAATATCTAAGAAACTTAATTATTCTTAACAATATTCTGTTTAGGTTCCCATCAATCTTGCATAGATAAAGCACAGATTTTAGATTGATTAAATAGATTAATCAAGGATACAATTACATTTCTGTATCGGTATATTTAGTTTTTTTTTTTTTTCATATTCATTCAATGTATAACTGAAGTGACAACAACTAGTCCAAAATTGTAATGCCAAATATACACTGAGTGCAATGAATGCAGCAAAACTAGAAAGCTCCTATTATAACCAACAAAGCATAGATTTTGTAAATTAGGTTTGCTGATTAACATTCTAGACAGTTATAATGCAATCAAAATGTGAAAAACAGTTTTGTTTTTCATGCTGCTAAGGGGGGCAATGAGAACAAGGCAGTTTAGGCAGTTTTGATTTACAGTACAAACACACAATTTGGAAACGCATAAAAATTGCATGTAGTTGCCTTGCAAGAATATTTGTATTGTAAATTATATTGATCAAAATGAATAAACAAGATCACAAGAATAAAGGGAAATCGTCAATTATTGTATAACTTTCTACTTTCATGCAGTCCTACAACAAAAACAGAAAACTTTAATATTTCAACATTTAATTTGTTAGGTTTAAAGTCTGTGGAAGTTAATTAATGGCACAAATATACAAAGCACAGGTTTACGTGGCTTAATATTAATGAACTGTCAAAACTTTCCTGGTCAGGCTTGCAGCGCATGATTTGGTGAAATCCACAGTTTTAACCTTTCTATATGACTTTGAAAACTAAGGTTTCAGGAGTAAAGTGGCTCTTTCTATGAGTGAATGTGCTTAGATGTAAACTGGATTCTTTACCAATACAATTTGAGGTTATTGTGATGAGAGAGGGGTGCAAGCATGCACAAACAACAGCAGGGTCTTATTGGATCACACTCTCGGGTTGACATGAATCACAATGCCAGAGGTTGACCACAAAGGATGCAAGGTCACAGCTATCCGTGCAGAAAGCTATGCAGAGGGATAAGGGCAGCTAGGAGGCTGGTTTTGGAGGGGTTGGATGCAGGGCTGTTGATGGGTGCACAAGAGGGAGCAAGCAGGTGTCTAAAACCACTTACAGCGGCAAAAACTGCTGACCCACGCACAGGCACTGACAGTGAGGAACTGAGGGGGGGTCTGCATTGGTTCCAAAAAGTGCCCCCTCAACAGGCCAGGCCGACAGAGTTGTCCTTTATGGGGCCAGGGAACAGAAAATGCAAAAGAGATATTTGTTCCACATGTAATAAGCAAACTCAAGAGTGTCTCCTGTAATTTCTCACAAGATACGGTTTTGTGACAATGTTGCGCAATTCCACACCAGTGGATTGTAGTCAGGTTTGTAGCTGAATGAAAAGGAGAGAGCTGAAAAAGAAACCCAACTATTATTTCACAGCTTGATGAAACTGCCTAGGAGTTCCTGCATGGTTCACCCCATCACCCATGGTAACCATCACTCAACAACAGCATGAGCCACGCCAAAGTTGCTGAATCATTCAATGCGAACAAACTAACTACCTATCCATGCGGATATTCTCACCAGCATGAATGACACCTTTTAATTGCAATGCCACTGAGAGGCTGAGGAACAAAAGTCTTTATTCCTTTGAATGTTCTTCCTGTGTAAACATCTAGACTCCACTGACTAAATAGCCTTTCCAGGTTCTTTTCACTAAAGATGTTGGTATTCCAGAGCTGTATTTCAGTTAGGTTACAGCAAAGGAGGGAGGGAAGTGCTTTTTGTGTGTTTGCGGAAAGTCAAAAGCTGGCAACCGTGCTGATTTGAAAAAGCTCAATGAATCATCGGCCTGCATGAAGTCCATCATCAGGACTAAGTACTTCTATCAGCACTCAGGATAAAACATATTTTACACAAGTATGTGGACGCAGACGTTTCTCGCTGTGCAACCTTGATTTTATGCACCACTGCTTTCCGAAATGTCTCGTTGCCACATGGGGCGCTATAGCGAATGTCTTCTGGCTTAAAACTGTAAAAATTTTACCAACAACTTGTGGGGCAGTACCCTAAAGGGACAACTTTGTACTGACCCCTAAAAGGTGCACAATACTATTCTTATAGGTACGTTTTAGATACTACTGTGAACCTTTTAGCGGTAAAGGTCCTTGCACACAGAGTTCCCGAAATTCTCATCTGAAATATCTGCACATTAAAAAAATAAATAGGACCTCACGTTTAGCCAATCATGTTTACACACTACCTTTGAAACTTTTGTCCGTCATAACAAAAAATTTAGTTTCTCATCTGTAGCAAGCATTTTGAGAGGTGTTCTGATGAATTCTGACGAATATGAAAATTTCGGTCTTTAGTGTCCGAGGACCTTAAGTAAGGTACAAATGTCTTTTTGAGAGTACTGCGACAGTGCAGTTGTTGTACTCATAAAAGTACAGTTTTTACACTTTTTTTTTTTTCAGGGGATGTTGATAAATTTACTTAAAATATCCTTGCAGAAAACTTCTCTAAATAGTTGCTACAGACATTACTCAATGCCATTGTTACAGAAAGTTATAGAGTGGTCATATTGGTAATTTGCGCTCAAATTTAAGAACTTTAGAGAAAGCATGATGAACCATCCTTCATTTAGTTCCTTATTTCTTATAACAACATTAAACTTTGAAAGCAGTGTTTCTCAACCCTGCACGTTGGGATATCTTCCTTTTTTGATGCACATTTCAGGTCATGGAGCCACTAAAAAAGAGCTAATGTGTTTAATCATTTGTTAGATTAGAGAGACATCCAAAATTTGGTTGTCTAAAATACGCATGTAACAGGTGGGTAATTTAAGGCGAATACAATTGAAATGTTAGGATCATGAAACCTTTGCAAAAGTAAGCGGCAGCCAATATGTGACCGTGGACCACAAAACCAGTCTTAAGTAGCACGGGTATATTTGTAGCAATAGCCAAAAATACACGTATGGGTCAAAATTATCTATTTTACTTTTATGACAAAAATCATTAGGATTTTAAGCAAAGATCATGTTCCATGAAGATATTTTGTAAATTTCCTACCGTGAATATATCAAAACTTAAAAAGTAATATGCATTACTAAAAACTTCATTTGCACAACTTCAAAGGCGATTTTATCAATATTTAGATTTTTTTTTTTACACCCTCAGATTCCAGATTTTCAAATAGTTGAAAATCTCAGCCAAATATTGTCTTAAACCATACATCGATGAAAAGCTTATTTATTCAGCTTTCAGATGATGTATAAATCTCAATTTCAAAAAAATGTACCCTTATGATTGGTTTTGTGGTCCAGGGTCACATTTGAGGTTAGACAGACGCTTGTTTACTTGAACTATGACCAATGCAGAAATAACTAGAATGAACTTCAAATACTGCTGTTGTACACGAACCCTGAAGGCATAGATGATACATTCATACGAAATTTCCTGCCTTTCATATCATAAAAACAGTTTTACTTATCAAAATGTTCTGTAGAAACAGGTGTATTGTGGCTCGGACTCAAAAACAGAGTTTTCTGTCCGTCGTTCCCTCAGTAAACCACTCGCATTATTACACTAAGAAAAGTGGTTGTATGTTAACAACTTCAGCCAATATGAAATGGAAAAAAACGGAGTCCAATAATTAAGGTAATTTTGTAGTAAACGGCGACTGTGTTATGCGACTGTGTTACGCCAGGAGACTTCAGAAACGTACCAACTAAAGCTACAGTTAGCCAGCTCGCTAGTGCGCTAAACAATGTAAAGAGACACCTGATTAAATGAGTAACTTATTCTGAGGTAAAATGTAATGTAAAATTAGCTACAGTAACGTCTCAAAAATGACAGATTTGGTTGCGCTTATGTTTATGGCGACGGCTCGGTAACGATACTCTGAATGAGAGGAGCTAATGCTGTTAGCGGAGAGTCGTAACTCAGTGCATTGACATGCAGAAGAAAGCCTGACAAACTCTTGGCGATTACAGACACTGCTCTCCCTGTAAGCGATCATTATCTTCCGATTTACACCCATTTCTCCTTCTGGAAGAAGCGAGAGGTAGTCACCAATCCCTATCCAGCTCACATCTAATCCTGACTGAGTGTATTGGCTTTTCCAGCTCTGCCAAAAACAGGAAGAACAGTGCAGATGTTGGTTAGAGTGTAATTCATCTGAAGCTCTTTGCTCTAATACAATACTATTTTTTAGAAAGACGTGGCATACTTACAGTGTTCTGGGCGCTAGTGACAAATCCTGACGTTGTGGAGTTTCAGAAACAGGGAAGGAATCATAGTTTTGTTCACCTCTTGTCTGGTTGGCTGTGTTACTTTGTTCACATTCCAGTCCTCACTGATGAAAAACTGTGGAGTCTCCTGAGGTAATATACAAAAGCAGGGGAATGGGTTGATTGACGTGCCTTCGACCAATCGCGCGCTGAGAATTTATGCAAATATAAACTGTAGCCAATTGGAACGTTCCAACCTGAAAGTCTGCACTGTTTTCTGTACAAAGCACCCAATGGCGAAGCAAGTGGGAGGAGCGCCGCGGATGGAGACGACAGCGCATCACAAAAATTAGCAGAAAAGTAGTATGAGTTTTTGCGCATATATATTATTTTTAAACTTATTACATTAACAAGTGTTCACTTAAATTAGCAGCATTATGCCAAATATGTGACTGCATTTGAATACTAGTCTTTATTTTTAACATAATTTATTCTTGCTATTGAATTGACACACCATTGTTTGTTCATAAGGCATTAGTGCCATCTATAGTTAGGCTATACGTTTCCATTATTTTTAAGATATCTGTGTGAATGTAACCATTGTAATTTGAGCATATTCTTAAATGCAATGCCTTTAGCTCCATCTAGTGGGATTGTGATATTCATAACTGTGATAAAGCATAACATATGCCTTGAACTGTTTACCTCTCTGATAATAGACGTAAATTCATGTTTAAATGCGTATGCCTCCAGTTCAAAGTTTTATAATATAATATAATATAATAATGTAATATACAGTAGTCAACATTTGAAGTGGATCAAAATCTTTCATCAAAGTTGTCCTAAAACCAAAACAATACCTATTCTTGTCTTAGGACAACTTTGATCAACTTTTTTGACCCATTTTAAATGCTGACTATACTGTAATATAATATAAAATCTGTAATAACTGCATTAGCACTAATCTTCACTTCACAAAATTACATCTTCAGGGATCTTTTGAGGGATCTTTTATTCTTTCTAAACTGTAAAGTCAGATTTTCATGTATGAAAACCACATTTATACTGACTGAGTGTAACATTTTAGAAACCTTTCCAAAATACAGTGGTGTGAAAAAGTGTTGGCCCCCTTCCTGTTTTTTTTTTTTTTTTTTTTTTTTTGCGTGTTTGTCACACTTTAATGTTTCAGGTCATCAAACAAATTTAAATATTAATCAGAGATAACACAAGTAAACACAACATGCAGTTTTTGAATGAAGTTTTTTATCATGAAGGGAAAACAAAATCCAAACCCACATGGCCCTGTGTGAAAAAGTTTTTGCCCCCTAAACTTAATAACTGGTTGGGCCACCTTTAGCAGCAACAACTGCAATCAAGCGTTTGCTCTAACTTGCAGTGAGTCTGTTACAGAGCTGTGCAAGAATTTTGGCCCACTCATCTTGGCAGAATTGTTGTAATTCAGCCACATTGGAGGGTTTTCGAGCATGGACCGCCTTTTTAAGGTCATGCCACAGCATCTCAATAGGATTCAGGCCAGGACTTTGACTAGGCCACTCCAAAGTCTTCATTTTGTTTTTCTTCAACCATTCAGAGGTGGATTTGTTGGTGTGTTTTGGATCATTGTCCTGCTGCAGAACCCAGGTTCGCTTCAGCTTGAGGTCACGAACAGATGGCCGGACATTGTCCTTCAGGATTTTTGCTAGACAGCAGAATTCATGGTTCCATTTATCACAGCAAAGCTTCCAGGTCCAGAAGCAGCAAAACAGCCCCAGACCATCACAATACCACCACCATATTTGACTGTTGGTATGATGTTCTTTTTCTGAAATGCTGTTACTTTTACGCCAGATGTAATGGGACACACACCTTCCAAAAAGTTCAACTTTTGTCTCGTCAGTCCACAGAGTATTTTCCCAAAAGTCTTGGGGATCATCAAGATGTGTTCTGGCAAAACTGAGACGAGCCTTTATGTTCTTTTTTCTCAGCAGCGGTTTTCATCTTGGAACCATTTTTGCCCAGTCTCTTTTTTATGGTGGAGTCATGAACACTGACCTTAACTGAGGCAAGAGAGGCCTGCAGTTCTTTAGATGTTGTTGTGGGGTCTCTTGTGACCTCTTGGATGAGTCGTCGCTACGCTCTTGGGGTAATTTTGGTCGGCCGGCCACTCCTGGGAAGGTACACCACTGTTCCATGTTTTCGCCATTTGTGGATAATGCCCCTCACTGTGGTTCGCTGGAGTCCTAAAGCTTTAGAAATAGCTTTATTACCTTTTCCAGACTGATAGATCTCAATTACTTTCTTTCTCATTTGTTCCCGAATTTCTTTGGATCTCAACATGATGTGTAGCTTTTGAGGATCTTTTGGTCTACTTCACTTTGTCAGGCAGGTCCTATTTAAGTGAATTCTTCATTGCGAACAGGTGTGGCAGTAATCAGGTCTGGGTGTGGCTATAGAGAAACTGAACTCAGGTGTGATAAACCACAGTTATGTTTTATTTTCCCTTCATAGAAAAACCCTTCATTTAAAAACTGCATGTTGTGTTTACTTGTGTTATCTTTGATTAACATTTAAATTTGTTTAATGATCTGAAACATTAAAGTGTGACAAACATGCAAAAAAATAAAAAATCAGGAAGGGGGCCAACACTTTTTCACACCACTGTATATATGTTTGTTTACTTGCTTTGATTTCCCACTTATTAATTAATTCATTCCTTCAATCTATTTTGCAATATTAATTCAGTATTTTAGGTTAAAATTGTGAGCATTTTATACATATTGTATAAATGTAGATTGTAGATGTCTTTACAAATATCAGATTTGTTCATTTTATTTTTATTCCACAGATAGTGTAAGTGTTAATGTTCTTTCTGCGAATGATAACTCTCCAATGGCATTTCATCTCTTGGTGTTCTGGGTTCATCACTTAGGCCTATGAATGTTCAAGTCTGTCCCTGTGCTGCTGAGCCATGTGTAATACGATCAAGTTCACTTCGATTTGAGTCTGAATGCATTTTCTGGGCCAGTGCATTGAGACTACTGCCTTGTCCTTGGCTTAGCTAAAGAGATGGTTGAATTTCATTGGTGGCCATAATTAACTATGTTCCATCTGCAAAATCACCAAGGGAGTATCCTCCATTAGTTGTCTAAATCTAATCCGGGACCAAAGGCTCCTTAAGTGTAGAGAAATGTGCTGATCTTTACTGCGTTAATACATGCAAGACAGGCAGAGTTTTGACCGCATATGCTGCGGTCATTAGGAGTCAGATCATGAAATTGTAGTACTATAATAAAGCCACAGACTTACTGCAGTGCTTACAGCAGCTTTTGCCGAGGTAAAAAAAGGTTTAGGACTTAAAAGGCACGCAATGTGAGACATATCTAATTTTAAATGTTGAATAAGTGCCATATAAACCAGACAGGGAGAGCCAGGTGCCAAAAGGAAGGATTTTGTAGATTAAACAATATTTGTGCATGTCAAGGCAGATTTATGTGTGTAGCGCTTTTCACGTTTCAAAGCAGCTTTACAGAAAATGATCATGTTGATTTTTATAATATCTTAACGCATGTCTTCATGTGTGCAGGTTATACTGGGCTGGGCAATAATATTACATTTTTGTCTCTCAAATTGTTTTTTAAAAGATGGCTCATCAACATAGGCATTACATTTCATGTGGTTTCCACTTGATGGATGACCCTGATGAGAAAATGGTAATGTCCCTCATCATTTTAAACTTTATGCACCACAGATATGCAGCTGGCCACTAAAAGGGTCACAGGAGAGCCCCTGGGTTATCCCAGCTTGACAAATGCTCCCTAAAATAGCAAGACCATAATCCTGCTGATATTTGAAGATCACTGTAAACTTTCCAGCAGTACTTGGTTTTATGTAAATTGCACTACCCATGATGCTCTTGTTGCCAAACAGTAAAATTTGACCCACATGACGTACCGCTGGTGCTCTGAATTTCGAATGATATGTTCTCGCAGTGGAACAGTTTGTGGAGAGGTTTCTATGCAACAGAAGTTAAGTGTTCTTGGTCATAACCCCTGATCTGATTGAAGGGCAGTTCGTTTTTTCCTAGCCAGGTTCTCTTTGCAAAAACACAAGCTCAACATGGAAGAAACACGGGAAGAAGCCTCTGGACCCGAGGCCCCTGCACAGGTCACCCAACCATGGACGTTTTCCAAGTCATCTTTGATTAGAAAGCTGAGACAGCACTTAATCAGTTGTAAGTATATTATTATTATTATTATTATTATTATTATTATTTATTCATTTATGCAATATAAGAGTGACTGTTTATTTATATATTTATTTGTTTGTTTGTTTATTTATTTACTTAGGCATTTATGCATTTATTTATTTATTTAGGCATTTATCTATGTACATTTATTTAGGCATGTATTTATTTCTTATTTATATGCATTTATTTAGGCATTTATGTATTTATGCATTTATTCATTTAGGCGTTTATTTATATATTTATTTGTTTGTTTGTTTATTTATTTACTTAGGCATTTATGCATTTATTTATTTATTTAGGCATTTATCTATGTACATTTATTTAGGCATGTATTTATTTCTTATTTATATGCATTTATTTAGGCATTTATGTATTTATGCATTTATTCATTTAGGCATTTATTTATTATTTTATGCATTTATTTAGGCATTTATGCATTTACTTATTTAGGCATTTATTTATTTAGGCATTTATGCATTTATCTATGCATTTTTCTATCTATATGCATTTATTTATGTATTTATCTGTCTAAATGCATTTATTTAGGCATTTGTGTATTTATGCATTTATCTATGCATTTATGCATTTATCTATATGCATTTATTTAGGTATTTATTTATCAATATGCATTTAGACATTTATGCACTTATTTATTTAGTCATGTACTTATTTATGTATTTAATTAAGCATTTATGCATTTATTTATATGCATTTATTTAGGCATTTATGTATTTCTGCATTAATTTAGGCCATTTTTCTATCTATATGTATTTATTTAGTCATTTATGTATTTATGCATTTAGACATTTATGCATTCATTTATTTAGGCATTTATCTATATGCATGTATGTATTTATTTATATGCATATATTTAGGCATTTCTGAATTTATCTATATGCGTTTATTTAGGCATTTATTTACTCATTATCTACTCATATGCATTAAATATGTAATGGTATAGAAAATTATGCATTCTTTTAGCAAACATGCCATTTTTACACTAAAAAGTACAGTAATAAAGTCACATTGATAAATTCCATTAACATCATCATGCATTTTATTTTATTTTATTTTATTTCATGATCATAGTAGACTATTGTCTTTTGAAATCTTACATATTATTTATTTTCACTGAAAGGCTGTAGACTAGTTTGCAGTGTACTAATCCGAGTCTGACTATGTGAAGGAAGCTTCAGAGCGTCTGTTGTCTTTGTTGTCATCATCTGCGTGACAGTTCATTTAGGCGAGATGCTAATGCCGTTGAATCTCTCAGCTGATGATGATTAAGCAAACCAAGCGTCAGATGAGCCCGTTGTGGTTTTGCAGCCCCTTATTTAGACATCTCTAAGCTATCTGTGAAACTGAATCATGTGCTGAGGACACACTGTGATCTGGCACCAGATTGATTTTTTTACTAAATAAATAAATTTAGGAATGTGCTCAGTGGATCTCAACAGCTATAAAGTGTTTTTGCCATAAATCTATGGTTACAAGTGGACACTCAAACAACATCCCCATATGTGCTTGTTGATATCAAAACCATGGGCTCCTTGAGGAGTTGGGCTTCCTTCAGCTTCCACTCTTCTGGGAAGCTTTTCCACTGGATGTTGGAACATGACTCCTGGGATTTGATCCCATTTAGACTCAAGAGCAACAGTGAGGTCAGGGACAGATGTTGGGCAAATGGAGTCTGGCTCACAGCTGCTGTTCCAACTCATCTCAATGGTGTTTAGTGGGGTTCAGGCTTGGGCTTTGAGCGGGTCAGTCAGTCATGTTAATGGACAGTGGGTAGTGTGTTTTCTTTGCCTCCATTTTCCTGTCTATATTATTCTATATTATAGAAATAACCTATACTACCATTGGCTAAATTTGTGTTCACAAAGCTTTAATCAAAATAAAACACTTACTAAAAATGAAATTTGATCTGTTTATCTGGATATTATATGATTGTTAACTGACATCAGAGGACCATAAACATGCAAATGTATCATTAATTACTCACCCTTATGTCGTCCCAAACCCATAGGACCTTCGTTCATCTTAGGAACACAAATTAAGATATTTTTGATGAAATCCGAGAGCTTTCTGTCCCTGCATAAACCGCAACGCAACTACCATGTTCAAAACCCAGAAAGGTAGTAAGGACATCTTTAAAATAATAAAATACAGACTTTATTCAACAGTTTTGCAAGATAAGCTCATTGTAACTATGTTAAAACTATACACATTTCTGCAAAACTGAAAAAAAATTACCTATACAGTTGAGGTCAAAAGTTACATCCCCCTTTCAGCATCTGTAAATTGTTAATTATTTTATCAAAATAAGAAGGATGATACAGTTACTATTACAGATAGTTCAAACAATTACATAAGTATTACAGAAGGTTTACTCACTGATACTTCAGAAAGAAAAAAATGCATTAAGAACAGAATGGAGATGATACTTTTTTTCTTATTTTTCCTAAATATCATGTTTGTTTTATTTAGTACTGCCCTTCAAAAGTTACAGAAGATACTTACATGTTCCTCAGAAGACAAAGTCCCTCAGTTGTCCTCACTGTGAAAAGATGGATCTCAAAATCATACAGTCATTGTTGGAAAGGGTTAAAATACACAAAAATGCTGGAAAACTAAAGATTTTGTGGGACTTGAAGGATTTTTCTGAAAAACAGTGGACAGTTTAACTGTTAAGGACAGACAAGGGACTTATGAACAACTATCACAAAAAACAAAACAAAAAACAGCTGTGGATCATTCAGGTAAGAACACAGTATTAAGAATCATTTTTGAGCCTTAAAAAATGGTAGTTGCATTGCTGTCTATGCAGGGTCAGAAAGCTCTCAGATTTCATCAAAAATATCTTAATTTGTGTTCTGATGATGAACAAAGGTCTTACGCGTTTGGAACGACATGAGGGTGAGTAATTAATGACAAATGTTTCATTTTTGGGTTAACTATCGTATTAACTTGAGCATCCACAGAAATACTCATTTTTTAATTCTGTGTAGCCTTCCAATATTTCCTCCGCTCTGATCTTAATCATGATGCTGATTTGCGGCTAGAGTAATTACTGACGGTCAGCCATGAAAGCAGAAGGTTTTGCAATAGTGGACCATGCCTGTGAGCTTTTCACATCGCATAAGAAGTAAAACCGAAATGCAGAAATTCATTTCACTCTCGTATCTTCTGGTCCCTTTTCTCTTTCATCTTCCAGTAAGGGTGAGATGAGAGTTAATGAGGAGGTAATCTGATGAGGAAAGTTTTTTTGCCTTTATATCTTAACTGTACTTGCAGCAGTAGGCCTTGGCCTTTATATATGTATTTAGGGATTCAAGCGCGTAGCCCTGAAACCCTATTGTAATTGTTAGAATGGTCCCGCATCAGCGATCTCCGCTTAAAACTGATCGTGCAGACCAAACTGTAAGTCATAGAGACTTGAAATTTGGAAGGATGGTAGTACTCACACCGCTGATCAAGTACAAAGTCGCTCATAACTCCTTAACCCTCTTATGTCATTCAAATCCTTGTCTCACGCCGGACAAAATGCATGTCTCAGATTCGATCATGAGCCGGGTGAAATTTTCAGGTATTTTGGATTTTTTTGCAAAAACTAATTTTGCGAACTAGTCGCAATGGAATGAGATATCTTCGCCAAACTCAAAACACTTATGTAAGCACTCAATTTGAGGTCACAGGACAAAAATTGCGGAGCTTGGCCACTTGGTGAGAATGGATGGAAAAAAAATAAACAATGGCTATACCTACACAATCATTTGTCCTATCAACGTGAAAATAGCTGTGCACGGTCTTGGTCCAAAGTGCCACAAGTGTCTATAAGGACATTTGTGTATCTCAAGAAAACATGTCCGCCATTGGCCGATGAAGTTTATAGCATACACATGATATTCATATCGAATTATAGAACTCCTTATTTCGGACAACATTGCCTGTAAAACCACTGCTGTTAATCGAATCATTTGCTAAACGAATGAGAAGATGTAAAAAAATAAAAATAAAAAAAAAACTTTTGCGAACTAGTCCTAGGTTTTTCGCTCAGTTTGGAAAAAACAAACAAACACTGCAGTACAATTCTCTGGACTCTCTAGTTTAAGTTAAAAATTGTTAAAATGTACCCTTTGGGAAGCTATAACGGGGTCGTTTAGAAAAGGGGCCAGTCCAAATTTACCCAAAATCCTATAAAGCCTAAAAGAAAACTCAAAACTTCACAAAGCCTGCTAAGTACATGCGATAGGTGATTCTAAACAAGCATGCAATTTTTTAAGGAGATAGGACCACAGCTGGTGCTACAACACTCATAAACATTACAAAACATAATATTTCTATGGTAAAATACCTGTATTTGTATTTGTATTTTTTTTTCTTTATATGTGCTTAAAGGCCTCAAAGCACTTGAACTCTGAGAATCGCTGCTTGCAATTTAATTTCTATACACATACTTTTGTTTCTTTTGCAACCTAAACTTTATAAAATTGCACTGTTATTGCCTGTGGAAGATAATTTGAATATACATTGACAAATTGCCCAAATAATGGGCCGTATTGCTGATATGGGCTATTGGCACCAGGCTTGTGAAGCAATTTGATGCAATGCCAAGCTTTATTTTTCTTTCTTACAAAATATAAACAATAACTAAGCTCTTAATACAGTATTTTATGCGAGGCAGCGTGTGTGTCTGTTCTTATAATTTCCCCAGAGTCGCAGATCAAGTGAAGCACCTTAATTAATGTAAATGAAACTCCGTTTGAACTCAGTGGCTGTAAATTCGAGACCCGGTCTTCCCATTCCTTACAAGTCTCTTGTAACTCGATGTGTCCTGTCTGCATATATCTCCTCTGATTACCGCTGATGTTAATTGCCCCGCTTATGCTGGCCAGAGAGTCCATAAAGTCTTAAATGAGGTAGGGTTGAAATACTACAGACCGCTAAATCCAGCTGTGTATTACGCATAACGCAAGGACATAGTGTTTACATGTTAATGCCATTTCCTGTCGGGCTAGTCACGAGTGTGTGCTATTAGCTGTCATGACCATGTCAAGAGCTGTCATAACATCCATCTGCTGTAGTTTATGAGGATGTGCAGTGCAATTTCACCACAAGAGGGAGATAACAAGCCGTGTATTGTGAAAAAAAAAATGGTTGGTTTTGCTTCAGGACCCAGAGTGTAAGCTAGATATCAAGTGACCAAAATTGTTTATAGTACAAAACTCTGAAATGTATTAATATTATGATGACCTGCACAGTCTGCACCTCATAGTCATAATTGTGTAAATCTGTGTGTTACTGCTCAAACAGGTGAAAATAGATTTGAAATGAGTTTCTTTGAATATTTAATTGTCTAATTAATATTTAGTGTGGTATTTGCCCCACCCTTTCCCCCACCACCAAACAGATATTTACTCGCTGTGTTCCTGCAGCTGCAGTAAATTACTGATGAAATTTTAGAAAGATCCTTTGCTTCCTCCTCCCTTCTCTCTCTCTCTCTCTCTCTCTCTCTCTCTCTCTCTCTCTCTCTCTCTCTCTCTCTCTCTCTCTCTCTCTCTCTCTCTCTCTCTCTCTCTGTACATGTTTACTTTTTTTTGTTGTGAGGTTGTTGGTGCAGGATTTGAGTAGGTGGGAGGACGGGCTAGGGATACTGGAGTGGGGTGGGAGAACTGGCAGCCCATCCTGAGGTCAGATTTCACTGCCCTCTCTCTGCATGTTTTATGGAAAGTGCTATTTCAGCCATCCCCAGCATGCGAGTGCCAGCGCTTGGTCGATTGCTCATGTTACAGCCGCCGTTTGAGTGACAGTCAGACTTTCTGGCAAACAAAAGAGCCCAGTGGAAAATCCTGAGCCTGGCTGTGGCCATGGTGGGATACTTCCACAGCGCAGGTCCTGTTGCGTTGGGAACAAAATACAAGACGCACATCCCATTCAGGTTGCAGGACAGGTGGGAAAAGAGTCTAGTGTCCACTGTGGCCCTGATGAAAGGGGGAGATACGGAATTGGCAACGAATATGTGCCCTCCGAGCACGTCTCTCTCTCCAAAAATACCATTAATGGCAAGAAAAGATGCTTAACGTGGTATTTTTAAGTTAGTGGACCACGAGGGAATGAGTCATCCTCTTTAATTTAATGTTGAGATTTGCAGATGGCGATTAGCAGTGTATTAAGCATTACTGGCTGCTGTCAAGTAAACATTTTGACAGATTTTTCTGATAAATAAAGTCAGTTCTGAAATTGGACCTTTTGAGATATAGATACAAGTAGGCTATATATATATATATGTAAAAGTTGCAATCATCCTGTAAAAAAAAATCATGAATAATTGACTTAACATGCTAATTAGGACTTTTTGATAATCATGAATCAAATTCACTATGATAAATAATTGTGACTAGACAAGGCATTTGTGAGATACAGTTGAAGTCAAAAGTTTACATACACCTTGCAGAATCTGCAAATTGTTAATTATTTGACCAAAATAAGAGTGTTCATACAAAATGAATTTTATTCTTTTATTTAGTACTGACCTGAATAAGAGATTTCACATAAAAGACATTTTACATATACTCCACAAGAGAAAATAATAGTTGAATTTATAAAAATGACCTTGTTCAAAAGTTTACATACACTTGATTCTTAATGCTGTGTTGTTACCTGAATTATCCACAGCTGTTCTTTTTTGTTTAGTGATAGTTGTTCATGAGTCCCTTCTCCTTCAGGTCCCACAAATGATTTGGTTTTTCAGCATTTTTGTATATTTAAAAACGGTTCCAACAATGACTGTATGATTTTCAGATCCATCGTTTCACACTGAGGACAACTGAGGGACTCATATGCAACTATTACGGAAGTTTCAAACACTCACTGATGCTCCAGAAGGAAAAACGATGCATTAAGAGCCAGGGGGTGAAAACTTTTGAACAGAATGAAGATATGTACATTTTTCTTATTTTGCCTAAATATCATATTTTGTACTGCCCTTCAGAAGCTACAGACGATTTTTAGTTTCCCAGAAGACAAAATAAGTTACATTTACCCTGATACTCAAATGCAAAAAGTTTTCACTCCCTGGCTCTTAATGCATCGTGTTTTCTTCTGGAGCATCAGTGAGTGCTTGAACCTTCTGTAATAGTTGCATATGAGTCCCTCATTTGTCGTCAATGAAAAGATGGATCTCAAAATCATACAGTCATTGTTGGAAAGGGTTCAAATACACAAAAATGCTGAAAAACCAAAGAATTTGTGGGACTATGAAGGATTTTTCTGAAGAACAGCGGGCTGTGCAGGACAAACAAGAGACTCATGAACAACTATCACTAAATAAATGATAAAAACACAGCTGTAGATCATTCAGGTAACAGCACAGCATTAAGAATCAAATGTAAACTGTCAGACTTACAAAATCCTTCATCAACTGAATTAAGATTATAATAATAATTTAATTTTAAAGCGCAGCCACCACAAAATCAGACTTTCAGCACCTATGTTTACTTTGATTACTTTTTTACTTGCATGTAACTAGTTACTCCCCAACACTGGATATGAATGTCACAATTATCTTTCAATTATCTAAGCTATTTCAGTTATATACATTTGAATGCATTTACTTTGAGGTTTAAAAGACTACTCACAGTATCATCAGCAAAGCACCTCTACTTCCTTTGAGATAAAAAATGAGAGCTAAAGAGGCAATCTCCCTTTTATGATTTGTTGTGATTACTGCCGTATTGCTTGCTCATTTTTACCTTGGTTATCAGATGAAAATAAACAATCATCCACTCTGAAAACCTGAGAGAAATTTAATCTCATAACTGGTGGGAGCCAGCAACTCGAGATGGCTGTCTACGTGCATTTCATACCGAGGTTATCTTTTGCTAAGCGCACTAGATGACAAGTATGTCTGCTTAAAGGTCTCAGTATCCACATTTGCGTAATTCCCCTGTAAGAAGGTCTGAGCGTGGAATGAAAATTGGCCTCAGATGTGAAATTAAAAACACTGTTGTCATCACTTGATCAAACTCACCTCCTTCAAAAGCATGAGAGTTAAATTCATGAACTGTGAACATTAAAACGACTTGTTTTATTAACTCTATGGGTGTTTTTTGCATGTCTTTATACAGTATAGTATTTTTCTGTAACGTTAACATTCAGCAGACACTAAATCAACCGCTTCACAACACCGCTATTGAATCTACAGCCTGAAACAAGCAATGCAATTAGTGTAGTCTGATTCCCGAACGAATGACTTTTATCAGCTGGGAATCGGATTACACTTGTTCAGCTACATGTTGTATAGAATTTAAGAAGAATTTCGTGGGATTTGGACTTCACTAGTCCAGGTTTGTGTTTTTGATTCACTTACAAGAACTGACTCATAAGAGATCAGATTACACTAGTCATGCTGTATTTTTTTATATCTTTTTATACCAGTTCTTTCTGGTCCACGATTCTGATTGTCTGAGAGAAGTGTGATTGTTATAATGACGACGGAGATGAGGATCCAAATGCAAGCTTTATTTACAGATCGTGGTAACACAGGCAGGGTCAAAACGCCAGCAAACGGGAACATCCAGGGCAAGATAAAAAGCATAATCCAAGGAGCGGGCGTGGGTCAAAATCCAGGAGGGCAGTCCAAAGTAACAAATGAAATCAAACAAAGAAACAAGGCAAAACTATGACTAGACTAAGACTTGAAACAAAACAAGGAAATAACTAAGAAACTAAGAAACACGGACAACTATAGGAAACACGGGAATTAGGAAATCAAGGAAAATGCTCGGTAGAGTTCGCTAGAGCAAAACAATACTTCGCAGGGGTTTGTTTGGCATGGCCCTGTTTATATGGCTGCCAAACAGGAAACAACCAACGAAGCAGCAGAGGGAGCAGTAACAGTCTGAACTGGGTGAGGGCTCCCTCTGCTGGCCTGGCGTAACAGTGATATTGTAGTGATATCAGAACTCCAACAATTCCACCGTTTGTATCACTCAAGGGGCAACCTCCCGCTCTCTCTATTGAAACCAACACGGAAGTGACTTAAACTGCAATTCATCGACTGGCCGCTAGAGACTGGCTGCAGAAGGGAGTCAGTCCCATTGACTCCCCATGTTAAAATGCCCAACTTTACAGCAGAAAAAAGTATGTTTACAGCCTGGTTCAAAAAATGGTTTTGGTCTATATAGCTAGTTTTGCCCTACATGTCAACTGTGAGGGGGTGAATTTTTTTATAACTCATCCGTATAAGTTATATTAAGCCTTAAAGTTCTGCATAATTAAAGGCGTGGTCACTTGAGTGACAGGGGGATTGCCGCTGCTCTCACCACTGGCGCGCTAGGCGGGCGTGGTTTCAGCAACCAGCACCACCCGCGTCCCGCCTTTTTGCCCATTTTTGATTATCCGGGAGTGACGCGCGGTGACGCGATTCCAAGATGGCGACGGCCGACTCCCGCCCACTATAGGCTTCAAAATAGCGCTTCAGAATCCTACGGGTGACGTCACGGATACTACGTCCATATTTTATACAGTCTATGGTATCACTCCACTTGTGGTATTACTTATAGCGAATGTCATGGCGAACACCCAAATCTACTATAATTTTATAAATAATACTGCTTTTGTAGTTTTAAGTGTTTTAGGCGAGAATGTACTTGTTTAGACTTCTAAAATGCGGTTAAAGGAAAAGTTCACTTCCAGAACAAAACTTCACAGATAATGTACTCACCCCCTTGTCATCCATGATGTTCATGTCTTTCTTTCTTCAGTCGTAAAGAAATTGTTTTTTGAGGAATGTTCTCCATATGGTGGACTTCAATGGTGCCCGCGAGTTTGAACTTCCAAAATGCAGTTTAAATGCAGCTTCAAAGGGCTCTAAATGATCCCAGCTGAGGAAGAAGGGTCTTATCTAGTGAAACAATTGGTTATATATAAAAAAAATGACAATTTATATACTTTTTAACCTCAAATGCTCGTCTTGTCTAGCTCTGCGTGAACTCATGAACTGTGTATTCTGGTTCAAGACAGTTAGTGTATGTTGAAAAACTCCCATCTCAGTTTTTAATCCAACTACATCTGTTTTAACTTTCTGTTTTAAGTACCACTGTGTGTCTGCAGCAATGTAGGATGAAGTTAAAGGAGAAAATAAGATGGGAGTTTGTCGACATACCCTAACTGTCTTGAGTACATGCAATGCTAGACAAAATGAGCGTTTAGGGTAAAAAGTATTAAATTGTAATTTTTTTTTTTTTTTTTTTTTTTTAGAAAATATCCGATTGTTTCACTAGATAAGACCCTTCTTCCTCGGCTGGGATCATTTAGAGCCCTTTGAAGCTGCATTTAAACGGCATTTCGGAAGTTTAAACTCGCGGGCACCATTGAAGTCCATTATATGGAGAGAAATCCTTAAATGTTTTCCTTAAAAAGCACAATTTCTTTATGACTAAAGAAAGAAAGACACGAACATCGTGGATGACAAGGGAGTAAATTATCTGTACATTTTTGTTTTGGAAGTGAACTTCTCCTTTAATAAAGGTAATGCCTATTTCAAAATTAGCTTCAATGTTTTCAGAGATGAACCCACTGAGAGCGGCCTTACCTCGACCAGATCTTTTGGAGATTGCTGCTGGCTCTGATGTCTAGTGGTTATTAAACATGATACATAATTTGTTTTAGGTTTATCTAACAGGCAGTCTTTGGTCTCATTAATCTATTATTTGTTCCAGAGCAAATAGTTTTGGCTGAATCACAGCCATGCCAATATACAGCCATATTGCACTGTTACTCGTGTTATATTGCTCATTTGAATCTCTGAGAACCAGCTCATAAAAGTCTTTCATTCAGTTAAATTTTGTAAATCCAGTGCAGTACCATTGCCAAAAGAATTAGTCTCATGAGCAGTTTCTGAATTACAAACATAGAGCACAATGAGTATGGTTTCCGAACAAATAACTCTTTAATGCATGTAATACTTAAATGTAGTTAATGACTGATTATTTAGATGAAAGATGCATGTTAAGTATCAGTAGAATTTTATTGAAATTTACTACTTTTTTGCTCTTTTTGAAATCTCAAAAAATACAAAGGATTGGATTCCTTGGATTCCCAAAAAGCATTTTTGATTCCACAGCTTGGATCCAGTGTGGACTGAAATAATTTATTTTGGCTTCGTAGTTTAGCGTGTCCTTGGTGAGACTTTCAAGGATTGCATCCACCCCATACAGTTTATCAATAATTTCTTGATGCCCGCTGTGTACTTGATTTTCTCATTCTCTTATTGATTTCAAGAAGCAAATGCTATTATGCGATTTCTTTTCCTCTCTGAACCAGAGTTTATAGCAATATTTGTGATACAGCATCATTTGTGGAGTGTTGTACAAAAAGGATTGTGGAGTCATGAGGCCTAATGTTTATTTTTGCTTTTAACCTGGGAATGGTTCACATCAAGTCTTAAAGATGGATTGTTAACTGACAGCTCTGAGTGCCGAACGCACTTCCCGGCATCCTCAGCTCTGCTCTTATTTATTTATGGGACTCTGAGGAGCTTCGCATAGAAGTCTGTCATAGGTGCCCCGCATCACTCGGGTTGATAACTTATTTAACATGTTTGTGCTCAGAAGAACAAGCAAAGTGCTGTTCCTTGTGTAAAGAGGGTGATGCCACAGGGAAGGTGAAGGAGAAAGAGGAGGAGTGCTCTCTGTTGTTTGAGATGAAGCTAAACCTCTCTGTGAGGGACTTGATGGGGTCTCCTGAAAGGTATCCCCAGAAAACATGGTTACGCCCCGCCTGCTTTGGCTAGGATTAAACTGCCTGTGGCTCCCAGCTGGCTACCGGACCTGTGGTTTCATAAGCCTCTTGAACCTCTCGGATGTTCTTGAATCAGCTTGTGCACCTTGAGCTCTATATATATTTCGCCTCACTCAAAGATAAACTAAAGCTACAAAAAAAAAAAACTGCCTCAGGTCTAGCGGTTGTACTGTTGAAGTTGCATGCCTGTCAAGATGTTCTGCTCCCATTGGTAGGTCTTGAAGCGTTAAGACCACAACTTTAGATTATGCATGGTCTCATTTGAATTGGTAAGAGTTTCAACATTCTGCATGCTACATTAGTATCTTCTTTGCATTAATTTCAATTGAAATTCTGCATCTTCCAGGATAAAATTTTTGTGAGAATTTACTCACCCCCATGTGATCCAAGATGTTCATATCTTTCTGTTCCAGTCGCAAAGAAATTTAAGGTTTGTGAGGAAAACATTCCAGGATTTTTCTCCATATAGTGGACTTCAATAGTGGCCAACAGGTTGAAGGTCCAAATTGCAGTTTCATTGCAGCTTGAAAGGGCTTTACATGATCAAAACGATTGGTCATTTTCTTAAAACAATACAAATTGATATACTTTTTAACCACAAATGCTCGTCTTGCACTAAATTCTGACTTAAAGTAACTTTTATTCAACCAGCAAGTTTTTTTTTTTTTGACCGGAAATGACAAAGGCTTCTCCCAGAAGATAAGACGACAATGTACAAGAGGCATCAATGTGTAAAAATTATTACTCATCTTTTATTTACATTTGAACAAAAAGTGGCATGTCCAAAATTATTCATACCCTTCTCAATAATCAATAGAAAAGCCTTTATTGGCTATTACAGCAATCAAACACTTCCTATAATTGATGACTAGCTTTTTGCATGTCTCCACCGGTATTTTCATCTTTATCGATGAGCTCCAACTCTTTCAGGTTGGAGTTTCTCTTTGCCATCACCCTGATCTTTAGCTCCCTCCACACAAACCAACAGCAGAGAGCTTCTGTTTTCACCTGTTGAGTTGATTAAAACAGCTGTTCCCAGTGAATTAGGGTAAGTAGGATGCTTTAGAACAGCTTGGACTATTTGGAATGGTATAGAACTTTGGATTTTCCCATAGACTGTGACAGTTTTGGACATGCCACTTTTTGTTCAAATGTAAATAAAAGCTGAGAAATATTTTTTTCCACAATGATGCCTCTTGTACATTGTCTTATTATCTTCTGGGAGAAGCCTGTGTCATTTACGGTAAAAAAAAACTTGCTGGTTGAATAAAAGTAACTTTAAGTCAGAATTTGCCAGGGGTATGAATCATTTCGGGCTTGAGTGTATATACTTTTTAACCACAAATGCTTGTCTTGCACTAGCTCTGCGATGTGCGTCTATGACTTCAACATTATGTAATCACGTTGGAAAGGTCATGCACTGTTGGTTCTTCATCTGTTTACTTTGGTTTAAAAAGGTAGGGTAGGATGAAAAAAGTAACTTTAAGTTACTTTGAATAATTTCGAGCTTGACCGTACATTTCTATATTTTTGGAAAATGACTGCTAGTTTCACTAGATGAAACTCTTATTCCTCAACTGGGATCGTGTAGAGCCCTTTGAAGCTGCGCTGAAACTGCAATTTGGACCTTCAACCGGTTGGCCACCATTGAAGTCCACTATATGGAGAAAAATCCTGGAATTTTTTCCTCAAAAACCTTAATTTCTTTGCAACTGAAGACAAAAAAACATGAACATCTTGGATCACATGGGGGTGAGTATCAAGAACATTTTATTCTGGAAGTGAACTTTTCCTGTAAGTTATTTTAAGGCATTGTTCACCCAAAATAAATTTTTACATTTACTCACCAATGACTGACTTTCTTCTGTGGACCACAAAACAAAATATTTTGAAAGTCAATAAGATCTAATCACAATGTCAAAAGACACTTCAAAATACATCTTTTGTCTATCTATTTGTGCTCGTGAAGACGGCTTTCAAAAACACTGAAACTCAACTAAATTCCAACTTCACCTACAAAATATAAGGACTGCAAGTAAGTGGTTTGGAAAACAGGACCTAGAGACCAAAAGAGCCTTGGCGGTCTGACAAATTCTGCAGCAGGCAGAAGTCACTCTCCCAATGTAAAGTGTTAATTAAAAGTTTGGAAGACAGCCAAGCAGTCGTAAATTTGAAGATGTAGGCTGCCGCCTTTACAAGACATGCTTCTCCAAGCTTCCAGTGCATGCCTAGCTGTGCCGTTCAATGGTTTTGTTCGTTTTCCATCTTGGCAGGCTAATGCTCTTGCACCGTGTGAAGTTCCTGTGATTGTTGTGACTAAACATCACTGTCTGAACTTGGCAACCAAGCTGATGCTAATGGAGGCTTTAGGTGGTGATTTACAGCTGTTTTGTTCTGATGCAGTTTAGCAGCACTCAAGGGAGAATAAGTAACCTGAAGTGTGGACAACATGGATATGGTAAGGATACACACTTGTGCTGTGGTGATACTTGTTAGCTTTTGTATCACACTGATCAAAGGGATCCCGATGCATGCTTGCATGAATAGGGTTTATTTTCACTTGTACATTCCCAGCATAACATGCTATTCATATTTTGTGGTGTGGATGGACACATCAAGAGGCCAAGACTAGTTTGGACATCCTCCAATGGCAGGTTCCAAGTTTACTGCCCATGCAACTCCACAGACATACACATTTATAAACCCTGCCTTTTCTAAAGAAGTTGCATAAAACCACAACACCAACCCCCCACAGAAAGCCACCACACCACCCTAGACGACTTGTGCATCATGGCCTGATTGGCCCCTATGGGACACTTGCCCCTGTTACTCTTTGTCAGGCTGGAATCCAGTTGGGGAGTTTACCCAAAGGGAGGGGAGGGCATTTAAAAAACGGCCAGGTGCGACCCTTACATTCAGGACTCTCTGACTGGCCTAGAGGCAGTGGGAGGAGGTAGAACCAGACAGGAATCTACTCCGGACATACTTCCACTTGGTCTTACTCTTAGTCCTATATCCTTTTGTACTTTGTTCTAAACCTGTTGACCATCCCAAGATGTACAGCTACAGTAAACCGGGTCATTTCACCTGGACGGCGACTTTGAGAGAGTGTGGAAGCCTCACTAATGGGGGTAAGAGAGAAGCGGAATCCCTGCAATGCTCTGAATGCACATCAAGTCCTGCACTTGGCAAGAGTGTGCTGTGTGTAAACAGAGCTCACGCCAGAGCTTGCACATGCAAATGTCTTGTTTTACTTGTGCACAGGGATCTTTTGCAGCTTTTGATTAGGTTGCATGAGCATGATGCATCTAGCGACTTAGTAGAGCGATCAGTGAAAAGATTTGCATGGGATCGCATGTGCGCTTTTTAAAGACTTACTGGAATCAGTCTCGAAATGCATGCTCGATTATCAAGATAACTAGCCCGACTGATGTGGTCGTGCAAAGATTTCGAAGGCACTGCCTTGAGATTGGCGAGCCAACCAGAGGGCTGCGATTTTCATCTTAGCACTTTGCATGGATTTTGGACAACCCCATGGAATGTCTCAAGCCCCACCTGCTCTTTGCTTTTAACTGAGCTTAAGGCGATATGAGTTATTTCCATCGACTCAAGACATTGCACAACGGCCGTATCAAGTTTTGTTTCTAAAATAAGCAGGACCTCCTCTCTTCATGTCCCAAATTGCCATGTCAGTCCTGTCAAAATGACATTATTTTTATCTCGCAGCCTCCACAGCGTACTCAGCACTTTTCGATATTTGTCCTCCTTGCCCTCTTCAAATGGTTGACGTTTCATGAGTTCTCCTGTTAAACACTGAGACATTTATGGTATTATTACGGTGGCCGACAGAGGCCAACGCGCTGCAAACAAGAAAACACATGCAAACAGAAAAAACGACAACAAATTAAAAAAACATCTTTATCAGTTTGACAACACAGGCGCTGCAAATCCTCGCAACGCAAACACAAATACGGAAACGCGCTGCAAATTCTCACAACACAACCAAACTCAGAAACGCGCTGCGAACACACGAAGGCGCTGCGAACACACGAACGCGCTGCATATAGCACGGTCCACAACGGAAATGTTTCAGGGGGACCTCAAAAAGTGACGAACCCATCTGGGACCTGATTATTTTTTCAGTGGCTGTTGGTCAGAGCAGAGGTGTTATCGGTGAACTATCACCTTTTAGTGATAGTATAGTATCACTTAAAGGTGATAGTGATATAAATAATCAGGTAATATAGTGATATAAATAATCAGGTCCCAGATGAGTTCGTCACTTTTTGAGGTCCCCCTGAAACATTTCCGTTGTGGACCGAGCTATATGCAGCGCGTTTGTTAGTTTGCAGCGCCCTCGTGTGTTCGCAGCGCGTTTCTGAGTTTGGTTGTGTTGTGAGAATTTGCAGCGCGTTTCCGTATTTGTGTTTGCGTTGCGAGGATTTGCAGCGCCTGTGTTGTCAAACTGATGAGGATGTTTTCTTAATTTGTTGTCGTTTTTTTCTGTTTGCATGTGTTTTCTTGTTTGCAGCGCGTTGGCCTCTGTCGGCCACCGTATATTATGTAACCAAAACAAAGACCACTGCTGAGTGACAGTTACATCCCACACTGCATTTGTGCCATTGAGAAGAGTGAAAGCGCTAAAGCTCTTCTGGCTTTAGGAAGGCCGTGTCCCACAGGTGTAGGTTATAATTTATAGACTCGGCCTATCTGGATTAGAGAAGGATTCAGTGGTATTGTGTGTGATGAAGTCATCTTGCCACTTATGGGGATGGGATATCTGCAACATTTGACGCTATTGCTTAGTTATAGAACTGAATGTTCAAATGCGTTTGTGTATGTGTGACATTCTAGATGTTGTTTACACTTTTCAACAATATTGGTAAAAAAAGATATGACCCCCTCTGTGTAATTTTAGCCTTGGCTGTATTCACTGAGGCATTTAAATATTTGTTCATTCTGTCGTGCCATTAGAGGCTTTAGGGAGATTAAGCCGAAAACCCAGCGGGCACTGTTGATGTGTCACTAACGCTGAACACTGCTAGGGGACTTCAGGGTCAAACTGTTTTTTTTTTTTGTTTTTTTGTTTTTTATTAGCATGGAGCCAGAGTTGTTCCTTCATGTTTTTTGTGCAGAATGTTTTTTGATTATGATGGTCAAAGACTTTGGCTCTCAAGATGTTAATTATTTTTGTACAAAAATTTATGTGATAATCAGATCTAATTGAGTTTAGTTGATAAAATGTAATGTTTGTATTCAAAGCAGTGGATTAGCATTGTGCTAATGCCACTTTTCAAGTGGACACCATTAACCAAGCGACTTTTTCGAAGCAGGTTTCTAGTTTCCTCCTGAAGTTCAAGGATAAGTCATGCCATTTTCACCTAGCCTTCATGGTGCTTGCTTTAATCAGCAGCTGTTGCTCTAATGGAGACGGCTTGGATTTGTTGTCTCCCAAAGGCATAAGGGATGCTATTTACCATTGCTATTTTCCCCCCAAAGACCTAACTAAAATGTGCTTGGAACAAGAATCTGACACCATTGTAGCCCTGTTGTCTTTTTAAATATCAGCCAAATGCTAATGAAATCTTGCGGTAAGTTGATTAGCATGCAAGAACCAAAGATAGAATACAACTTGTATGGTTTATCGATAGAAGGGCAAGCCAAATGAATCCGCTGGCAGTTCTGTCCAAGCATTTGACCCCCATCGTGAACTTTTGTCATTGTAGCTTGAGCTGGGAGTGTTACCTTTCAGCTAATAATTCTTCTAATGATTAGTCAGATTGCTTTTGCCAGGATGTTTTTTTTTTTTTTTGGTGGAAGGTTAGGAAGTGTAGCTTGAGGTGGAACTTTAAGTGACTCTTAGTAGCCAACAAGTTGGCGTCTATGGTATCTGGCTGTATTCCCCACAGCGTCGGGAATCATTTACTAAGGACTGAGAGAAGCTTTTATAGAATGAACATGGCAGTGGTATGGCACAAGCTATGCTGTGCACGGAGAACGTTAAAAGTTTCTAAAAATTACTTGGCAGAACATGGCACGCAAATATGATTAAGGCCTAGACAATGACACATGGCGTTCCTTCAGTAATGTAGAGAAGTGGTTGTCAAACTGCTAGATTACTGGTGGTCAGTGAAAGATTGTGAATATAAATGATTTATTTGTTTATTTATTTAGGGGGGTGTTCGGTGGTCACTGATCTAGACCTCCATCGGTGACTAGTCATGTTAATTTACAGTGATAATTTATCAAATAAAAACATTGTCTGACAACTGCTCTTTTTCCTTTTTCATGCTCGGAGGTAAAATCCAAGCTGTCAAAATATGAAAGTAGTATTTTATATTTATTTATTCTGACGCATGTTTTATCAGACGTGACAGTTGCTAAGCAATGAAACGTTGCCCAGGGAACAGTCAATTTGGGAGAATGAGACACTGGAAAATCTTTTCTCATTTCATAATTGCCGAATTTGATCTAAGAAATGCTGTCGTGCTTTGAACTGAGGAAGGATGAATCATCAAATACTGCAAAGCTTTTTGAAAATACATCATTTGTGTATGGAGTTAAACTTTTGGTTGGGGAATGCAATTTTAGATAACAACAGTAATTTATTTCTTAAACATTTTGTTTACAAGGTAAGTCCAACATGAGTGTTTAAGTAACAGAAATGAATTATTCTTCACAGCTGTGAAGACCCTGTGAATCCAAATTGGGAGTTTAGGCTCAATGTCTGTTAGCTTTGAGGTAATCTGTATGCTAATGTATTGCTAATAACTTGAGCAGATATAGGTATTTAAAATCTACAGTTTTTCCCTTCTGGAAAAATGGACTACTGATGGAAAATTGTCAGTACAATGCTTCCTACAATGAGAATATCCTCTCCTTCTAATACCCTTTCCAGTGAGGAAAAAAATTATTTGATCCCCTGCTGATTTTGTACGTTTTCCCACTGACAAAGAAATGATCAGTCTATAATTTTAATGGTAGGTTTATTTGAACAGTGAGAAAAAAAAATGCATTTCAAAAAAGTTTAAAATTGATTTGCATTTTAATGAAATATGAAAGTATTTGACCCTTTCACAAAACATGACTTAGTACTTGGTGGCAAAACCCTTGTTAGCAATCACTGAGATCAGACATTTCTTGTAGTTGGCCACCAGGTTTGCACACATCTAAGGAGGGATTTTGTCCCACTCCTCTTTGCAGATCCTCTCTAAGTCATTAAGGTTTCGAGGCTGATGCTTGGCAACTCAAACCTTCATCTCCCTCCACAGATTTTCTATGGGATTAAGGTCTGGAAACTGGCTAGGTCACTCCAGAACCTGTGCTTCTTCTTGAGCCACTCTTTTGTTGCCTTGGCTGTGTGTTTTGGGTCCTGGCTGAGGGAAATAGGGTCTCACCCAAGATCATCCCTTTGATGCGGTGCAGTTGTCCTGTCTTCTTAGCAGAAAAACACCCCCAAAGCATAATGTCTCCACCTCCATGTTTAACAGTGGGGATTGTGTTCTTGGGGTTATAGGCAGCATTCCTCCTCCTCTAAACACAGTGTGTTGAGTTGATGCCAAAGAGCTGGATTTTGGTCTCATCTGACCACAACACTTTCACCCAGTTCTCCTCTGAATCATTCAGATGTTCACTGGCAAACTTCCGACGGCCCTGTACATGTGCTTTCTTGAGCAGGAGGACCTTGCGGACGCTGCAGGATTTCAGTCCTTCACGGTGTAGTGTGTTACCAATTGTTTTCTTGGTGACGATGGTCCCAGCTGCCTTGAAATCATTGACAAGATCCTCCCATGTAGTTCTGGGCTGATTCCTCACTGTTCTCATAATCATTGAAACTCCACGAGGTGAGATCTTGCATTGAGCCACAGACCGAGGGAGGCTGAAAGTTGTGTTTTTTTCCATTTGCGAATGATTGCACCAATTGTTGTCACCTTCTCACCAAGCTGCTTGGCGATGCTCTTGTAGCCCATTCCAGCCTTGTGTAGGTCTACAATCTTGTCCCTGACATCCTTGGACAGCTCATTGGTTTTGGCCATGGTGGAGAGTTTGGAATCTGATTGATTGATTGTTTCTATAATAAGGGGGCAGAATAATAAGGGGGCTGTCTTGGCCTAATGGTTAGAGAGAGACTTGTAACCCAAAGGCCGCAGGTTCGAATCTCAGGTCTGGCAGAGATTGTAGATTGGGGGAGTGAATAACCAGTTCTCTCTTCCACTCTCAATACCATGACTGAGGTGAGACCCTTGAGCAAGGCACCTAACCCCTAACTCCCTGAGTGCCAAAGCAATAGCAATATGGCTGCCCACTGCTCCTTCCTTTCCTTTCTGTGGACAGGTGACTTTTATATCCTTTAAGAGAAGTACCCTTTAAGAGAGTGCTCCTAATCTCAGCTTGTTAACTATATAAAAGACACATGGGAGCCAGAAATCTTGCTGATTGACAGGGGATCAAATTCTTATTTCACTCATTGAAATGCAAATCAATGTATAACTTTTTAAAATATGCATTTTCTGGATTTTGTTGTTGTTGTTCTGTTCAAATAAACCTAGCATTAAAATTATAGACTGATTATTTCTTTGTCAGTGGGCAAATGTATAAAATCAGCATAGGATCAAATAATTTTGTTTTCTTCACTGTATCATGCTGTTGACCAAGGATAAAGGTAGCTGATTAGCTTTAGCAATTAGCCTCTGCTGGTGGAACAAAACTACCTTTTTTGTCAGTGCAAAACTAGCTACTCAAAATTATTTTTTTGTTGGCAACATATAAATTGCAGAAAAAAATATGTTGTCCTCTTTGCTTTTTCTTCACAGGAACATAAACAAAAGCCGGCTGGATGTAAAAGAGGACAATTTGTCTAGCTCCAACCTGTTTAAATAGGAAGTACATTAGCACAGGATAGATAATTGCATTTGTTAAATTATTTCGTTGAATCTTCAACTAGCTTTTACCTTTAACTTCCTCTGTAGAACAGGAAATCCTGTAAATATAGGGCGATGTGACCTTATTTTCCTCTGAATCACAATCTTAATGTCTCTTAATAGCAGTCAATGGCATAATTATGTCTTCATAATGCAGCTGCTATTTAATAGGAGGAGATGAGTGTAATTTTTATGTGAAGGGCAGGCACTAAAATGCCCTATCAGCTGTTAACATGAACAGGGTAGTTTAAATGCTGTATAATTATAGTTTTCACTATATGTCTGACTTGATCGCTATTATACAGATCTTGTAATCAACTCTTATATGCTGCCGCTGACTATTTTCCTTCATTATTTATGCTGAATATAGGATGTAATGGGAATGGAGAGGCCTTTTATCTAGGGGAAACCTGAACAAGGCCTGGAACAGTAATATTCAATCGAGGTATGCAGTGTAGGCCTCTTTGGTTTTGTTTGGAAAGTGTATGTGAGGGTTGAATGATCTGTAATAAAGTTATATCTGGTGTGAGCAGCTGGCCTTTTTAAGCAGGTGTGTTTCTAAGCCTTTGACCCAAGGTGCGTCAGCAGCCAGGGTGAAAGGTCAAGCATGGCTGCCTGTAACATTCATGGCCTGCTGATGTTTAAAGACATGAAACAAACATTTACACGTTCATGTGCAAACTCATATATTGTAGTATATTGACATTACATGTGTAACTATCTATGGATGTACAAAGGTGAAAGAGCTTAAATAATATATCACAGCAATAATTGATAGAAATATGATAAAATAATTGGTTTATTCCAGTTTCCGTATATCATTAGAAGCTAGTTTCTGCCATAGACTAAAGATAAAATAAATAAAAGGTAATTATGAATTCTGAGTTTACATCTTGCAATTCTGAGTTAATATCTCGCAATTCTGATCTTTTTCATCAGAATTCTGAGTTTACATCTTGCAATTCTGATCTTTTTCCTCAGAATTCTGAGTTTACATCTTGCAATTCTGAGTTTACATCTTGCAATTCTGATCTTTTTCCTCAGAATTCTGAGTTTACATCTTGCAATTCGGAGTTAATATCTCGCAATTCTGATCTTTTTCCTCAGAATTCGGAGTTTACATCTTGCAATTCTGAGTTATTATCTCGCAATTCTGATCTTTTTCCTCAGAATTCGGAGTTTACATCTTGCAATTCAGAGTTATTATCTCGCAATTCTGATCTTTTTCCTCAGAATTCTGAGTTTACATCTAGCAATTCTGAGTTATTATCTCGCAATTCTGATCTTTTTCCTCAGAATTCTAAGTTTACATCTTACAATTCTACATTTTTTCCTCAGAATTCTGAGTTTACATCTCACAATTCTGCCTTTTTTCTCAGAAATACACAATTGTGACTTTTTCGGTATTTATATGTGTAATTGTCAGATGTCAGTGTTCACGTGAAAATAATTAAGAACACATCTTCCATATTACTTTAGAATGAACGTATCTCTATCCAACAAGCATAAATAAACCTATATTGCATTGCATGTAAACTGGATTTTTTTGTTTGCATTATTAATGCAGTAGTGTGGAGAAATGTCAACACGCGCACAAGTCCATAACACCTCTAGCTCTCTCCCTCTCTTGCGCACGCTCTCAGTGGCTCATTTGGCTCGGAGCAGAGGTTTATCTCTTTTCCATCTGTCTGCCACAGCTCGGTGACTCCTAATTTATCATTCTGGTCAGAAGTGAATGGCTGAGTTTCTTCCTTGGATCTCAATGCTCAGAATGGAATATCAACTCTTTATGTTGTGATTTGTAGTGTAGTAACCAAGTCTATTGCCGGACTATTTTAAGAAAGCATATGCAGTTACTGACATGCAATATAGGCTTCTACCTTTGATCCGGAGTGGGCCTGGAATTTCACTGACTTGATTAATGTTATCGATGAGAAAGCTGATTTTCCATAAATCCTCTGTTGATGATTTATGATTGACATGCCGAGCTGCTTTGTGTACAGGGTGTGCTTGACTTGCGTATGTATTTGTCAATATACGATATGCCAGTGTGGCTCGATGAACCTGTGTCCTTTAACTTGACTCAGTGACGAAGTTTGGCCATGGTTCTTTGGCACTCTCTGTACTCCCAGCGGCTCCGTACAAGTTATACGGAGAGCCTGTGAACTTCATAGTGCCCTTTTCATTACAGTTGAAGATGAACTGATAATCCCAACCTATCATTTCAGATTTGTCTGCATGACAGGGGTGCCAACCAGAGCCTCCCTAAGCACTTACTGAGAGAAATGTCCATCTATGTTTCACACACGTTCATCAACTTGACTGCCTATAAGTGGGTTTAAATAAGAAGCAGCTTGATAACCATATTTAGCAGATAGTTTTCACATATTTAGTTGTGGATTCAAATTCTACAGTATTTTGGCTTGGAGTCACTGTATGGCATATAGAAATACACTGTATGGCTAAAACTGTTTATTTAAAGGTGTAGTTTATCTAAAAAATGAAAATTCTGCCATTAATTACTCACCCTCATGTTGTTCCAAAGACCCTCATTCATCTTCAAAACACAAATTAAGATATTTTTGATGAAATCCAAAAGCTTTCAGACCCTGCACAGACAACAATGCAACATTATCTGGTTTAATGAGATTTTGTATCGTTACACGCAAAAAACAATACAGCACGAGCCATGAAGTACGATTTGCGAACAAATGACTCTTTTGAATCACTTCGTTTTAATGAGTCAATTGAAAAGATTCACAAAACAACCTTGCAGAATCTGCAAAATGTTCATTATTTTACCAAAATAAGAGGGATATTCACATGAAAGACATTTACATATTAGTACACAAGAGAAAATAATAGTTGAATTTATAAAAATGACCCAGTTCAAAAGTTTACATACACTTTATTCTTAATATTGTGCTGTTACCTGAATGATCCACAGCTGTTTTTTTTGTTTTTTTTTGTGAGTGTTGTTCATGAGTCCCTTGTTGGTCCTGCTGTTCTTCAGAAAAATCCTACAGGTCCTACAATTTTTGGAGTTTTTCAGCATTTTTGTGTATTTGAATAATTTCTAACAATGACTGTATGACTTTGAGATCTATCAACTGAGGGACTCATATGCAACTATTATAGAAGGTTCAAATGCGCACTGATGCTCCAGAAGGAAAACCGATGCATTAAGTGCAGGGGGGTGAAAACTTTTAGAATTTGACTTTTATTTTGTCTTCTGGGAAACATGTTAGTATCTTCTGTAGCTTCTGAAGGGCAGTACTAAATGAAAAAAATATGATATTTAGGCAAAATAAGAAAACATTTACACATCTTCATTCTGTTCAAAAGTTTTCACCCCCCAACTCTTAGTGCATCGTGTTTCCTTCTGAAGCATCAGTGAGTGTTTAAACCTTCTGTAATAGTTGCATATGAGTCCCTCAGTTGTCCTCAGTGTGAAAAGATGGATCTCAAAATAAGGATCTCAGGTAACAACACAGTATTAAGAATCAAGCGTATGTAAACTTTTGAACGGGGTCCTTTAATTTCAGCTATTATTTTCTCTTATGGACTAAATGTAAACCATCTTTTATGTGAAATCTCTTATTCAGGTCAGTACTAAATACAAAATAACATGCTTTTTGTATGATTCCTCTTATTTTGGTAAAATAATTCATTCTGCAGATTCTGCAAGGTGTATGCAAACTTTTGTCTTCAACTGTATATAGACTATTATATATAATATTTATTGAAGTCCCTTGTTTATTGCTAGGTGGTTGTGCATGAATAACAATTGAAAATGAAAAAGGCAGAGATATGAACAACAGCAATAGCATTGGCAAAGGGGTGGGAAGCGTTTGGCAATGGTAGGGGTGTTTTGTTTCTTGTCTTAAGCCTCTTACTCTTTAGCCCAGTCAAACATGAAGGTCAAAAATGTTTTTAAATAGAGCTCTGTACTCGAGGGAGATGTCGAGTAACGCTGAGAGGCAAGATGTGAATAGAAAACACCTCGCACTGTCATCTAATTGCTTCTGTCTTTTGCTCTGGATGCGTCAGAGTTTATGGCAAACTGTCCAGCTACTCATTAGATATTAGTTTTCTTGTACTGTGTCTACAGCTTGTTTTTTTGATGGATGACAATATGTTTTAAATGTGCTTTGTGCTCTCCTTGTTGCAAAGATCTGTCGAACAAAAATATTGACATGACTCAGTACATTCAATTCCATTTTGTTATGATGTGTTGTCACTGTGGCATGTTAAGTCATGTTTCATATACTGCCCTCTAGTGTTGATGTCCACGTATTAAACCCTATGGTGTTTTCAGTCTTTCATGGTGATGTAAAAGAACATTTGCATGCCTCCTACGCAATTAAAACTTCCAGTGCATTCCGGCGGGAGTTAATTCACAAATTACAACAGTTTGTTTTACACATGGTTGGCCACCAGGCCATATTCCAACATAGTGTTGAATGTTATGCCAAGCTCGTTGCTCTCATTATAATGGTTCATTTTACCCAGCTAGACTCTTGATTTTCCTTTTTTTTTTCTCCTTATAAGCTCCTAGTAGCAGTGGCATGGTAATTTTACTTGAAACTGTTCTCCAAAATAGGCTTCCATTGTGCCAAATAGCCAAATTACTGCATAAAGAGGCAAACTATAACCCTTAGCAATGCTCAGGCAAGGTTTTTAAATTAATTTGTCACAATTCATTCTAGTAAACTCATGTAGATTCAGATGAGAATTAATTTCTGAACAATCCTGGTGTTTTTCCAAACGAAAAAAAAAAAAAAAAATCTCTTTAAAGGGATAGTTCACCCAAAAATGAAATTCTGTCATTAATTACTCACCCTCATATGGAAGCCCATTTCCGCCATGTAAGAAAAAAATGCATGCCTTTAAAAAGTCAAAATGATGACATGCTTAAATAGTCTAATGATAAACGGGAAATTTCAGAAAGAATTAACTTGGCTTAATAAAGCATACCAGATGAGCATTCATTTCCCTATCTCCTTTCAAAAGCCATGTTTTACCCCAAGAAAACACTTAATGTGCAACTGCGTTCATATTCTGGTGTATATTCTGCTTGTCTGTAAATGGTATATGCTTTATTAATAAGGTGTGTATTGAACATCCAAACGCCAAAAAAAAAGTCAAATTAATTTATTTTAGAATGTCCCGTTTACCATTAGACCACTGTCCTGTGACCAATGTGTTTATGTGTTGACTTAGAAAGTCAAAATTATGACTTTACATCTCGCAATTATGACTTTAAATCATAATCTCAATTTTATCTCGTAATTATGAATTAAAAGATGAAATTATGACTTAATTATGTTATAATTACGAGTTAAAAAGTCAAAATTGTAAGATAAAAAGTCGAAATTATGAGATAAAAAAATGAAATTATGACTTAAGTGACTTATGATTTACTTTTTATCGTACAATTTAGACTTTTTGTCTCGACTTTTTAAGTCATAATCTCATATTTTTATCTTGTAATTATGACTTTTTAAGTCATCTCATAATTTTATCTCTTAATTAGGATTTTTTAAGTCATAATTTTGACGTTAATTTAAGTCATAATCTCATAATTTTATTTCATAATTATGATTTAACTAATAATTTTGACCTTTTGATCTAATCATTTTGATTTAAGTCATAATTTTCACTTTTTAAGTCATTTCATAATTTTATCTCTTAGTTAGGAATTTTGAAGTCATAATTTTGACGTCTATTTAAGTCATAATCCCATAATTTTATTTTGTATTTATGATTTAAGTAATAATTTTGACCTTTTATCTAATAATTTTGACTTTTTAAGTCATAATTTTGACTTTTTATCTTGTAATTATGATTTAAGTCATACTTTTGACTTTTTATCTCATAATTTTCTCTTTTTAAGTCATAATTTCATCATTTTATCTCGTAAGTATGACTTTTAAAGTCATTTAAATTTTTAATCTCATTATTTTACTTAAGTCATAATCTCATAATTTTAGTTTGTATTTATGATTTAAGTAATAATTTTGACCTTTTATCTAATAATTTTGACTTTTTAAGTCATAATTTTGACTTTTATCTCGTAATCATGATTTAAATCATAATTTAAACTTTTTTTTCTCATTATTTTGACTTTTTAAGTCATAATCTCGTAATTTTCTCTCGTAATTATGACTTTTAAAGTCATCATTTCAGTTTACTTAGTAATAATTTAGACTTTTTATCTCATAATTATGACTTATATGCCATATAAACCCATAAGACTTTGTTCATCTTCTTAACACAAACTAAGATATTTTTGATGAAATCAGAGAGCTTTCTGACCCTGCATAGACAGCAAAGCAACTATGTTCAAGGCCAGTAAGGACATCGATAAAATAGTCCATGTGTCATCAGTGGTTGAACTGTAATGTTATGAAGCAACGAGGATACTTTTTGTGTGCAAAAAACAAAAATAATGATATTTCAACAATTTCTTTTCTTCAGTATCAGTTTTCACTGCGCATTCATGACTGTACCACAACGTTAGCAACACAATACATAAAATTGTCTTTTTAAACATGTCTGAAGATTTCTACAGAGAGGATGACTTACTTATTTGAACCAGAATATAGACAATAAACTAAGAGAGATAGAGGTTTTACGTCAGAATATGGTACTCTTGTGAACGTGTGTCTCAAACTGACATGGAAAAGAAGAAATTGTTGAACAAAGCCCTTATTTTTTAGTTTTCTTTGCACTCAAAAAGTATTCTTATGGCTTCGTAAAATTATGGTTGAACCACTGATGTCACCTGGACTATTTCAACAATGTCCTTACTACCTTTCTGGGCCTTGAACGTGGTAGTTGTATTGCGGCCTATGGAGGCACAGAACGCACTCAGATTTCATCAAAAATATCTTAATTTGTGTTCTGAAGATGAACGAAGCTCTTATGGGTTCGGAAGGACATGAGGGTGAGAATTAATTACATAATTTTCATTTTTGGCTAAACTATCCCTTTAATACATTAAAGAGATTCATCTAAACTGCAGATCGATTCTAGTCATAACCAATCACCCCCCATGGACTTGTGCGCTGCACTAAAATTAAATCGAAAGGCCTTGATCCCAGCTGCAATTAGCAAGAGCTGCTAATTCTTATTTTAGCCTGGGAACAAATGGTGGGCTGGAAACTCACTCAGCTCTGAAACCCGAACTTGCGAAATACATCTCAAGTCAGATAATGACTGACCGGGTCACTCGGAACAGGGCAGAGGTGAAGATGGATGCTGTACCAGGAGCTGTTGTTAGCATGTCCTGCGTCAGCTCAACGCTGTACGCCTGGGGAAGTGTCAGAGTCCCTTCTTGGTATCAGGCTTCTGTTACCCAAACACAGAACCAGAGTTCTGGGATCTGGGATAATTTTAGTTTGGTTTACAATTAATAACACGCAGCTGATCAGGTTGAAAATACTTACTGCAGTTCCACCTGACTGTGCAAAGTCGTGTGTCGACTTTCACTTAAGAGTGTAAACACTGTGGCACCTCCCTGCTGAAAAAACCAGCATATGCTGGTTTTTTCAGCAGGGCTTCCAAATTCCTCTGGTTGTTTGGGCATACAGATGTGTTAACTTGTTAATTATTTCTTTAGCATGATTATTTTTACTTTAAAAAAGTCTTCTTCTTCTTCTTCTTCTTATTGTTATTAGTATAAATGTGTCTAAATGTTTTCTGTTATTATTATTATTATTAATTTCATTATTATCATTATTAAATTTGCATTGTTACATGTTTATCGTTGTTTAGTATTTATTATTATTATTATTATTAATAATATAAATATTTCTTTAGCATGATGATTCTTTAATAAAAAAATATTATTATTATTATTATTATTATTATTATTATTATTATTATTATTATTATTATTATTATTATTATTATCATTGTTATTACTACTACCATAATAACTTTAAATTGTTTTATATATTTTTTTTCTTTCATTTCTTTAGCATGATTATTTTTCATAACCATTTATTATTAATGTTATTATTATTATAACTCATAATAACTGTACTTTTTCTTATATTTAAAAGCATTTCTTTAGCATGTTTTGTTTCATAACCAATATATATATATATATTTTTATTAATTGTATTATTCATTTTATTATTATTATTATTATTATTATTATTATTATTATATTTGCATTGTTAAATGTTAAGCTTTGTTTATTATTATTATTATTATAAATATTTTTAGTAGAATATTTTTTACTTATTCACTTATAAACTATTAATTATTAAACTTAATAATAATAATAAATAATAATAATAATAATAATGTTTATTATGAAAAATAATCATGCTAAAAATATTTATAATAATAATAATAATAATAATAATAATAATAATAATAATTATTATTATTATTATTATTATTATTATTATTATTATTATCATAATAACTCTTTGATAATAACATAATAACTGTATTTTTCTTATATTTGAAAGCATTTCTTTAGCATGTTTTTTGTAACCATTATTATTATTATTATTATTATTATTATTATTATTATTATTATTATTATTATTATAAATGTGTCTAATAAATGTTTCTTTGGCAGACTGTTAATTATTTCTTTATCATATTTTTTTTAAGTGGTATTATTTTTATTACTACTACTGTTATTATTATTTTTATTATTATTATTATCATCATTAATTTTAATTATTATTATTATTATCATAAATATTTTTAGTATGATTATTTTTTATAAAACATTTATTATTATTATTATTGTTATTGTTATTGTTATTGTTATTATTACTGTTGTTGTCAATATTATTACATTATTAATTTCATTATTATCTTTATTATTTGTGTTATTAAAAGTTTAGCATTGCTTTTTTGGCATTATTGATATTATTAATAAAAACATCATCATTATTATTATTATTATTATTATTATACATGTATTATTGTTTATTATTATTATTTAAAATATTTCTTTAGCATGATTTTTTTATAAAAACATTTATTATTATTATTATTATTATTATTATTATTATTATTATTATTATTATTATTATTATTATTATTATATTTGTTATTAAATGTTTAGCATTGTTTACCTTGGTTATTTTTCATTAAAAAGTTGATGATTGTTTGTTTATTTATTTATTATTATTATTATTATTATTATTTTATTATTATTATTGTTGTTATTGTTATTATTATTATTATTATTATTATTATTACTGTTGTTGTCAATATTATTACATTATTAATTTCAATATTATCTTTATTATATTTGTGTTATTAAAAGTTTAGCATTGCTTTTTTGGCATTATTGATATTATTAATAAAAACATCATTATTATTGTTATTATTATTATACATGTATTATTGTTTATTATTATTATTTAAAATATTTCTTTAGCATGATTTTTTTTTATAAAAACATTTATTATTATTATTATTATTATTATTATTATTATTATTATTATTATTATTATTATATTTGTTATTAAATGTTTAGCATTGTTTACCTTGGTTATTTTTCATTAAAAAGTTGATGATTGTTTATTTATTATTATTATTATTATTATTATTATTATTATTATTATTATTATTATTATATTTGTTATTAAATGTTTATCATTGTTTACCATGATTATTTTCATTAAAAAGTTATTATTATTATTACATCAAAAAACTCTCTAAATTGTATTTTTTATATCTGTTTAATTTTTTTATTACTGTTATTTTTAGCATAAATATTTTTCTTAATTTTAATAAATTATTTTATTAAGAAGTGGTATTAAATGTGTTATTTCAAATAAATACTCCATTGCAGTTACTTTTGCAGCAGTGTTTAAAGTCAGCATAAAAAGTTTGTGCACAGTTCAATGGATTTAAGTGAAAAGTTGACAAAGTTGAAAAATGCTAATGAAAATTGTAAGCTACATATGGTATGCGTTCCCGCTGCAAAGATTACTCAGCTTTTTCTGTACGCTGACAGCCGTCTGTTTTGGCTCCTTAAACATAAACAAAATCACCCCGACTGTAGAGGAAAGGCTCAGGTTACTGCCAACGAATCAGCTAATGAAAACCATGCACATAAGCCTTCATCAGCTGCTGACTATAAACATTCTTCTTTGATTGGACCATTAATGCAAAATGGTTTGATGACACACTGCAAATGGATCGGCATAACAGGTGCAGCTGCCCTTGTTTTGTATTTTAAATAAACATTCTGTGCGAGTTACACCCTATTCAGATGGGCCTAGTTTACCACGAGGTGGTCAGGTAAACTAGTGTTTCACAAATGTACTTTCAGTCTAGAATTGAATGTGTTTTCAATCTCAAGTTGAAAGCTACAAAGCAGTCTTCTTACTATTTGCAATTAAAATGTAAAACCTACCCATATGAATAGTCAATTCAGTCCAGCTTTTTTCTGCAAGTGTGCAGTTTTGCATTTGTAGGGTGCCTATCCTCGCTTTGATTTCATTGAACAACATCTTGATCTCATCAGTTGCACTAGAGCTGTCATCACCCAGGATTCATGTCCTCCACTGACGTTCAGTGTCCTAAAACACTGGTATAAATAGCTGTGTGTTTGCAGCCAGACACAATATGCTTGCTTTGGCCTGATGGGACATTAAAGTCATCTTCCACATAATCGTGTAGTCGAGAGATTAAATTGTGCCTATGATTGAGATAATTATAAGGTCTGAAAGATGAAGGGTGAGGATACTGTGCTGCTTTTTCCCATGACGATGTAGCCTTAAAGAGACGGTTCAGCCAAAATAAAAACTGTTGTCATTTATTCACCCTCATGTTGAATGCAAACTTTCTTTTTTCCATGTAGCGCAAAAATACCATGGTTAAACTATTATTAGTGTTGCAAAACCATGGATAATTTGTGGTTACCATGGTTTAACTACACTTTTAAAAATAAAGGTGCTTTAAAAGGTTTTTCACAGCGATGCCATAGAAAAACCATTTTTTGGTTTCACAACGAACCATTCAGTTAAAGGTTCTTTAAAGAACCATCTCTTTTAAAGAACCTTCTTTCACCACAAAGAACCTTTTGTGAAACAGAAAGGTTCTACAGATGTTAAAGGTTCTTTATGGAACCATTTTAAACAAAAAAGGTTCTTCTATGGCATCGTGAAGCAACATTATTTTTAAGAGTGTACAGTAACCGTGTTTTTTTTTGTTTTGTTTTATCTGTAGTAAAACCATGGTTCATTTTCGCAAGAGATTCTATTCAACTAGTTAGGCTACATTAAGATCTTTTCAAGCCTTTAATTAAGATTAAAAATGCATTAAATCGGTGCATTTGAGTCATTGAACTGAACTCAACACCGCCCAAACCAATCATTCAGACCAGATTTGTGAACAGATTTATCTGATTCAAAAGATTCGACTCAAAAACCAAAAATGAATTATAAATTTGCCACCGCTAGTTTCTCTCTTGAATGTCAATTAGATTTTCATTTAGTAATGACGTAAAGTATGTTCCTCAAATTACGTATAACTTAAAAAGATTACACATGAGTTTGTTTTTTTGCCATTTGGAACTGAACAACCCATTTTTATTGGACAAAAGTGGCCAGGATATTCTTTAAAACATTCAAGCTATAGCTTACAATAGCTTTATGTTTTAAAAGATGTTAAATCGCTGCTAAATGCTGCATTTGAGTCGGTAAGTTGGACTCAACAACCAATGAATCAATGTCAATCGATTTATCTGATTCAAAAGATTCAACTCAAAAAACAAAAACAAGTTATAAATTCTAGTTTCTCTCATCAACGTTAAGAAGATTTTCATTCAATAATGATGTAAAGTATGTTCCTCAAATAATAATTGTTGTATGACTTCAGAAAATTACATTTGAGTCATATGGGCCACTTTTATAATGCATTTATGGTGCTTTTTGTCATTTGGAACTTCACAATTCATTTTAATTATGTGGCAACAAGTGGCCAGGATATTCTTCAAAACATTCAAGCTATAGGATAAGTTTATTTTTTAAATGTTAAATCACTGCTAAACGCTGCATTTGAGTTGATGAGTTAGACTCAACACCCACAGAATCAAGACCGGATTTGAACCGATTCATGTGATTCAAAAGAGTTGACTCAAAAAAACAAAAGCATGTTATAAATTCGTCTCCGCTAGTTTGTCTCATGAACGTTAATACGATTTTTATTAAATAACGATGTAAATTGTTACTCAACTTAAAATTGTCGTATGACTTCAGAAGATTACACATCGTATGAGTTGTACGTGCCACTTTTATAATGCGTGTTTTTTTGTCGTTTGGAATTTCACAACCCATTTTAATTGGAAACAAGTGGCCAGGATATTCTGCAAAATATTCAGGCTATAGCTTACAAAGTCGATGAGTTAGACTCAACAACCAATGAATTAAGACCGGATTTGTGAACCGATTTATTCAAAATATTCAACCAATTTATTATACCTTTATAGTGCTTTTTGTCATTTGGAACTTTACAGCCTATTTTAATTGTATGAAAACAAGTAGCCAGGATATTCTTCAAAACATTCAAGCTATATGATATAGCTTTACATTTTAAACTTGTTAAATCGCTGCTATATGCTGTGTTTGAGTCAGTGAGTTGGATTCAAGAACCAATGAATCATTCAGACTGGATTTGTGAGCCATTTCATCCTATTTGAAAGCTCCTAGTCAAAATAACAATTAATTTATAAATTGGTTATCCAGGCTTTCTCTCATGAACGTTAAGTAGATTTTCAGTAAATGATGACGTAAATGTCTGTTTGTTCCTTACCTAAAATTGTTAGACGGCTTCAGAAGATTAGAAATGGGTCATATGGACCACTTTTATGATACCTTTATGGTGGTTTTTGTCGTTTGGAATTTTACAGACCATTTTCATTTTATGGAAACGAGTGGCCAGGATATTCTTCAAAAGATTTAAGCTATACAATAGCTTTACATCGCTGCTAAACACTGTGCTTGAGTCAGTGAGTTGGACTCAAAAACCAGTAAATCATTCAGACTGGATTTGTGAGTCATTTCATCCAATTCGAAAGATCTTACTAAAAGAACGATTCTTCAGAAGATTACTTTACTATGATACCTTTATGGTGCTTTTTGTCATTTGGAAGTTTACAGCCCATTTTCATTCAGTCGCTGCTAAACATAAAATTGTCGAATGGCTTCAGAAGATTACAAATGGGTCATACACTCTTAAAAATAAAGGTGCTTTAAAAGGTTCTTCACAGCGATGCCATGGAAGAACCATTTTTGGTTCAACAAAGAACCATTCAGTCAAAGGTTCTTTAAAGAACCTTTTTATAATCTGAAAAACCTTCTTTCGCCACAAAGAACCTTTTGTGAAACAGAAAGGTTCTTCAGATGTTGAAGGTCCTTTATGGAACCATTTAGACAAAAGGTTCTTCTATGGCACCGTGAAGCATCTTTATGTTTAAGAGTGCATGAGCCGCATTTATGATACCTTACTTTACAGCCTATTTTCAATGTATGGAAACAAGTGTTCAAACAAATTACACAAAAGAAAGATAAACTTGTTTTGAATGACATGAGGGTGAGTTAAGAGAGAATTTCCATTCCCTTAATAGTATAGGAAGTGCTTTGTGCAAGCGGAGCAAATGGCTTGCAACACCTTCCTACTGTTTGAGTTTGCAGGCAGGAACGATCTTGGCATCGATTGCACCCAACGTCCTCCCGCACACTTCTTTTCACCACATGTAGCTTTGCCAAAAAGCTGTCAATCACAAGCTATGGGAAATGTAAGAATGGCTTGGCTTGCTCTTTTCCAGAGTATCAGCATTTTGCACTTGCATGATCACACACTGAATATGCCAATTCATGCGGCTCTTAGTAAGAGAGTGGGTGTAGTGTGTAGAGACACAAAATTGTTACAACAGCCAATTATCCTTGCATGTTTCCTATTTTGCAGTCCATTTGCAGTTTGAATATTATTATAATTAATTGCATTATAATTGTATTATAATATTATAAAGAGCATTAACTGATAGGTTTCCATATGAGAAAGCTCCATTAATGCGATATATTGCAAGGCGTTTTGTTTGTACGTCTATGAATCGTTGAGATAAATCAAACAGCTACTTGTGTATTCACGTGTGAACGCATGTTTGTGTATTTATTCCATGTTAAAGCACTTTGTCATATGTTGATGACACTAGTGGCACTGCTTGTGTAAAATTATAGCTGTAACATAACTCGAACACAAGCAACTGTACTGTAATAATATCTGAGCCCTGGGAATCTCTATATAGAGACGTTATGACCTGAATCTGCTGTATAGACTGAAGCAAACTGCAGGTATTGGTTTTCTCTTATTATGTTGTTTTAGTTGTACGTGCAACCCTTATAAACAACAAATGTTTATTGCTCTTTCATTGTCACGTTACAGCCAAGGAGGTCTGGGTCCAGATGCAGGTAAGTATTTTATTAACAGAAAATAAACAAAACAAAAGGCCAACACGGCACAAACGTAACAAACTGAAACACTAAATAAACTAAACAGGGAACATGATCTTGAGCCAGGAATTCAGGAACGTAGAGTGAACAGACAAAACAGGAGACATAAGACAATGCAGACCTGAAAACGGAATGAAGTGTGAGTGTTCTTATACAGAGTCCAGATTGTGAACAGCTGTGTGTGAATCAGTGGTAATGACAAAACAGACGTGATGAATCAGAGTGCAGTGCAAACAGCGACCTCAGGTGGCTGAGGGAAAACCCACAGCCCCGATCATGACAGTACCCCCTCTCTAGGGAACGGCTACCAGACGTTCCCAAAACAAAATTTCTGGAGGGAGGAGGAACGGTGGAAGGTGCATAAGGGGGAGGGATGGCGGGCCAGGCCCGTGCAGCGGAGGGACGTAAGCGGACACCGCCGCCAGAGGAACGTGAGCTGGCCTCGCCGCCAGTGGAACGTGAGCTGGCCTCGCCGCCAGAGGAACTTCAGCGGTCACCGCCGCGTCCGGAGCAGAGAGAGAGCGGTCACCGCCGCGTCCGGAGCAGAGAGAGCGGTCACCGCCGCGTCCGGAGCAGAGAGAGCGGTCACCGCCGCGTCCGGAGCAGAGAGAGCGGTCACCGCCGCGTCCGGAGCAGAGAGAGCGGTCACCGCCGCGTCCGGAGCAGAGAGAGCGGTCACCGCCGCGTCAGGAGCAGAGAGAGCGGTCACCGCCGCGTCCGGAGCAGAGAGAGCGGTCACCGCCGCGTCCGGAGCAGAGAGAGCGGTCACCGCCGCGTCCGGCACAGAGAGAGCGGTCACCGCCGCGTCCGGCACAGAGAGAGCGGTCACCGCCGCGTCCGGCACAGAGAGAGCGGTCACCGCCGCGTCCGGCACAGAGAGAGCGGTCACCGCCGCGTCAGGAGCAGAGAGAGCGGTCACCGGTGCGTCCGTAGCAGAGAGAGCGGTCACCGCCGCGTCCGGAACAGATAGCGCGGTCACCGCCGCGTCCGGCACAGAGAGAGCGGTCACCGCCGCGTCCGGCACAGAGAGAGCGGTCACCGCCGCGTCCGGCACAGAGAGAGCGGTCACCGCCGCGTCCGGCACAGAGAGAGCGGTCACTGCCGCGTCAGGAACAGAGAGAGCGGTCACCGCCGCGTCCGGCACAGAGAGAGCGGTCACTGCCGCGTCAGGAACAGAGAGAGCGGTCACCGCCGCGTCAGGAGCAGAGAGAGCGGTCACCGCCGCGTCAGGAGCAGATTGAGCGGACGCCCTCTCCCGAAAAAACGCCTCCGCCCTGGCCCTATAGTAGGGGCGCTTCCGCTCCGCCTCAGCGTTAATGGCCTCCATCGCCGCCAAACAGGCGTAGATGGTCTCAAAGCGGGTGGCCGACGCCGCCTCCGCCTCCTCAGAAAAAAAATTACTCCCCGCTGGACCCATCAGTGAGGTCTGCATTCTGTCACGTTACAGCCAAGGAGGTCTGGGTCCAGATGCAGGTAAGTATTTTATTAACAGAAAATAAACAAAACAAAAGGCCAACACGGCACAAACGTAACAAACTGAAACACTAAATAAACTAAACAGGGAACATGATCTTGAGCCAGGAATTCAGGAACGTAGAGTGAACAGACAAAACAGGAGACATAAGACAATGCAGACCTGAAAACGGAATGAAGTGTGAGTGTTCTTATACAGAGTCCAGATTGTGAACAGCTGTGTGTGAATCAGTGGTAATGACAAAACAGACGTGATGAATCAGAGTGCAGTGCAAACAGCGACCTCAGGTGGCTGAGGGAAAACCCACAGCCCCGATCATGACATTCATAGCTCAGAAGACTAGATTTCTCTGGTTTGCTTCATTTTAAATCGTATATGTTTTTGTTAAATTCCTTGGGAGCAATTCAAATAGAAAGTTGTTGACATACCTGTACAATAATTGTGGATGGCATGACCTAAACTAGCAAATTATGAAAATGTTTAAAAATAGGGAACAATTGCACTAATTTGAATACATTTTTTTTTTCAGTATTTTGAATTTTACACTGCACAACGTTGTGTTTTAATGTAATGTAAATGTGCGTTAAATTAATGGCTAATGTCCCGTGTATTGAGCTGCCAGTACAATTTTTTTACAGTGCAATTCATTTTTTGTTTTACTTCCATAGATTGTTGGATTGATTCTTGTGAAACTCTAGAGAATATACTGTTGTCTTTTTATTAGGAGAAAAGTATTAATTTGATCTGCATTTCATCTTATTGCAGTTTTGAAGAAACACAAGATATTAAGAGATGTCATTTGTAATTTTTCTTTCCAATGGATTTGTATGAACTTTTTCACACCAAAGCAAACACATTAGTTTCATTTTCATGTAGAAGATTGTCCCCTTTAGAAGTTTTTATTCTAGCCAATTTGCTTTTCTGTGTATTATTTTAATTTATAAATCACTCTGGATAAAATTGTCTGCTAAATTTAACTTTTGTACAAAACAAGATGAGCAATCAAGCTGCTTTTAAACATTTTAAAAACATTTTTCTTGGTTATGCAGACATTAAGGGACTGTTCTAGTTAAACCATTTTGCAAACTTTATGGGAACATTACTTTTAAATATTCTCTGAATGTTCTGAAATAAGTAGCAAGGAGTAACATTTAAATAAAAACAATACTGTCCAACTAAAAGTTTTTTTTTTTTTGGCAGAAAGAGAAAGCCTTTGGCAGATTTGGCTAACATTTTGAGAATGTTATTAAAGGCCTTGTAACTTTGAGAGAACATTGCTACAGTGTTATCCGAAGTTCTGTTAATGTTTCCACTAAGTTATGAACGTTTCTATAAGTTTTTTTTGTTTTAAAAATATTTTTTCTTTACTTTTGTGAATGTTCTATAAAACAAAGGACATTTGTTTATGTAACATTTTTAAAAGTAGTAAAAAAAAAAAGGAACCCTGGGTATTAAGAATTGTATGACTTAATATAACGTAAATTATCTCTTACTAAAATATGTAGTAGAAAACCCATGAAAGATTTAATAATGGGGGGCACCATTATTTCAATTATGTAAAATGGCTACACTCTGAGCTACTAGCATTACCTGTTGCTATTTTTAATGCAACACAACTCGGAAAATAAAATTCTGATACAGTTTTGGTTGTTATTTTCAACAAGAGAAGCGAAGTCACTTAAGCAGTTTCTTACTGCTTTCCCAGCAATAAGAAAACTAGAAAAGACTGGGAAGATACCTGTGGATAAATAAAACTTCCTAAAGACCTGCGTCTTTGTTCTCTCCACTTTAGCCCGGATGCCTTTGAGGCTTTTAGACCACAGCTACCGAAAGAGCTTACAAACGGCAGAGACAAGAAATGCTAGATGCCATTCTTGCAGGATGTAAACATGGCAGGGCTTGTCATGACGCTGCAGCTGCTGAAGGAGTTTCTCAGCGTGGATTTTACTTGATATCCAGGGGGCATTTAGACTACTTGTGGGGAAAAATCGATGGTTCAGAATAACAGCATTATAAATAAACGGCGCTACTAACGCCATCACTTTTTTCAATAATGAGTAATCAAACTAATTACTATTTCCCCCGTTACAACGCCGTTATTGTTACTGACAAAATACAGTGTCTCACATGGATGTTTAAAATTTGAAAAGCAGATTCAAGCAATATCAAGCTTTCTATACATATGTTTTTCATGTCTGTGAGGCAGGTATTCACAGAGATTCAGAGAAAGCAGAAAGCGTACCATGTTTATTATAATTTATTTTACAAAAACACATTGTTTTCTTGCTATTATGACTACAAAAATGAAAGTAGACCCTTTGCGGTTTCAAAATGCTAGTGTTTTTTTAGTTCTTACAAACAAAAATACGAGACACAGACCGTGCCAGTGTGGTCTTTGACCCCCAGAGGGTTAACAGTGTTGCCGTGGGTTGCTTTTTCATGTCCACGACCCCAATAACGTGATATTTAGCCCCTGGAAGGTGTCTCTTACATTGTCTCACAGCAACATTAAAATATTGTAAATTAGTGCACAATGTTTTATTTATTTACCATTTAATTCTGGGGGCATCTAAGACATATTTGAACTTTTTTTTTTAAAGAAAAAAAAACTTTCCCTGGTAATTAGTTACTGTTATAATGATGTAACTCAGTTACTATTTGTCAGAAGTAACTAGTTACTATAACTAATTACTTTTTAAAGTACATTCTTAAAAATAAAGGTGCTTCAATAATCCATAGAATAACCTTTTGTCTAAATGGTTCCATAAAGAACTTTAACATCTGAACAACCTATCTGTTTCATAAAAGGTTCTTTGTGGTGAAAGAAGGTTCTTTAGATTATAAAAAATTAAGAAAGAGATGGTTCTCTAAAGAACCTTCGACTGAATGGTTCTTTGTGGAACCAAAAATGGTTCTTCTATGGCAACGCTGTGAAGACCTTTTAAAGCACCTTTATTTTTAAATATGTAACGTGCCCAAACCCTGGTTTAAACATATGCTTATATCCATCATCATCATCCATCAAACTTTATGGGAACTTAACCTTAAAATGTTCTCTGAATGTTCTGAAATAAGTAGCCGGAGGTGTTTAGACTACTTGTGGGGAAAAGTTGATGGTTCGGCATTTGGTTTAAACCAGTGATGGGAATAACGGGGTTACGGCGTTACTAACAGCATTACTTTTTTCAATAACGAGTAATCAAAACGAATTACTGATTCCCCCGCTACAACGACTTTACCGTTACTGACAAAATGCGGCGTTACTATAATTTTCGCGTTGCGTTCTTCTTCTGAGGTAAATTCTGGCGTATTCCTCTCAGCGTGTGTTCTTCCAGAGACGAAAAAGTAGCCGAGATTAACTTGATGAATGTTCACGTTGTTTACGGAGGCGATGTGGTTGTTTACCTACATGTCCGCATGTCTCACATGGATGTTTAAAATTTGAAAAGCAGAGCCATTCATGGGCATGATCACATTAGCAATAATGAGTCTAGACGGGAAAAACTGAAGCTCGCATTGGTATCATACAGATTACTTTATCAGAAAATATCGTTTTCGACATGACTTTTTAATTCAAAAGTAGACATTTCAAGCTTTCTATACATATGTTTTTCATGTCTGTGAGGCAGGTATTCACAGAGATTCAAAAAAAGCAGAAAGGGGACCCTGTTTATTATAATTTATTTTACAAAAGCACATTGTTTTCTTGTTATTATGACTATACAAAAATGAAAGTAGACCCTTTACGGTTTCAAAATGATAGTGTTTTTTTTTTTGTTCTTACAAACTATCAAGAAAAATCGAGACAGACCACACCAGTGTGGTCTTCGACCCCAGAGGGTTAACAGTGTTGCCGTGGGTTTTTTTCACGTCCACGACCCCAGTAACGTAATATTTAGCCCCTGGAAGGTGTCTCTCACATTGTCCCACAGCAACATTAAAAGAGTGTAGTTTAGTGTATAATGTTTTATTAATTTACAATATTTAATACTGGGGGCTTCCAAGTTATTTGACATATTAGATTTTTTTTAAAAAAAGTAACACAATAGTTGCTTTCCCTGGTAATTAGTTACTATAAGTACAGTCTTAAAAATAAAGGTGCTTCAATAATCCATAGAAGAACCTTTTGTCTAAACGGTTCCATAAAGAACTTTAATATCTGAAGAACCTTCTGTTCTGTTCTGTTTCATAAAAGGTTTTTTGTGGTGAAAGAAGGTTCTTTAGATTATAAAAAGGTAAGAAAGAGATGGTTCTTTAAAGAACCTTTCGACTGAATGGTTCTTTGTGGAACCAAAAACGGTTCTTCCATGGCATCGCTGTGAAGAACCTTTTAAACCACCTTTATTTTTAAGAGTGTAACAAGAGTGCCCAAACCCTGGTTTAAACGTACACTTATATCCATCATCGTATCAGTATTTATTTTTTGTGTTGCGGTAAAAATAGCAACAGGTAGCACCAGTAGCTCACAGAGTGCAAAATATGTATAAAAAAAATACGTAAACATGTTTTTTTTAGTACACATTTCAGTGGTAGACGTCATTTGTGTTATATACCCGGGGTTCCCTCTAAAAGACATCCAGAATGTCTAAATAAAACATTTTTGTGCTAATGTTTTGAGAACATTATTAAAAACCACCTAACTTTGAATGAACATTCTCGAAATGTTACATGAAGAACGTTTGCTCGTAATTTTAGAGAAAATCTCGGCAGATTGTTAGCCAGAGTTCTGACAACATTCTCTGTTAGCCGGGATGACAACAAAAACACAGCTGTGAGTGTGTATCCCACACTAATCACGTTTATTTACTCCGTCGAGATTCATTTCAGGAATAGATCATCTTTATAATGTCAGTGCCAGGCCATGTTTAAGCACAGCCTGACAATATTAGCTCTCTCATACACACACACACACACACACACTCGGAGAAGATTCCTCAGCCTCTTGATATCCATCCAGGCCATGTCCTCTCTCCTGTGAAATGCTCAGCTTGGTTTAATCCCTGTGTCTCGTCAGGCCCTTTTAATAGGAGCCTCATCTCAATGTCCGTGCACAACTGGAGCAGCCCGCGGGTTTATCTGAGGGAGATAGAGTTTCAGGCGACAAGCTGAACCCCTCTCGGCTTTAACTGTACCCGTCTGTCTTGTTAAAGCGCAGAGGGAGAAGGTGCTGCCTCTGTGTCACTCTAACCACTCTTTCATTTCTCCTTCCTCATTTCGTTCTTCAGCCCGATCGAGGCCCACCATGGCGGCGCCGAGCTCTGGCGGACTCGAGGTTCTCCTCAGCACGTTGCAGGTAAGCCTGCATTGTTTGCGAATGTGTACATCTGGATTCTCTCTCGTTCTTTGACACGTCAAGCATAGGAACGGCCCACAGATGCAAGCAGGCACGCTGGGAACACTACCCACACATGCAGGACACTTTCCATGTGTTGAGTGAGAAAGATAAATGACATGGACTCTCAGTACCATAAAAAGTAGCCTGTGGTTAATGTTAACAGGTTTACCGCCCTTGTGGTGAATTTAACAACGTTTTAGTTAACTTGCGCAATGGAAATTTAGTTAACTTGCGCTTGAAATTTTAGCTGGTGTTTGCGGTTTGAAATAGTGTTTTTGATTCAGTCTTTTTTCATTTTAGATTGTTGCACTAGACAAAATTAGCATGCGTATTGGGTTATACTAACACCTTGCGGTTTAGGAGCGTTACGCAAATGCTTTAGTTGCCGTTTAGAACTACACCTTTTGACGACTTCCATAATTAATATATTTTCATAAAAGTGTTCAGTTATAGTGAGATCTTGTCAAATCTTCATATAAAACACAACAGGTTATTAATACTGATATAACTTTAAATATTAGTTTGATTGCTTGCTTGCTCAACCAACATTATAAAAATAAAACGGACCAAATAAATTTATACACAACCAGTCAAAAGTTTTTGAACAGTAAGATTTTTTATGTTTTTAAAAAAAGTCTCTTTTGCTCACCGAGCCTGCATTTATTTGATCTAAAGTACAGGAAAAACAGTAAAATTATGAAGAATTTTTACTATTTATAATAACTGTTTTCTATTTGAAAATATTTTAAAATGTTTTTTTTTTCTGTGATTTCAAAGCTGATTTTTTATTTTATTTTTTTTGCTTTATTACGTCAGTCACATGATCCAGAATTCATTCTAATATTCTGCTTTGCTGCTCAAAAACATTTATTATTATTATTATTATGTTGAAAACAGCTGAGTAGATTTTTTTTCTGGCTACTTTGACGAACAGAAAGTTCAGAAGAATAGCATTTATCTGAAATATAAATCTTTTGTAACATTATCATCTTTATCATCACTTTTGATGAATTTAAAGCATCCTTGCTAAATAAAAGTATTAATTTCTGTAATTTCATTCCAAAAAAAAGTAAAATAAAATCTCTATACTGACTTTAAGCTTTTGAATGGTACAGTTTATAATGTTGCAAAAGCATTTCATTTCAGATAAATGCTAATCTTTGGATCTTTCTGTAAATCAGAGAATCCTGAACAAAAATGTACTTAACTGTTTTGAATATTAATAATATTTTTATAAGATATTTATCTTGAACTGCAAATCAGCATATTAGAATGATTTCTGAAGGATCATGTGACACTGAGGACTGGAGTAATGATGCTGAAAATGTAGCTTTGATCACAGGAATAAATTGCATTTTAAAATACATTCAAATATATTCAAATCCTGTACTTTAGATCAAATAAATGCAGGCTTGGTGAGCAAAAGAGGCTTCTTTAAAAAGCATTAAAAATCTTACTGTTCAAAAACTTTTGACTGGTAGTGTAAGCCTTTGCTATTATCAATTTAACACATCCTTGCAGAATAAAAGCATTAATTTTATTCCAAAAAAGAAAGAATAAAAATGTACTGACCCCAAACTTTTGAACAGGTTTATATTTTAAATAAATGCTGTTCTTTTTAACTTTTACTAATCAAAGAATCCTGAAAAAAGTATCACAGGTTCTAAAAAAATCTTAAGCAGCACTATTTGCAACACTGATAATAAATCAGCATATTAGAATGATTTCTGAACGATCATTTGACACTGAAGCCTGGAGTAAAGATGCTGAAAATTCAGCCTTGTATCACAGGAATAAATTCTATTTGAAATTCTATTAAAATAGAAAACCACTATTTTAAATTGCAGTAATAATTTACAATATTACTGTTTTTTTCTGTATTTTTAATCCAATAAAAGCAGCCTTGATCAGCAGAAAAGTTGTATGATTAAATAAAAATAATAAATTTGATGACGTGACTTTATGTATATGCAGATTTGATTGTGATATTGTGTTTACTGCTGTTGGTAGTTGTTAATAATGAGAGAGACAGTAATGGCATAACTGCAAGCATCAATATAAAAATGAAAGATGTGACCAGTAAACATTCTTTTGTTTACTGTTTTCCATATCTATTTTGAGCAGATTTGACTTGCACTCACAAAATGTCTTGTATGACTCCAAATTGTACATTTAGATGTGATTTTTATCCACTTCCCCAGCTTACGGTGACTGATTTCATATCAGTGATTTGTATATATCAGGTGCTGCCAATGAACCGCTGAGGCCTTATATGATCACAGGGGGCAACGTGCCCAATTTCCGATAACTTTCTACCTCTTGCATGAAAATCATGCTCAGAAGGGCAGAAATCATTTGGTGTACGTGTCAAAGCGATTAATTGAGAGTGAAAAGCATAAGATGAGATTTATTCCCACTATGCCGATAAGAGTGTTGTAAGGAAAAGTGGAAAAGCAAATGTAATTTGGAAAGAGACAAGTGCAGCAATGAGCTCAGAGTGTGATTAAACGAAAGCTTTAAAAGGTTTCATTCGGATCTCACCAGAGGGAAAAATGTAGAGCACTTTAAAGTTACAGAGAATGAATAGCATTATTGACTTGAATACAAATTGAATACAAGTGTTTGTTAAAGTGAATGATCTAGAGTATATAATCGTATAAAGGCTCACTATTTATTTTATTTTATTTTATTCTCTCTTTCTCAACAAATTTTATAAAAATAAATGGACCAAATAAATGTATACACTACCAGTCGAAAGTTTTTGAACAGTAAGATTTTTCATGTCTTTTGCTCACCAAGCCTGCATTTATTTTATCCAAAGTACAGCAACAACATTCAAATTCAGAAATAATTTTGATTTTAAGCATATAACCCAATAAAGGCTCACTTTTGTTATTATTTTATTTTTTAATTTTTTTATTTTAGTTTGGGCAGAACTTATTCTCAGCAAATATTATAAAAATAAATGGACCAAATAAATGTATACACTACCAGTCAAAAGTTTTTGAACAGTAAGATTTTTCATGTTTTCTTTAAAGAAGTCTCTTTTGCTCACCAAGCCTGCATTTATTTTATCCAAAGTACAGCAAAAACAGTAAAATTCAGAAATATTTTTGATCTTAAGCATATAATCCTATAAAGGCTCACATTTAATTTTTAATTTTTTTTATTTTTTATTTTGGGGCAGAACTCTTTCTCAACAAATATTATAAAAATAAATGGAGCAAATAAATGTATACACTTCCAGTCAAAAGTTTTTGAACAGTAAGATTTTTTTATGTTTTCTTTAAAGAAGTCTCTTTTGCTCACCAAGCCTGCATTTGTTTTATGCAAAGTACAGCAAAAGCAGTAAAATCTTTAAATATATATTTTTTTTATCTTAAGCATATAATCCTATAAAGACTCACTTTTTTATTGTTTTATCTTATTTTATTTTATTTTATTTTTTATTATTATTTGGGGCAGAACTCTTTCTCAACAAATATTACATAAACGGGCCAAATGCATACTGTACACTACCAGTCAAAAGTTTTTGAACAGTAAGATTTTTAATGTTTTTTTTTTAAGAAGTCTCTTTTGCTCACCAAGCCTGCATTTATTTTATCCAAAGTGCAGCAAAAACAGTAAAAAAAATTAAGATTTTTTTATCTTAATCATATAACCCTATAAAGGCTCACTTTATTATTTATTTATTTTATTTTTATGTATTTAATTTTTTTATTTCTAAAGATTTCTGTCCCTAAACACAATATGGTGACTTTAACCTATCCCATGTCATAAAATGTTTTGAACGTGACAGAAAATAGCTGTTTGGGCAAAAAAAGATGCCTCCTTATGTTCAAATAAGAATCCTCGCAGTTGCTTGGCATTGGCCATGTGGCCTCGGCTCTGAAGAATTGACTCCTTTATTACAACGCAAACTGACAAGGGTAGCTAGTAATACCCTCACGATTAGCCACAGCCAGCGTGTCGCCTTCCTCCAGCCATGACTGGCATCAAACGTAGCAATAAGTCCCAAATTCACTGTCCTTGACATGGAGTTGTTGGTGCCTGAAATGGGATTCTCGCTAATTCAAATTGAGACCGACACAGACGCTCAGGGTGCCGTATAGAGATTTTTTCCCTTTATATTCTTCCTCTGCTTTTCCCTTCCTGTTTTATAGCTCTCGAATCTCCTTGGAGAGACACACCAGGTCCTGCCTTTGGTCTGTAAGATATACAAAATCATTCTGAAGATGTGTAAGAATAACTTTTAATTGCTTTCCTGTGCTATTGAAAAATGTTTGGCCTCAAAGAAGCAGCTCTCAGCTTAAACGGGAAGTTCAGCCAAAGATCTCCCGGTGCGTTCCTGCCACCCTCTTAAAAGTTAATGGTGTGCAGTCAATGGAGGTACTCAATGTTCCTCATTAGAGAATTAAAAACCAACGGGGATATGAAATGAGTTCCGCTTTCAAGTGGTTCTTGTGTATATTACCGCACATCCTTCTTCCGATTGGCAGATGGGAAACATCAGCGCTTTTTGATTGTAGCTTGGCATAGGTGATGCCGGACCAAAATAGATGTAATTATTCATAATTTGAAGTACCGCTGGATTATTCTGTTAAAAGATTGTTGGGCAAATAATGCTCTAATGATGTGCCAGCTGGCTCTCTATGCTAGTCACACTCATTAATGTTGAGTAATTAACATGGTTGCGTGGAATTAGTCCAGATGGTGATGACGGGGCCATCGATTTCCGAGAAAGAGCACATGCTCCATTTTACTAGTGTAAAAGTTCATCCTCAGTGAGTTGTAGTTTCTTCATTAAACCCAGTCACCTTCAGGGTCAGAAAATAATGGGGGTATATGGAGCGAAAATGCCACCGAATGTGACAAAAATGCCCTGGAAGTAAAATTTAAGGGGCTAAAAATGTCCCAGTAATGAATTCATGGATTCTTTTTCAGTAACATTTCATTTTTTCTATTATATGTTTCATAGTTACAGAGATTTTGCATACAACATTGGGGTTAATTAAGACATTTGGCATAAATATGTGTGTTTTTATGCTTTTAGAAAAATGATGCCCTCACAAAGGTCAAAAAGTCCCTAAAATAAAGTCCAAGTAATAGTTCATCCAAAAATCATTTACTAACCCTCAGATTTTATGATTCTTCTTTCTGCAATAGCACACAACAAGATTTGTTTGACAAAATGTCTCGATGGTTCTTTAGTTTAAAGGAACACTCCACTTTTTTGGAAATAGGCTCATTCTCCAACTCCCCCCGAGTTAGTAAGTTGAGTTTTACCGTTCTGAAATCCATTCAGCCGTTTTCCTGTTCTGGCGATATCACTTTTAGCATAGCTTAGCATAGATCACTGAATCCTATTAGACCAATAGCATCGCATTCAAAAATGACCAACGAGTTTTGATATTTGTACTATTTAAAACTTGACTCTTCTGTAGTTATATTGTGTACTAATACCGGCGGAAAATGTAAAGCTGTGATTTTCTTGGCCGATAAGATTAGGAACTACACTTCCATTCTGGCGTAATAGTCAAGGAAGTTTGCTGCTGTAATATGGACGCAGCAGGCGCAGTAATATCACGCAGCGCCTGAAATGAGTTCCCAGCTAGGTTAGCATTTGCACATGTGCTGTGATATTACTGCGCCTGCTTCGGAATGGTAAAACTCAACTTATTAACTCGCGGGGAGTTGGAGAATGAGCCTATTTCCAAAAAAAGTGGAGTGTTCCTTTAAAATAGCTGTGTTTCCATTACAGATGTGCGCAAAACTTTAGCGATATTTATAAATGTTGATATAAAAACTACTGCACAGTTATACAGTTTATATATAGCATGCAGAATTTGCAAAATGTGGCCATTGTAGACATTTCTTAGGAGGTTGCTAGTATCCTTTTATTTTATTTTTTATTTTATTTTTTTTGCTCTTTAATGGATTGATGCATGAACACAATTTTATTTCATCATATTCGTGATTTATGAATTTATGTAAACTTCGTTTTGAAGTAGGATATTCCTTATGAAGAAAATTCGCTAGGCTAGCATAAAGTTCATTTAATATTCTTCATAATACATTTTGTTTTTTTATTATACTGCAGATCGAAATAATATTATTTTAGATACTCTTTAAAAATAAGAGAATCGCTGACATAATTTAGGCTACTTTTTTGACTTGGGAAAAACGATTTAAATTATCATTAGCCTACTATTGTTTTTGCTCTTTCTATTACTGACTTGAAATCGTGTTACATGTGAATGGTCTACATGAGATATATTATTGCTCAAATAAATGTTTTTACAAAACGTGCTAGAAATGTTATAATTAAGGGAATTTAATCGCACTGCGATGTATGTATCAGGTGTCATGTAAGGCGATGTATATGAAGACGATGTATGTATCAGGCCTAATTATCATACGTAATTTTTTTATACATTTCTCATGTACGCCGCCATGATTGGTTCCAACAGTGACGTCGCCGTATCCAGTGGTGTAGTCTAGTTTTTTGTAGTGAGTATACTGTGATTTTTTTCCTTCCCAGCCCCATATTCACCCATCCCAGAGCAACACCCCAAACGCCACCACGCTCATTAATGCATACAGGATGCATCTATATGTTATTGAGAGCATTCTGAAACACTGCTTATGTGTTATCAACATTTTGATTTATTTTTAGCAAGTTTTATGAGCTGTCAATTTTCAATGCACATTTAGGGGTGCAAGTTGGAACTATTATTAACAATAAATTCAGGGCTCGGAATTAACTTTTTTACTTGGAAGTACTGGTGCTCCCAACTTCAAAAAGTTAGGAGCACCAAAAAATTTTTAGGAGCACCTAATTTCTTTTTAGTAATGTGCCAATCTTGATTTTTCATAACCGATTCTTATTGCTGATGCTTTAAAAGCAAATTGGCTGATTTTGAAAGCCTTTTTTAAATTATTATTTTATGCCTTAAGCAAGGGACAACCACTGCATTTTTAAACCATCTTCTATATTCAAAGTGCAACTAGAGACCGATTTTTTTCAAGCATGATCTAGAGCTATAGACAATTACACAACCTATTATAGCCCACATACTAATAACAGCCTAGATGTTATGTAGCCTAATTTGCGCACATTGGGGAGTCGCTCTATAAACGTGGGGTATTAAAATTGCTTTTGAATGCGCGTGCGCGTTTTACTTTTGGTTTCGTTTTAACGTGCATTCTACAATGCAAGATATTATTTTAACAAAACCATTCGAAAGTGGGAGGACACAAACGGGATTGTAAAAAGCGTGTCCCCAGTTGAAATTACATCTTTGGGTGAGTGGAACTCTGCCGCTGAGTTAGCATTTGATGTGAATGTATGCCGCGTTGTACAGTATATTGAGACGGACAGGCTTGTGAAAACAAGAGTGTAATTCATATCTGTTTTCGTTTCATAATTCATATCTCATTTACTGGTTTGCGTACCTTGATTTCAAACTCGCGCCGAGAATGACCACCAAGCTTGATAGGTGACGTCAGATCCAGGTCACTGCAGGCTACGGAAGCCTTAATAGTTCATATGTCATTAATCTTCAAATAGAAGCAGCCGATTGGTCTATACATCGCAGCTTCAAGTCAAACAATACGCCTCGCAAGACAGACGTGGTTAATTTATGAATGAAAGTGTGAAATATTTTATGTCACAATATCATGTTGTTAAATATCCTCGCGCTTTTTAAAGTGGGTATACGCAAATCCTTGACCTTTTCTAGTGGGTATATGGCGTATACCTGCGTATCACGTAGACCACACCACTGGCCGTATCCCATTCTCCCTATAAATCCCATTCAAAATTTGACACGGACTGACGGCGACGGAAGGGTAGACTGCGCCTTCGTCTTCTTCTGCTTAGCCTTAGAAAAGGCATTAAAAACTCGCCATACTGGGCGCGAAGGGCGGCAGCATCCTGGCCCGCCAGCCGTCACTGGTGCGGTCCCTTGCTGAACCCACGAAGCCACCAGCGTGCATGCACGTGGAAGAGACCGGTCTCCCGAGGAGAGACATGCTCGGCACTGCAGCGGCGGTGATGAGGCTTCATTCACTTTAGGTGTGCCTCATAACACGCCGCCAGACCGGGATGTATTGGCTCCCCTCCTCTCCCACACACACCAACTCCCGTCGGGAGCCTGGAGAAGGGCGGTGAATAATGCTGCCTTCATGTGCTATCGTAGTTATGGTAAATACCAAAATCCAACATCTAAATTGCACATGAACACCCACTCACGTTGTAATTTCCACTGGAAAGCTCGAAATTTTTTATGATACCCGAGTTGCCGAGATGGGATAAACTTTGACCTTTCAACATGGCGGACAGCAACGAAACTATACTGAATGATAAGCATTGCATGATGTTAAAAGTTCTCTGCTGTTTAGTTGATTAGTTTGTAGCCCCCATAATGCTGGGGCATAAAGGATTTTAATAACGTCGCTATTTAAACGTAGTGTTGTCTTTAAAAATACCGTTAAGAGAAGATGCTAGCTCGTCATGGCTCGCCTCCAGTAGGGTGCTGTGCGTTACAGTGTTCTGAAGGAGGCAGTTTTCTCATGTTATTTTATTCGGTCTGTTTTACCAAAGTAGCATGTGAGGACAAATTGCGAGTTCGCCATGTTTCTCTTCACTACGACAACAAAAGCACCTGAACACGACACACTGGTAATGTCCACTTCACAAGTGGAAAGCATCATCTTTCCCATATCACATGAAGGCAGCATAAGGGACGGGGTGATGATGATAATTAGGGGGGAGGCAGCCGACGCATCACACTATGTAGAATAGAAACATATTAAACAAACTAATAAATATTGCTACATAACAAATAATACAACTAAAATGAAAAAGAAAATATAATCTAATTAAAAACGTTTTGTTTGTATAATCATATGTAGGGATGCACTGATCCTTATCGGCCGATCACTTGCGCGTTTTGTCAGTAAAGCCGGTTCTGTAATCAGCGCTAAATGCCATCAGGTGCGTGATTTCACGTTGAGCCGTATATACTACACACAGCCGTTGTTTACCGACGAGCTGCGCAAATCAATGTTCATTATCAGTGTGAATGTGCGCAGGTCGTCAGTGAACAACGGCTGTGTGTAGTATATACGGCTCAACGTGAAATCACGCACCTGATGGCATTTACCGCTGATTACAGAACCGGCTTCACTGACAAAACGCGCAAGTGATCGGCCGATAAGGATCGGTGCATCCCTAATCGAACGCAAATGATTTGTCCAGAATGCATCTATTATAATAGACCCAAACAATACGTCTCCACACCCACAGAAACAGGCCGCGTTGACTTTTCAAGTCCATGTATGACTGCTCTGCTGACACTGGTCTCTTTTGTCAGTTCACTAATGTGGGTAAGAGTGACAGCTCCCTGGCAGGACCGGTCTCTTTGCGGTGCAGTTGGCTGTGGAGATGCCTAATAGGATTCAATGGCTACTGTCAGAAAGACACGGCCAGCACAGATGCAGGCAGGACAATGTTGTGTTCTCTCTCTCTTTCTGTCGTTTTCGCCCTATAATGAGAGCTGAAGCTTGAATCCCCAGCTGTGGAGTTCCTTCTCTGAGGATTACAGCCCTTGACCGCCTACCCGTCAACTGCTGCTGCTTTTAACCACAGGGCTTCGGGTCCCCGCTGTGGTACCAGCCCTGGTGTGTTCTGAAAACGGACACAATGCAGGAAGGATTTTTGCTGTGCCAGCCAGGAAGCACTCAACACTCAATATATATCACATGGGGCGTGAATAGTGATGTCATCTGTGCTTGCTTTATTGGAGTTGCTTAGATTGTTTCACGGTCGTTGAGCCAGGTTTTTGCGTATACACTGTAGGAAATCTTAATGCGGAGGCCAGGTTGAGCTTTAGGCTTTGTTGTTTAAGTGTGTTGCTCTTTCTGTTCTGTTTTTAGAATGCTGGAGACATCGAGAACACGCTAAACATCCTCAACGTCCTGGATGAACTGTTGTCCGCAGGTGAGACGCCCTGTTTTGATTCCTATATGTTGATTCATTTACTGTCATATCTCAGTTAGTTGGCAAGACACTATTTCTACTATAAAATAAGCCACAAACCAGTTCTGTAAAAAACACTTTGCTGATATATGTGACCCTGGACCACAAAACAATCGTAAGTAGCATGGGTATTTCTGTAGCAATAGCCAAAAATACATTTGTATGGGCCAAAATTATAGATTTTTCTTTTATGATCG